>NC_080046.1:200990-800990 GCF_012489685.1 Lotus japonicus
TTTCCATGATGTCGAGTCTGGATGAGCTTGTCGGAGTAGAGCTGGAAGAACGTTCTGAGCAGCTTGAGGTTCTGGAATGGAAGCAGAAGCAGCAGGAGTAAATGGAACTGGTGCAAGTCGCTCTGCCTCAGCCTCAGCTTCAAGACGTTCTGCCTCAAGTCTGGCTTGTTCAGCCTGAGCTGCTGCTTGACGGGCAGCTTCTTCTTCTTGTTCTTTCTGTCTCTTGGCTTCTTCAATGGCTTCAAGAAGCTTGGTTCTCTGTTCTAGTTCGTGAAGAGCCACCCTCCTAGCAAATCTTTGCTTTGCAGCCTCAATGCTCTGACTTCCCTCTGCATGCAGGAGCTGCAGCATAACGGGAAACTGAGCCACCAGCCAAGTGCTCAACTCATTCCACTCATCAGCCACATTTTCAGCATTCTCACTGAGGTCAGTCTGACCGTGCACATTGCGGAGCCTCAAGGAGGCTTCATGATTGAAAATATTGATGCACTCAGAGAGAGATGTGGGTTGAAGGTGAGTGTAGGGAATGATGGAAGAGGTTGGGTGCAGGAGAGGCTGGGTGATTGCTGCTATGAGCTTCAGAGGCACCTTGTGGGAGAACCAATGTTAATTATGGGAGCATTGGGTTCAGAGGTTCCACGGTGAGGGTCTGAAGTTTCAACCAGAGGATGAGGTGATCTAACCGAGGATTGGTTAGATACTGATTGTTCAGGTTCAGGGTCTGGTTGAATTGGCTCTTGTTGGTCAGGGACAGGGTGAGCCTGTTGGACTAAGGGGTCTGCCTCTTGGATAGGATTGGCCAAGATAGGTTCATCTGGGTCAACTAGACGTTCAGGTCTAGGGCCAGGATATTGCCTAGGGCTTGGACAGGTAAGGTAATAATCTTCCAAGGCAGATACCTTCTCTTTCCTAACCTCCATGAATTTTCTAAGTGATTCAGAGGTATTGGAAGGAGGAGAGTCAAAGACATTGATGGGGAAGGATACAGGTGTGAAGGCTGATGAAGAGTCTGTATCCGTGGTTCTGACAGCAGGACGTGCTGATGCTCTGGGAGCAGAGTGATCAGACGTTCTGGGTTGTGGTTCTGTTGGTTTGGGTTCTGGTTGATTGGGGATGATGGGTTCAGAAGTTAATGGGTCGTATGGAATGGTAAGGAGAGAGGTTGGATCTTCTGACCTAGAGGGTTGGTTCTGAAGCAAATTCCAGAGTGGTGCTTCAGTAGGAGAAGGTTGAAAGAATGAAGATCTTGGGGAATGTGGTGGAGAGGTGGTTTGTGCGGCTGGCTGGGATTCATGAATAGGAGTGAGGGGATTTGAAGAGTGTTGGAGTAAGGCAGAAATTGGGAGTGCATCAAATAAATTCAAATCATCATCAGAGGTAAGTGCAGGCTTACTTGTATGTGCTGATGATCGAGTCACTCTGGCAGGAGGTTCAGTCCTTCTGACCTCTGCAGCAGCTGGTTCCACCCGAGTAGGCTTCACCACAATTCTGACTTTCTTCTGCTTCTTCTTTGGAGGACCATCCTCACTATCATCACCATCATCATCATCAGGCTTGCTCTTCGCCTTCTTGACCAGAGGGACATCAGATTCCTCTGAGGATTCGTCCAGAACCATCTTCCTCTTGGTTTTCTTCTTGGGAGGAGAAGGAAACTCTGGAGCTGGTGGAAGTCTGCTGACGAAATCATCAAGGTCAATCTCGAATCCTTGAGCCCTGAGGTCTTCAACATAGCATCTGATGGCTTCAGGATGGTCTGCTTGAGTCCACAGAGGGTAGTCATTCAGAGGCATTCTTCTTCCTCTGATCTCAGAAGATGTGTCCTCATGAGCAGGAGCAATCTTCTTCTGGACTAAGCCCATCTTCTTCAGAGAGGTGGCGGTGAAGACATCGCTAACAATTGTGCTCAAGTCCTCTGTGCAACCAGCATTGATCAAATCTTGCACCAAGTTGCTTTCAATGAGAAAGTCTGAGATCAGCCTCCCAAAAGGGATATATTTGATGGCTGACTTGATGGAGGAGGTGGTGCGAGACTTCCGGATGCATTCCTTCAAATAGGAGAACAGGAAGTAGGGAAGGCAGATCTTCTCCTTGTCTTGAATGAAGAACAGCATCGCCTTCTGATTGAAGTTGATGTAGTCTGGAGAACTGCCCTTTGGTCGTTGATTGATGCAGTGGAGCAGGATCTTGTGCCAGATTCTCAGTTTGGGGTGAAGGTCCATCACCTTGTAGCTCGTCTTGCCCGGTTTGAAGGTGGTGTACAGGGCCTTGTTGACGATGTCCTTGGTTCTGGGTTTCAGCTTCGATTCCGTCAGTGAGAACCGATACCCATGAGCAGTTTCTGCACCTAGCAGATTCACGAATGACTTCTCCGTGATGATGATCTTCCTACCCAGTATGTAAGAGACCACCTGAGAGTCATCACAATCAGCGTGCTTCCAGAATTCCTTTACTAGCTTCTCATACACCGGTCCTCGAAGTCGATTGAAGTAGTTTCCCCAACCTTGAGCTTGGACTTCAGGACGGAGATCAAACCCATTTGCAGCCAAGTTGTCGAAGTTGATTCTCCATTCTGCCAGGACTTGGAGTTCCTCAGGAGGAAATACACAGTGAACGGCACAGCCCCGTTCTGCAATAGGAACAACCTGCTCTTGAGCTTGAGCTTGTTCTTGTGCTGGGTTCTCAGAGCCCCGTTGACCCGTTGCCAACCCGACTACCATGTGAGGGAACTGAGGAGCATCTGCAGTAGATCTTCTGGTTTGTCTCACCATCTTGAAGAGGTTGAAGGTTTGAGGTAGAAGATGAAGTTTGAAGGATGAAGAGAGATCGAGAGAGAAATCACGAAGGAGGCGGTTTTGAAAAGCAGGGAGTGCGAGAGTGAAAACCGGAAGTGAGAGAGAACGTGTGTGTATAGTGGGTTTTATCAAATAACCGTTGTTGATTCAAAAAGCACTTTAAGATCAACGGTTGAAAATTAAAGATAGACAGTAACAGTAAAATACACAATCACACACAGGAGATAAGCATATCTACACGCAATCACAACAGACTGTCACACGGGCACAAGGAACTATGCATCAGAAGTTCTGACGCACGTGTTGTTGTCTCAGCTTCAGAGTCAGTACCAGTGGGCACACACACTCTGATTGAGTTACCTTCTGGACTAGACATCTTCTGATCAAGAAGTATCATAGTCAGAGGTTCTGATCTATCTTCACTCTGGACAAAAGTCCATGTTTAGATTTTTCAGAATAAAATTAAATCTATCTTCAGCTAAGGGCTTTGTAAAGATATCTGCCCATTGATGGTCAGTATCAACAAACTTCAGAAGAAGTACGCCCTTCTGCACATAATCTCTAATGAAGTGATACTTTACCTCAATGTGCTTTGCCCTTGAATGCAAGATAGGATTCTTGCTCAACGAAATTGCAGCAGTGTTATCACAATAGATTGGGATATTGCTCTCAAGGATCTGATAGTCCTCCAGCTGATGTTTCATCCAGAGCATTTGAGTGCTGCATATTGCTGCTGAGATATATTCTGCCTCTGCAGTTGATAGAGCAATGGTTGATTGCCTCTTGCTTGCCCATGAGACTAGATTGCTTCCCAGAAATTGACAATTTCCAGAAGTACTTTTTCTCTCTGTTCTATCTCCAGCATAATCAGCATCACAATAACCTGAAAGCTTATACTCTGATGTTTTCTTATACATCAAGCCAAGGTTAGTGGTGCCTTTCAGATACCTTAGGATCCTCTTAACAGCAGTTAAGTGGGTTTCCCTTGGATCTGATTGGAAACGAGCACATAAATGAACACTAAATAATATGTCTGGCCTAGATGCAGTTAAGTACAGAAGTGAACCTATCATGCCACGATAGAGCTTCTGACATACTTTACCACTTATATCTTCTTTTTCCAGAATGCATGTTGGATGCATTGGAGTCTTGGCCACTGTAGATTCCAGCATATTGAACTTCTTCAGAAGTTCCTTAGTGTACTTGCTCTGATGGATATATGTTCCTTCTGGTGTTTGATCAACTTGTATTCCCAGAAAGTACTTTAATTCTCCCATCATACTCATCTCAAATTCAGCCTGCATCATCTCAGAAAATTCTTTGCATAGAGATTGATTAGCAGAACCAAATATAATATCATCAACATAAATTTGCACAATTAAGATATCATCTTTATAAGTCTTGCAAAAGAGAGTTGTATCTACTTTACCCCTTACAAACTCATTCTCCAGAAGGAATGAGCTAAGTCTCTCATACCATGCTCTGGGAGCTTGCTTCAGACCGTAGAGTGATTTCTTCAATTTGAACACATGGTCTGGTTTCTTTTCATCTTCAAAACCTGGGGGTTGATGAACATAGACTTCCTCTGAGATATAACCATTTAGGAAGGCACTCTTTACGTCCATCTGATGTAGAACTATGTTGTGATTTACTGAGAAAGAAATCAATAGTCTGATTGCCTCCAGTCTTGCTACTGGAGCAAATGTTTCAGTGTAGTCTATTCCTTCCTGCTGGCTGTAGCCTTGAGCAACTAGCCTTGCCTTGTTTCTGACTACATCTCCTTTCTCATTTAGCTTGTTTCTGAATACCCATTTCGTTCCAATAACATGGACATTCTCAGGCTTCTTCACTAAGCTCCAAACATCGTTCTTGGAGAATTGATTCAATTCTTCTTCCATGGCCAGAATCCAATCCTTGTCCTGAAGAGCTTCATCTATGGACTTGGGTTCAATTAAGGACACCAATCCTTTCAGACTCAGCAAGGTCTCTTCAGAGGGTCTGAAGGCAGATCTGGTTCTGACTGGTTCATCTTTGTTGCCCAGAATCAATTCCTTAGGATGAGCTGCAGTGATTCTGCTCTTCTTCAGAGTTTGTGAGTTAGAGGGACCAGCTTCTTCCTCTGGTTCATCTTCCTCTGGCTCAACTTCCTCTGGAGCTTTGCCTTTGTCAGAAACATTAATGCTTAAATCTGCAAACTTTTCAACTAGCTTTGACTGGTCAGAGTCAAGCTTATCATCAAATCTAACATGAATAGATTCTTCAATAGTCTTAGCATCAGTATTATAAAATCTAAAACCTTTAGATCTATCAGAATAACCAAGTAATAGACACTTAGAAGATTTAGCATCAAACTTATGCAATCTATCCTTAGTATTGAGAACATAACAAACACAGCCAAAAGGATGAAAATAAGAAATGTTGGGTTTTATGTTCTTCCACAATTCATAAGGAGTCTTATTCAGAATTGGTCTCACAGAGATTCTGTTCTGAATGTAACATGCTGTATTTACTGCCTCTGCCCAAAAGTGCTTAGCCATGCCAGTTTCTTGGAGCATGGTTCTAGCCATCTCCTGAAGAGTTCTGTTCTTCCTCTCAACAACACCATTTTGTTGAGGAGTTCTGGGACAAGAGAAATCATGTGCAATTCCATAGGAATCAAACAGACTCTCAAACTTGTCATTCTCAAACTCTCCACCATGGTCACTTCTGACACGCACAATTCTACAAGCCTTCTCGTTTTGCACTTGAGCAATGAAGGTAGAGAACACAGCATGAGACTCATCCTTGCGGGTTAGAAACTTTACCCATGTCCAGCGGCTATAGTCATCAACGATAACCATCCCATATCTCTTGCCACCTATAGACTCAGTTTTCACTGGTCCAAACAGGTCGATATGCAGAAGTTCTAACGGCCTTGAGGTTGAGACAACATTCTTTGCCTTGAAAGGGACTTTTGTGAATTTGCCTTTCTGACATGCTTCACAAAGAGCGTCTGAAGCGAACTTCAGATTGGGTAAGCCCCTGACAAGGTTTAGCTTGCTCAGCTGAGAAATCTTTCTCATACTGGCATGCCCTAACCGTCTATGCCATACCCACTGCTCTTCATTAACAGACAGAAGGCACTTCACATTCTGAGCCTCCAACTCAGATAATCTGATCTTATAAATGTTGTTCTTCCTCTTGCTGTTAAACAGAACAGAGCCATCGATCTGACTTACAGCCCGGCAGGACTTTTGATTGAATATAACATCATAACCCTTGTCAGCTAATTGACTTATAGACAATAAGTTATGTGTTAAGCCGTCTACCAATAAAACATTATCAATGCATGGACTACTATCTACACAAATAGTACCAGTACCAATAATTTTACCCTTTTCATTTCCTCCAAAGCCAACTTCGCCTCCAGGCTTAAGTTTCAGCTCTCGGAACATACGCTTTTCTCCCGTCATGTGACGCGAGCATCCACTGTCCAGATACCATGATTGGTGTTTCAGTGGAGCTATCAAGGATATCTGCAACATAGATAATCTTGTCCTTAGGTACCCACTTTCTGGGTCCTCTTTTGTTAGTTACCCCAAAGGTTCTGATCACCTTGGGTGTCTCAACATGATATTTTAAAGGAATATTTGCATGATATTTAGTCATAGAGAAAGATCCCTTTTTAAGAGGGTTTTTAGCAACTTCAGCAGGTACAGAATCAGGCAATATGGTACCAGAGGGAACAAAGCATTCATACAAGGATTTAGCTTTAGACACAGAAGGCTCATTTCTAATTGGTTTAGAATAGCCAATGCCATGCATTCCATTTCTGCTTACACCATAGATCATTGAAGCCATTAAGCTTCTATCTACGCTTTTAGCCAGGAATCTTTGAAAAGATTTTTCATACTTAGATTCATGCTTACTATCAGAGGCATCGCAGGCAATAACTTCTTCTAACTTTGCAACTTGATTCTTAAGCACAGAGTTAGAATTAACTAAAGCATGGTTATCATTTTTCAAATCAGATATGATTTTCTCATGTTCAGAAGGAGTTTTAGAAACAGCAGATAAGTTCTTTTTCAGCTTCTTATGCTTAGACAACAAGGAGTTATACTTATCCATGATATCAGACAAAGCATGTTTCAGTTCAGAGGTAGAGAAGGAAGCAAATACCTCATTTTCATCGTCAGAGTCTGGATCTCCTTCTGATTCTGAGTCAGAGTCAACAGCTTCCTTTGACTCTGTTCCTTTGTCTTTGACAATAGCCATGAGTCCTTGGACTTCACCATCAGAGTCAACATCCTCTGACTCTGATTCATCGAATGTCACCATCAGACTCTTCTTGGTCTTGAAGTGCTTCTTTGGCTTCTTGTCCTTCTTCAATTTTGGACAGTCACTTTTGTAGTGCCCTGATTCTTTGCACTCAAAGCAAGTGACTTCCTTGATTGATGACTTCTTCTGACCTGAGGATTCAGACTTTCCTCTTGCCTTTCCAGAGCCTTTGAACTTGCTCTGCCTGTGCTTCCAGATGCGGTTGAGTCTCTTGGAGATCAGAGTCAGCTCATCTTCATCAGAATCTTCTGATGCTTCTTCAGATTCTTCTTCTTCAGCTTGAAGAGCCTTTGACTTCTCAACCTTAGCCTTTTCAGATTTGGATTTCAAGGCTATGGACTTTTTCCTCAGATCTTGCATCTCTGAGCGCTTCAGCTCATGGCATTTCAAAATGCTGATGAGTTCTTCTAAACTCATATTCTCAACATCTCTCGTGAGCTCTATTGAAGTCACCAAAGGCATCCAACTTTCAGGAAGACACCTGATGACCCTTATGACGTGATCTTTTGTTGTGTAGCTCTTGTTGAGAGGACGTATGCCAGCTACAAGCAGTTGAAATCTGGAGAACATTTCTTCAATGGACTCATTTGGCTCCATGATGAAGGATTCATACTTTTGGATCAAAGACAATGCCTTTGATTCTTTGACTTTCTTGTTTCCTTCATGAGACATCTTCAGAGAATCAAAAATGCCTTTAGCAAACTCACGATCTGTAATCTTCTGGTACTCCTCATAGGAGATAGCACTTAGAAGAATTGCTCTTGCTTTATGATGTTGTGAGTACAGCTTCTTTTGATCTGCAGTCATCTCTGACCTTGGGATCTTCTTGCCATCTGCATCAACTGGACGCTCGTAGCCATCCACAATAATATCCCAGAGATCTGCATCGAAACCCAGAAAGAAACTTTCCAGTCTATCTTTCCAATATTCGAACCTTTGACCGTCGAACATAGGAGGCTTTGCGTTGTAACCATCTCTTTGAGTTTCACTGGTGGTGGCAGCCATTGTTTTTCACACCGGCCCGGATCACTGAACACTGTTAGGTGTGGTAATCAGAACTTGCGCTCTGATACCAATTGAAGGTATGAAAAACGGTAGAAAGGGGGGGGTTTGAATAACGTTTTCAGTACAAAACTACCACCTTAAAGATTTTAACAAATCTTTTCGAGAACTAAGTGCAAAAGATAGAGATAGAAAAGCACACAAGGATTTTATCCTGGTTCACTTGATAAATCACTCAAGCTACTCCAGTCCACCCGTTAAGGTGATTTCTTCCTTCTTAGAATGAAGGCAATCCACTAATCAGGTAAGAGTTACAACTGCACTTGAAACCTACAAGTGACTAACAATTACACTGACTTAGCTCACACTAAGATTCACTCTCTTAGTCTTCTCTAGGATCCGATCAACCTTGATCTCCTAAAGGAAAAATCAAACAACTGTTTGAGGTTGGTGTTTACAAGGGTTTGCTTCTGAATAAGCTGAGTGTAAACTAAAATAAATTACAAGATGAAAGAAAGCTTAGAATATTTTGAATGTCTTGCGCGTGTGTTGCTTCTTAGTTTCTTAGCCGCTTCTTTCAATCTTCAGCCTCTATATATACTCCAAGGATTAGGGTTGAGCGTTGCATGGGAAATGCTACCGTTGGAGGGCAGTTCTGGAAAATCCAGCTTCTGCTGTGGCTGAGAACGTTAGGTAGGTCGTCAGGAAGGTACACTTGCTTTTGTACTTGGATAGCGACTTGACCTTTTAACCTAGGAGACTTCTGATCAGAGGAATGCTTCGTATTGGAACTTGTGAAGCCGGTTGATCAGAGTCAAAGGGATAGCACAGATCCTCTGACCATTGTATCTTCTGATTCTGAACTCAGAGGGAAGAACATGGCCTTCAGAGTTTCTTGCTTCTGGACTTCAGAGTTTCCACTATTCAGCTTCTGGATCTTCAGAGTCTTCTACACCATCGGAACATCTGAACCTTCAGTGTTTCTTGGTTGTCAGAACTTCTGGATCATCAGAGCTTCTAGCGACTGAGTCCTCATCAGAGTTTGTATAGCTTCAGATCTTCTGAAGCTTTTCCACTGTTCATACTGAACATGGTGAATGCGAAAGCGTTGCTTGGGTTACCCTTTATACACAGTGCTTCTGATTTGTGTGAAATTGAGTCAGGGTCAGAGCCTGTAAATAGCACACTCAGAAAAACACGTTAGAGTACCACAATTGTTCATATCAAAAGGTTAACTTGTAATCATCAAAACATAGAGTTGTACTACTAGATCAAACCTTGATCTTACACCCTGAAGGATCCTGACTGACTTGCACTTCTTGGTTCTGTGTTTCATTTTTCCCACCCTTGAGAGTAGCTCCATGAGACTTGCATTTTTGAGACTGAAAGGTTTTCTTGGTCTGCAGAGCTTGTACTTTATATATTTGTCCCTAGTTGACCCTTTTGAGCCTTATGGAGATTTTATTGTTACCTTGTTTATTTGGGCTGAATGGTTGGTTGGATTCAATGAGGAGTTGTGGTTCTTAACTCTTAATGGAGCTAGTTTATAAAAAATGCAATTGTCTCTTAACCCAAAGAAAAAAATTGACAAAATTCAAAAGAGAAAATGAACTCCATGGCCCGGATGGAGTTCCAAAAAGAAGTCAAAAAAAAAAAATGAACTCCAGTGCAAAGGTGGAGTTCCAAAAAAAAAAGGAAAAAAGTTATGAAATAACAAGGGGTTAAGAGACTTGTGCGTTAAGTATATATTGCATTAAGCTTCGGTTTTCATGAAGGACCACACTCAAATTTTTTGCACCCTTAGTCTTCCTAGGGACCACCTACCTTGTGCTTTACCTAGCCAACATTACAACCCTTTTCAAGTCTCATTGAATGCATTGTCAACTTTAGTTGCTCTTGAGTGAATGATTCTCAGAACCTATGAACTTGCTTGTGTGCTTAGTGCACTAAACAATTGCCTCATGCTAGGATGTTAGCTCTAAATGCTTCTCATAGTGGACTCTAATTCTTCATTGTTTAAGAGTTGCACAAAGTTGATTGTTGAATCTTTCTATTGGAACTAACTGCATTTACTTGATCCCCCGGTTTTCTGAAAATGTATCTCTCTTTTGGCATGTGTTTTGTGAGTAATTCTTTGTGCTTGAGAGCAAGCTAGTCTTAGTGACACTCGAGGGCGAGCTGTCGTTGAGTATAGTGGTGTGATGACCCGGATTTCGTAGTGTTTTTAGGGTCATTTCTTTGTAGGTTTTGAGTCTTTTTTCTTTGTCTCATGTAGTGTTTCTTGCATTTCCATGCATTTTTATCTTTATTAGTGTTTTTGCATTGCTTTAGTAATTATATGGTTTTATAAGGGTCTTTCTTGTATTTTTATAGAGTTTAGGACTTGCATTTGTTTTCCATGGAATTGTGAGGACTATTGTGCTTAAAAACCCTTTGAATTTCTTGATATTTTTCCTTGTCTTGGTCCTTAAGTGCTTCAGCAGGTAACTCATGAAGAGGGAAGGCCAAAAAGCTTGAAGAATTTATGGAAACATTCAAATGGGGGTTACAAGAAGCCAAAAAGACCATCAGAACGTGTGTTCGAGCGTCAGGCATGGGCGCTCAAGCGCTAGCCTTCCAGTAGCAAGGAAGTTGGCTTCTGCCTTATGGGCGCTCAAGCGCCCCAGGGCAGCGCTTGAGCGCCCCAGCTCGATTTTTTTTGCCTATAAATAGGATTCTAGTCATTTTCTTTTGTATCTTTTCATACTTTGTAAAATTCAGAGGTAGAGGATCATCTAGGAGAGTGAGAGAAGGCTTCCAAGCTTGTAATTCAGGTTCATCTTGCCATGCTTGGCTAATCTCTCTTCTTATGCTTTGGTTTTCATGAAAGACTTTTCATGTTTAAGTTATAATCTTAAATTTTTTCCCACATGATCTTCTTCTTTTATTGAATCTCATTTTCTGAATATCAATCTAAGCTTGTATGCATGCTTGCTTTATGCTTTTCTATAACTAGAGCGGAAGTTTGTTATAGATTAGGGAACCGATTTGGGATTACCCATTCTATCTTGGCTACTAGGAATAGAGGAACGGTTGGGGTTTGTTGGCCTGAATTTGCATGATCTAAAACCTCATATAAACGACTAAGTACACAAGGAATTGGACTTAGCTTTTAGTATGGGAGAATTGCTTATGTGAGGAATCAATAAGTGAGTTACTAGGCTATAGCATCAAGGAGAGATTCATGAGTTCATGTGCTTAGAATGATGTGCATAAATTGACTAGTTGAACAAGAACCCAAAGCATGTTCTTTTATGAGTTTATGTTTACTTTTCCTTATTACTACTTCGATATATCTCTAGTTCAATAAAACAAACCTTCATACTCAAGGCTTAAACCGAATCTATTCACTCACAATCCCTGTGGTTCGATATTTAAAACCGGATGGATTCGTACACTTGCGGATTTACCAACAGTTATCAGCTACTGATTTTGTTATTTTTTTATTCCTTCACAATGTAGAAAATGTCTGAAAAGAATGCCTTAAATTGACAAAAACGAACTATACCGCACACGCTTGGCACAAAGACCATTGCAAGGAAGAGGCATGAGATGGTAAAATCACTAAACCCTTGCCAGGTTTTTTTTTCTCCTATGTTGTTTCTCTCCTCTGAATGTTCTCGGCCTATGTCATTGATATTCCTGTTTGAAATCAGTTAGTTTTTTGCTATGCAAGCTGGTAGATGCGGATTCAAAGATTGCAGTTTCTTTTGCTTCTGTATGGTTTTTTCTTGTGGTGTATTTGGCCCAGGCAAGTGTCGTTCCATGTGTATTTTTAATGCTGATTTGTTCTTCATCAAGCTTGTTTTTCCTGTGGTTGCTGGTACCTGGTTGTGCTGAAATTTATGTGCTTCAAAATTGTTTTGAAGATGTTGCTGCTGCTGTTAGGATTAGAACTTTTATTTTCTCCTATTTCCTTATTCTAGAGTTGTTGTTGTTTTTAACTTGTGGTTGTATTAACTCTTATTTTTATGATATGATAATTTTTTTAGGAAATCGAAACCGGCCGATCGTATAGTAGAGCGGAAATGTACTCCATTTCACACAAGAAAAGTGATGGCTCTTTTGTAAATGAAGAAGCAAAACAAAAGAGTGTGAGTTTAGTTACAAGTTTCTATTTCCTTTGAAAATTTTATAACTATCAAATATGCTTTGTATGTTTGATGGCATGCACATGTTTAATTTTTTGTGTAGGATTTATTGGAGAAGGAACTTGAAAAGAATTGTTCTGAAGAGGTTGTCTATGTTAAAGTTTTTGGGAAAGATCGCCCACGATACGTGAGAGGCATGGGCTTTGGTGTTTGTCCATCTCAAGTGTTGGAATCTGCTAGCAGCTCTAGTAGCTCGCAATTTGCTGGCATCACATTGGCTGAATGGAATGCCATGAAATCAGAGTTGCAGGAGAGCAATGCGAAATTTCAAGCTTTAGAGGAACGAATTAATTTTTTCATTCAACAGTTTGGAGGTCAAGGGCCTCCTAACTAGGTATTGAAGCTTTAGATTTCAAGTGTGTTCATCTTGTTTCAATGTTTCCCCTGCTCTTCTCTGTTTTCTATTTCTCTTTCACTCTTATCTTTGTGACTGGACACTGGAAAAGTTGATCAATTTATGGTGATAATGCTAATGTGACTTTGGATTGAGTACTGTACAAGTCCAATTTATAAGTAAAAATTTCCAAGATTGTTGAAGTGATTGAGTATTGTTGATTTGAACTAGTAGTAATCTTTTTCTTTTCTTGGTTTTTACAGGTCAATTTGCCATGACTGAACCCTCCAAAGGACTTCCTACTTCTATTTTGTTATATTTAGTTGATTGATTGCCTTAGCTGGTAGTTTCTAGTTCTTGTGTAATGTGATTGATTGCTTTATCAGAATTGTGTTAGCTAAATATGATGTTAGCAAGTGTGCATAGCATGGATAGTGTAGGTGCTGGTGCTTACTTTCCATTGTATTGTCAGGAAAATATTTTGTAATTGATTGAACACACTAGCCTATTGCCAAAGTGGCTATTGGTTGATTTCTTTGCTACTGTTTATAAAGAGTATAAGCTTCGTATTATTTAAAGAGATCGTTTTATAAAGATTATAAGTTTCATTTTATTTAAAGAGATCATTTTATAAAGATTATAAGTTTCATTTTATTTATTGATTGAATATATAATTTGACTTTTAAAAAAATTTGAAAAACTATTTTCCGCAATTTAATGTAATTAAATAGAAAATATTTTAAAACTTCTTGTAGCAAAAAGAAACTCACTGTAGAAGCGTGTGTGGTATAGTTTCATACTATTTAAACAGAGGCAGAATGAATTACAGATTATGCGGCGCTTTTAACCGCCACTATATACTGCGGCGGTTATTGGATATAAGCGTCGCAGAACGGCCCCCGACGCTCGTAACTGCGGCGCTCAAGGAAACGCCACATTATGTAAGACTCTAACCTTACTTAAGTATTACTTAAGCGATTTATTGAATAAAAGTGAAGTTTCTAGTGAAGTTTGATTTTATGGCTAATCTGTCTGTGACCTTGTGTGAATTTTTGAGAGGTCTTAACGACCTTAGCTGGAGAAGCCTCCTTCATGAGAGTTGTATCTCTCTGAGTTAGCTAAATTCTCTCGTTGGTTTCAGGTCATTCTGATCTCTGTAGCTCGAGATATTCATGTTTTAGTGACGGAAGGTCAGGCTGTACTGTACTAGCGATTTTGCTAGAAGGATTTTTCTTAATTCCGAATTTATTTTTAAATTCAGGGGAAAGGGGTTTTGCCTTGATTTATTTTTATTCTCTTAATCAGTATTAGGAGGGTAATTAGTTGGGTTGGGCTTGGATCATTAAAAAGAAAAAGAAAAAAAAACCCTAGCCCAAGGTTGTGTGTGTGCCGCCGGCTACACTAAAGGTGGGAAATCCTTATTTTTCCCATTTTGCAATCAGAAGTAGAAACCCCATGCTATTCACGTAACACACAGAAAAGAGAAAAAGTGAGAATGAGCGCGAGATCGAGAGCAGTGACAGATCCAGAAATTTAATGTTGTGAGGGCAATATATACATATAAATTCATATAAAAAAATTTAATTATACTATTACAAATGAGTGCATTTTTTACCAAAAAAAATGACACAAGTGAGACATTTTTTACCAAAGAAGTCATAAAAAACCACATACTTTTACCACTCAAGTGAGGACATTTAGCAATGTGGAATACAAGTGAGGGCATTTAGTAATGTAGTACACAAGTGAGGGCATTTTTTACCAAAAGAGTCATAAAAAACCACATACTTTTAGTACTCGGTTGGGAGAGAGCAAGGAGAGGATCTGGACAGCAGCTCTTGATCATCTTTTCATCTCAAAACTTTTGTTTTTCATCACCAAACTAGCAAGGTAAGGGCTGGTCTTGGAAAAGGGTAGTTGCTTAGGGTTTTTACCATGAAATCCATGAGAAAGTTGTGATATTGCATGTTTGTGTATGTGATATGTGTAAGTGTTTGTTGCTGCACCTTTATGCTTGAAAACCATGATTGTTAAGGATTCATGACTTAGAGTTTTAATCAGGTTGAATCAAAATAGGAACCCTAGACTTGATCATTCATAAAGAAATTTGAGGCCGAAGGAACGCTGTCAGATTTCTGTGCTGGACAGCGAACTTCGAAGTCCAATATCACCCAGTTCTAGCGTTCAAATGAAAATTCAGTGAACTAAGAAATTGTAGTATTTTTAATCAGCTTTCCAGACGTATAAAGAACGTAATTTTTGGTTTAGTAATGAGTTCCGGAGAACGTTTTTAGTAACTGATGTACCTGCTGTTTTTCCTGCACTGGACAGAAAACGTCGTGGTCCAATATCACCTAGCTCTGATTTTCAAACGAAAGAGTGGTGAACTATAAAGTTGTATGATTTTAAATTGTCTTTCCAGATATGTGTAACACGTAAACTTTGGTTGTGAAATGAGTTCTGTAGAACATTTTTAGTGACTGTGATTTCTGCTGTTTTTTTAGAAAACGACCGTGACCTTTAAATTCAGAAAAACTTGTATCCATCTACTATTTAGTTGGTTGTCCTTTTGAATTCTGAACATCTTGCTCAATGGTACTGTTTGATGCTTTGCTTGGTTAATTTGACATGGTTTATGTGTTTGAAAAGCATGTGAATATGATTATGAATATCTATGTTATATGAATATTGCCTGACTGAGGAATCATGGGTCGCTCATCTAGCTGTAATTCCCATTGGTGTTGTGAATATCTATTGTCGTTATGTTGTTTTATTCGACGTGAAAGTTTGTTAAGACTTTAGGATTGACTTTAGAGCCTAAAACAAAGAGAAATGTGAATTAATCGCTTGCAAGTAAACGAGAAATAATGGAACATAGGTCTAGGTGAGACTATGTACCATGAGAACGATGGTGCCGTTAGTGACAAACGGTAGCTTGCACGCGAGGGAGATTTGTGGATCAGTGGATCCTCGTGAATTGGTTGACTGCAGTCACCATTCTTGGGAGCTGATACTCCGTGACGAGCCACTACCGGATGATGACTACACTTCTGACGAAGAGGAAGAAGATAAAGAGGAAGAGGCCAAGGAAGAGGGTTGGGTTGAGAGACATCAATTTTCTCTTTGGGTGGAGAGTACCGAGTTCAGGAAGCATTGAACAATTATTTTGTTTTCATTTGGATAAATAAAGTTGATGTAATTTACTTTGGTTTTAGACATATGTTTCATGCTTATTTTATTTAATTCAAAAGTTTTGAGATGATGTTTACTTCCGCGAGATTTGTAAAGGTTAATCTTTCAAGAGTTTCGCAAATAATGAACCTTTGTCATTAATCAAAGATTAATAATTGAATCGACGAAAATTCTTTACGAAAATTTGATTATTCGGTTACTGAGTGACCCTCGAGAAATCGGGGCGTTACATTGTGGTATCAGAGCTCCGGTTGAGAAACCAGAGTACTAAGGGTTTTGGGCTTACGAGTATCCGAACTCGTTGTGTTTTGTTTTTGATAAAGGTTCTTTCAAAGCTTCGCGGTGAGATTTGGGTAGACTTGATTGCTAAGATGTTTGTTTGACTGTGAGATTGTCTGTGATTAGTATCATTGTCGTGATACTTGAGATTAAGTGTTTGACTTTATGTCAAGATATTTTGAGGAAGTTGATCTTGGATGAGGGTCATAAGAGTAGATTGAATATTCATCCGGAAATGACGAAGATGTATCAAGACTTAAAACTTCATTTCTTGTGGCCTGGGATGAAAAAACGAGTAGTCAAGTATGTATCAACGTGTTTGACGTGTCAAAAGGCGAAGGTAGAAGCTAAGGATGAATCTTAGTGGAATGACATATGAATTCCAGAGATGAGAAGTCAAGGGTACATAATTTTGAGGTTGAAGTATTGGAAATTGAATCGATTGGATAGGACCTCAATTTATGTGACTACTGAATGATAGGGACTCATTGACCTTTCCAGTGGTTTTTTTCTAAATTTTCATCTTCGACATATTAAGCCTAATCGACTTAATATTGAAGGGGGGTGATATTCAGAATTATAGCTGGTGATGGACCATGATAGAAAGGTTGATAGGAATTGATAGATGTTGGTCAAATCTGAGAGATGAGTTTTGTTAGGTATTTGATCCCTTTGTGAAGTTGTCGTGGTGCTAAGAAATGAATATTCATCTAAAAAGTGTTGAAGAATTAGAGGACATTATTGGTGCAAACTCGGTGAAGGACTTAAAGTTTGTTAGAATTGGATTGAGAGATTAAGAAGTTGATTGGTGTGATAGTGATCAAGTTAGAGAAAGAAAGTTTTTGCATACGTTGAATACATGAGAGTGCTGATATGGATTTCAGAGAAATGTGCTAGGATTACTAAGTGAGATTTACTAAGCTGGATTAAAACCGTAGGGGTTAAGATTGTCCTTGAGAGTTTAGAGTCAAATAAGATATTTAATGGTTTTAGTTGTGACGATAGCAGTTGAACCTTTGAAGATTAAAATCTAGGGAGCGAAAGTTGGGTTAAGTCCCTTGAGGCACAGTATATGGTTTGATCTTGAAGGGAATGAATTCTGAGTTATGCAGAGATTTCAGACATAAAAATAAGCTATAATTTGACTTGTGGATAAGTGAAAGATTTCTTTAAGGTATGAATGAGGATAGTTCCGAAACAAGAGATGACGTATAGATTGTTAGGTATTGAGATGATGATTAGCTTATAAACGGTTGATCAATTGGACTTGGATTTGGCGCCTAGTGCCATAATACGAGCGTGATATCTAGGTCTATCTGAAGATGATTGCTAGATATCTTGGGGTTGTCACTTACCAAAGATTGAGATTGGAATGGACGCTCCAAGTGGGACACGCCTGACCACATTGAGACTTTGTGTCAGACTTGGTAAAATAAATAATATTTGGTATTATTTCATTTTGTGAATGGTTTGTGATTTATGTGTGTGATGTGATTTGGTGTGCCGAAGGCTCATTGTTGAGTCATAAAGGCGGGGGAGAACATTGACCGAGTCAATGTCTTCCTTACGTTTTTGTGGTGTTTTGTGTGATTGTGTTACACTCCCGATTTTTCCTCACTTAGCAAAGGTGGTGGATGGAACCATGAGCTAAGAAAGGATGGCGGATGGAGCCAGTGAACGGAGTACGTCGATCGAGATGGTGGATGGAACCGTCAAGGTCGATGAGATGATGGATGGAACCATCGGTGAACAGGAATGGTGGATGGAACCATTGGTCAGACCGAGATGGTGGATGGAACCATCAGGAAAACGGGATTGGTGGATAGAACCGACGATCGTAAATGGTGGATGGAACCATAGATCAGACAAACCAGATGGTGGATGGAACCGTCGAATGGACTAGGTGGTGGATGGAACTACCGAACGAGTGAATTGGTGGATGGAACCTTTGAGCTCGGTGTCCGGAAAGATTGTTTTCCCGTGTCTGAGCTGTTGATGTTGCATTTGGATCACCTGGACGGGACGCCGACCAGCGTGTACCGGCTTGAGCATAACACCTGTTTGACTTAAACTTTTGTTGTTTTGTGTGACTGCAGTGAGGCAGTTTGGGTCGTTTTCTAACGGAAGAGTTCCATAGGGTTCTACGACGAATGTCTAGGTATAGACAGTGAAATGAGAGTGACTGTTGGTCAATCTGCAAGTGTACAGAATCTACCCGGTTTTAATTTATCGAACCACAGGGAATTGGAATGTGAATTCAGTTTAAGCCTCGAGTTCACGGTAAGAAAGCGAGTAAAATTCAATTTTAAGGTTGATTGTTTAGGTGACTAATTAACAAGCAATTGAAATATAAGTGTGTGAGAACAATGGTGAACATGCCTTGGGTTCTTGCTTGACTAATTCAGTTCTAATCAACCTATTCTATCCACAAAACTCTGAGTCTCTCCTTGATGTTCTAGCCTAATCCATCATCTATCGATGCCTCGCATAGACAATCCTCTCAAGCCAAAAGATAGGCACAATTCCTTGATAACCTAAACATTTGCTAAAGGCATTAAGCATGCAATTCAGGCCAACAAACCCCAACCCTTCCTCTATTCATAGTAGCAATTATAGAAGAGGTAATCCCACAACAAGTCCCTAATCTATAACAAACTTTCGTTCTATTATAGAAAAGCATAAAGCTAGCACATGTTCTAACTTGAAACATAAAGCATGGATATGAGATTCAAGAGTTTACTCAGAGGAATCATGAATAGAAATAGGAATTAAGATTAAAACATCATAAGTCTTACAAAGAACCCAAAGCAAAAGGGGTTTAGCCAAACATGGCTATGAAACCCATACAAGAAGATAAAGATGAAACCTGAAACATAGGGCTTAGAGAAAGCTCCTCAAGCTCCAGAAGTCAAACCCTCTCTTCTAACTTATGAAAATATGATAAAATGACAAAAGGTTACAAGAGAAATGTCTAAAAACCAATTTATAGCCAAAACAGTCGAGTCTGGGCGCTCAGGCGCCAATTCAGAGCGCCTTAGCGCCAATTCCAGCCCAGAAACATGCTCTCTGGAGGTGTCTGGCGCCAATTCCCAGCGCCTAGGCGCCAATTCCAAAAGCTTCAGGAAATTGCACTAGCGCCTAGGCGCTCAATCTTCGCTGGAACAGACTTTTCAACTCCTTGTAACTCCTCTTCAAGCCTCTTTAAGCCCTCCTTCAATTCCAAGCTTCTTGGCCTTCCTCTTCCATCAGTTTCAGACCTGGTAACTTAGGCACAAAGTAAAAGAGATATCTAGAAGCTTCAAAGAGTAAATTAGCAAGGAGAACCTTCAATTAAAATAGAAAAGATATGCAAGTCCTCTAGCTAATCAAAATGCACGAAAAGTCCTTATAAAACTACAAAAATACAAAAACAAAATAAAAACACAAAGAAAGATAAAAATGCATGACAAAGCATGAAACACTACATGAGACTCAACAAAAAGACTCGAAACAAACTAGGAAATGACCCTAAAAACACTACTAAACTAGTGTCATCACACCACTATACTCAACGACAGCTCGCCCTCGAGCGTAAAAAACACTCGCTTGCCCTCAAGCGCAAGAAATGCTCCCAAAACAAGTGCTCTCAACAAGGAATACTTCACAAAAAACAGGGGGACAAAGGAATCACAGCAAATTCCAAGAGAAAGACCCGACAACCTACTTCATGCATCTTTTGAAAAGAGAAGAGTGTAGAGTCCATTCATGAGAAGCATATAGAACTAAAAATCCTAGGATGAGATGTTGATTTAGTGCACAGAGCACACAAACAAGTTCATAGGTCCTGAATGTCATTCACTCAATAGCAACAAAGATCAAACATGCAAATATTCAAAGAGACTTTAAAAAGGGTTGAAACATTGGCTAGGTAGAACATGATGGTGGTTGGTCCCTAAGGAAATTCTAGGCTTCAAGCACATTGAGTGTGGTCCAATTCTAAAACCCCCCGGAGCTTTTCACAATAAACTTTTTAGCACAAGTCTCTTGTACCCTCCTTTTTTCAACTTTTTCTTTTTTTTCTTTTACAACTCCAGCTTTTGTTCAGGAGTTCTTTTTCTTTTTTTTTCAATGATTTTTTTCTTTTCGGGGCAAGAGACTATTTCACAATTTTTCAGCTCCATACAAATATAATCAAGGACCATCACTCCCCAATATTCCAACCAAACATCCGCCCCAATCACTTGGCTACAATGAAATCTCCAAAAAGGCTCAAGTGGAGCAACTAAAGACAATGTTAAATCAACTAATTCAGAATCTCAAGAAATCCTACAAGTCTCAAGAATAAAGCAAGAATCACAAAGCATGCTATGAGTGAAATTAATGCAGAACCAAGAATTGCAAGTGAGTCAGGATCCTCCAGGGAAATTTTATGGTGAAGGGTCAAAGATAGACCCTTAATGGACTCACACCAACTCTATCCTCAAGAAACACTCGGAAGACCGAAGTCTCCTCCTCTCTTCCCCAAAGCATGAAATCACTCATCCCCAAAAGACAACACAAGTATTCACAAAAACATTTTCAAAACCAGCACAAGCTAGAGAGCATAACTAAGGGCAAAAACATGTGAGTATAGGGAAGTAAAGACCCCAAAAACGACTCTAACTTACTATGCATGATGAAACAGAAAAGAAAGTTCTACAAAGAGAAAATATGCTAAAAATGAATGAATTAACTTAAAGGAAAGAGATACACCTCATCTCCAAGTCAAGCAAGGAGGCTATAGAACCGCCTCCCGCTATTGAGTTGCATGCTCTCTCCTCCTACAAATTGCAACAAACAAACAAGCAAAATAAAACAAGACTTGGGTTGTCTCCCAAGCAGCCCTAAGTTATAGTCCTAGGTGGACTCTCCTTCCTTTGGTGTTTGGAAGGAAATTCCTTACCATCAATCTTTCTTCCACATGTGCAAGGTAGGAACCTTGCACAAAACCTTTGAAACAATTCCTCCCAAGAGAGGGTATCATCTAAACCATCATACCAAATCCTTGCTCCCCCCTTCAAGGAGTGAGGGAAGAGCTTAATCTTGAGCTCATCACTAGTCACACCTTCCATCTTAACAAGGTGACTAGCTTGTGTGAACCGGGCGATGTGGGCTTGGAAATTCTCATCTTTAGACCCCCCATACTTGTTTTCAGTAACAAGCTTGATAAGAGCTTTATTAAGCTCAACATCTTTTTCATTTACCTTGGGGGTCTCCTTTGAAGACCTGGACAAGCTTTTGATCATATCACAAACAAAACCATCATTAATGTTAGTTTGCAAATTAGGATTGAAAACCGAAAATCTTACCTTGTCCTCACCAACTCTGAGAATGAGCTGACCCTTATCAACATCGATCTTCGCCCTGCCAGTGGCTAAGAAGGGTCGGCCAAGAATGAGAGGAATCTTAGCATCCTCCTCCTTGTCTAGCACCACAAAATCAACTGGGAACACATACTTATCAACCTTAACCATCACATCTTCAATGATCCCATAAGGTGTTTTTAGGGATCGGTCAGCCATTTGTAAGGAGAGCATGGTCGGGGTGACCTCTCATAAATTCAACCTTCTAAACATGCTAAGCGGCATCAAGTTGATGCTCGCTCCCAAATCACACAAGGCTTCAACAACAGTCAACCCCTCAATCTCCACTGGGATAGTAAAACTCCCGGGATCCCTTCTCTTCTTAGGCATTTTCCTTTGCAAAATGGCACTACACTCCTCGGTCATCATAATAGTTTCATCAACCTCACTCAACTTCCTCCTCTTATTTAAAATGTCCTTCATGAACTTAGCATAGGTAGACATTTGCTCCAAGGCTTCAGAAAAAGGAATATTGATGTGGAGCTTCTTAAAAACTTCCAAAAACTTAGAAAACTGTTTATCCAGATTTTTCTTGACCAAAGCCTTGGGGAATACAATCTTACTAAGTTCAGGAGAAGGAGTGCTCACAACTCTAGCTTTCACAGGTTCACTCACTCTCTTCTCCATAGCACCCTCATATTCTTCCTATACTTTCTCATTTTTCTCTCCCTCATCTTGTTTTTTTGACTCGTGTAACACTCTCCAACTCCTAGTGGTAACAACAGCAAAATTCTCTTGTTTAGACAAAATTAAAGAATCGGGAGAAAACTTACCTTGAGGTATCTCGGCCATTTGCTTGGCTAGCTGGCCAAGTTGGTTCTCCAAGTTCTTGATAGCCGCCTCTTGGTTCTTATGGTTGTTGTTCATGCGGTTGATGCAACTCTCCAATAGCTCCTCTAAACTCCTCTTGCAATTCACCTTTCCAACAACTTGTGTTTGGACAAGAGGTTCATGATTTGAGGATGGAACTATGCTTCCTTGAGCTATAGCTTTGGCTTCATTGCTCTCAGCATTGACAGTACACAAGTTACTACATGAGGTCCACCACAAGACTTGCACTCCACACAAGTCATTCTTGCACCAATAGCCTTGGTCTCCTTAATATGCATTCGAATCTCCGCCACTTGTTCGGTGAGTTGCTTGTTGGAGGCCAAGAGCTTGTCATAAGCTTCCACTTCAAACTTACTCCTTCGGGTTTGGCAATCATTTTCAGAGTTCATGGCTCTCGCTGCCATCTTTTCTATTAAGTCATACCCCGCTTGTAGGGGAAGAGCATCGAACTCCCCATTTGAAGCCGCATCTAGGCCAAACCTCCAAGAGTATTGTAGACCATCATAAAATGTTGCAACCAATTCAGCTTGGGTGAGATTGTGTTGAGGACATTTCCTCAATAGCTTCTTGAAGCGCTCCCAAGCTTCATAGAGATTTTCCTCAGTGGTTTGCACAAAATTCATAATGTCTTTTTTCAGCTTCCTCAAAAGAGCTCGTGGGAAGAACCTTGTTGTGAATTTTTCTGCTAGGTCTTCCCAAGTAGTGATACTCCCTTGAGGTTGTGAATTCAGCCATTCCTCCGCTGCATCCTTCAAAGAAAATGGAAACAAGCTCAACCGAATTGCATCCGTCGGAACATTGTTCACACGGTAAGTGTTGCAATTCCGGATGAACCTCTCCATGTGAGCATGTGGATCTTCCAAAGTACCTCCACCATATTGGTTTTGTCTCACCAAGTTGATGAATGCCGGTCTCAACTTAAAGTTTCCCACTCCCTCGGGAAAGACAATGCTCCCGGGATAATCATAACTCATGGTAGCCGAAGTGAGTTCCCGAAGAGACCGGTTGGCATTCTCAACTTCTTGTTCACATAATCGGAGGGTGATCCCCTCTTGGATTCTTGCCTCGATATGGGCTTGCATCTCCTCCTCCGTCATTTGGCCACCCATGGTGGTGTCTCTTGTGAGAGTAGCCTGCAAGTTTGATACTAAACAGAGAAAGATTAGTAGCACCAATTCTAGACAAATTCAAAACAAAAATAAAACCACAAACTAAAAACTTAAACCAAAAACCACAAACAATTCCCCGACAACGGCGCCAAAAACTTGTTGGTCAATCTGCAAGTGTACAGAATCTACCCGGTTTTAATTTATCGAACCACAGGGAATTGGAATGTGAATTCAGTTTAAGCCTCGAGTTCACGGTAAGAAAGCGAGTAAAATTCAGTTTTAAGGTTGATTGTTTAGGTGACTAATTAACAAGCAATTGAAATATAAGTGTGTGAGAACAATGGTGAGCATGCCTTGGGTTCTTGCTTGACTAATTCAGTTCTAATCAACCTATTCTATCCTCAAAACTCTGAGTCTCTCCTTGATGTTCTAGCCTAATCAATCATTTACTCAGAGGAATCATGAATAGAAATAGGAATTAAGATTAAAACACCATAAGTCTTAAAAAGAACCCAAAGCAAAAGGGGTTTAGCCAAACATGGCTATGAAACCCATACAAGAAGATAAAGATGAAACCTGAAACATAGGGCTTAGAGAAAGCTCCTCAAGCTCCATAACTCAAACCCTCTCTTCTAACTTATGAAAATATGATAAAATGATAAAAGGTTACAAGAGAAATGTCTAAAAACCAATTTATAGCCAAAACAGTCGAGTCTGGGCGCTCAGGCGCCAATTCCAGCCCAGGAACATGCTCTCTGGAGGTGTCTGGCGCCTAGGTGCCAATTCCCAGCGCCTAGGCGCTCAAGCTTCGCTGGAACAGACTTTTCAGCTCCTTGTAACTCCTCTTCAAGCCTCTTTAAGCCCTCCTTCAATTCCAAGCTTCTTGGCCTTCCTCATCCATCATTTTCAGACCTGGTAACTTAGGCACAAAGTAAAAGAGATATCTAGAAGCTTCAAAGAGTTAATTAGCAAGGAGAACCTTCAATTAAAATAGAAAAGATATGCAAGTCCTCTAGCTAATCAAAATGCACGAAAGGTCCTTATAAAACTACAAAAATACAAAAACAAAATAAAAACACAAAGAAAGATAAAAATGCATGACAAAGCATGAAACACTACATGAGACTCAACAAAAAGACTCGAAACAAACTAGGAAATGACCCTAAAAACACTACTAAACTAGGGTCATCAGTGACTCGAACATCCTTACCAGTTATTTTTCTAGTTGCCATCTTTTAGATATTGAGCCTGATCAACTTGATATTGGAAAATGGTGATCGGAATGATAGTTGGTGTTGGACTATGACAGGAACGTTAAGGAGAGATAGTTCCCTTTGTGAAAATGATGTGGAACTAGACCACTAGAGATGTCATGTGAAGACCAGAAAGATGAGACTAAGGACAATAACCTATGTGTCGAGACGTTTGAGAAATTTGTGGAGAGTATCAGAGTGCGCAATGGAAATTTGTGTTTTCTTATAGTAGTTTCGAGGAAGAAACTATTTTAAGGAGGGTGGTATTGTAAGACTCTAACCTTACTTAAGTATTACTTAAGCGATTTATTGAATAAAAGTGAAGTTTATAGTGAAGTTTGATTTTATTGCTAATCTATCTGTGACCTGGAGAAGCTTCCTTCATGAGAGTTGTATCTCTCTGAGTTAGCTAAATTCTCTCGTTGGTTTCAGGTCATTCCGACCTATGTAGCCCGAGATATTCATGTTTTAGTGACGGAAGGTCAGGCTGTACTGTACTAGCGATTTTGCTAGAAGGATTTTTCTTAATTCCGAATTTATTTTTATATTCAGGGGAAAGGGGTTTTGCCTTGATTTATTTTTATTCTCTTAATCAGTATTAGGAGGGTAATTAGTTGGGTTGGGCTTGGATCATTAAAAAGAAAAAGAAAAAAAAACCCTAGCCCAAGGTTGTGTGTGTGCCGCCGGCTACACTAAAGGGGGGAAATCCTTATTTTTCCCATTTTGCAATCAGAAGTAGAAACCCCATGCTATTCACGTAACACACAGAAAAGAGAAAAAGTGAGAAAGAAAGAGAGAAGGAGCGCGAGATCGAGAGAGAGGAAGAAGAGCGTGCGATCAAGGAGGAGAGAAAGAGAGAGATCGGTTGGGAGAGAGCAAGGAGAGGATCTGGACAGCAGCTCTTGATCATCTTTTCATCTCAAAACTTCTGTTTTTCATCACCAAACTAGCAAGGTAAGGGCTGGTCTAGGAAATGGTAGTTGCTTAGGGTTTTTACCATGAAATCCATGAGAAAGTTGTGATATTGCATGTTTGTGTATGTGATATGTGTAAGTGTTTGTTGCTGCACCTTTATGCTTGAAAACCATGTTTGTTAAGGATTCTTGACTTAGAGTTTTAATCAGGTTGAATCAAAATAGGAACCCTAGACTTGATCATTCGTAAAGAAATTTGAGGCCGAAGGAACGCTGTTAGATTTCTGTGCTGGACATCGAACTTCGAGGTCCAATATCACCCAGTTCTAGCATTCAAATGAAAATTCAGTGAACTAAGAAATTGTAGTATTTTTAATCAGCTTTCCATAAGTATAAAGAACATAATTTTTGGTTTTGTAATGAGTTCCGGAGAACGTTTTTAGTAACTGATGTACCTGCAGTTTTTCCTGCACTGGACAGAAAACGTCGTGGTCCAATATCACCTAGCTCTGATTCAAACGAAAGAGTGGTGAACTAGAATGTTGTAGGATTTTAAATTGTCTTTCCAGATATGTGTAAAACGTAAACTTTGGTTGTGAAATGAGTTCTGTAGAACATTTTTAGTGACTGTGGTTTCTGCTGTTTTTTTTAGAAAACGACGGTGACCTTTACATTCAGAAAAACTTGTATCCATCTACTATTTAGGTGGTTGTCCTTTTGAATTCTGAACATCTTGCTCAATGGTACTGTTTGATGCTTTTCTTGGTTAATTTGACATGGTTTATGTGTTTGAAAAGCATGGGAATATGATTATGAATATCTATGTTATATGAATATTGCCTTACTGAGGAATCATGGGTCGCTCATCTAGCTATAATTCCCATTGGTGTTGTGAATATCTATTGTCGTTATGTTGTTTTATTCGACGTGAAAGTTTGTTAAGACTTTAGGATTGACTTTAGAGCCTAAAACAAAGAGAAATGTGAATTAATCGCTTGCAAGTAAACGAGAAATAATTGAACATAGGTCTAGGTGAGACTATGTACCATGAGAACGATGGTGCTGTTAGTGACAAACGATAGCTTGCACGCGAGGGAGATTTGTGGATCAGTGGATCCTCGTGAATTGGTTGACTGCAGTCACCATGATACTTTTGTGAAGCATTGCAGCTTCACGTGATTGGGTTGACTGCGGTCACCGTGAGATTTTTGGTGATGCATTGTGGCTTCACGTGATTTATACATCTGCGGATGTATGTGATTGGCCAAGGAGTTTTGGTGGGTGGTGTGATGTGAGGATGCGCTAGTCTAACTGACTAATTGTCATAAAACTTAATTTCATAAGCGAATGATTATTGTTTATGATATGTTTATGATTATCTTGTTTGCGACCTGACCCTTGCGCTACTTGTTTATTTGTTATCTGTGGGGGGTAGATGGTCGTGAAGATAACGGCGACGACCCATTCTTAGGAGCTGATACTCCGTGACGAGCCACTACCGGATGATGACTACACTTCTGACGAAGAGGAAGAAAATAAAGAGGAAGAGGCCAAGGAATAGGGTTGGGTTGAGAGACATCAATTTTCTCTTTGGGTGGAGAGTACCGAGTTCGGGAAGCATTGAACAATTATTTTGTTTTCATTTGGATAAATAAAGTTGATGTAATTTACTTTGGTTTTAGACATATGTTTCATGTTTATTTTATTTAATTCAAAAGTTTTGAGATGATGTTTACTTCCGCGAGATTTGTAAAGGTTAATCTTTCAAGAGTTTCGCAAATAATGAACCTTTGTCATTAATCAAAGATTAATAATTGAATCGACGAAAATTCTTTACGAAAATTGGATTAATCGGTTACTGTGTGACCCTCGAGAAATCGGGGCGTTACACATTATGCATTTTGCGGCGGACTGGGCGAGACCCAAGGGCGCTTGTCCCAGGGCAGTGAGTAAGCCAGGGAGTTTGGGCCTTCCTTAAGAGGCCCAACTGGCCCACTAAGGGCGGTTAGGGGCACAAGGCCCAACCCCAAGCCTATAAATATGGGGCGGTTACCAATTGTAAGGGACTCTTAGCTCATTTGAGAAATAACAAACTTGAAATTCAGTTATATTCTCTCTCTAAGCGGTTACGTTCTTTCTCTCTAAGGTTCTCACATCGCAATCCTCTCGCTCTAGGTACGATACCTCATCTCTATGTTCTTGGATAGAACATTTGGCGCCGTTTGTGGGGAACGATAGATTTCGATTCCCGGACTACGTGGATTGTGATTTCGTTGAGAGAAGTTTGATTTTCTGCATAATTTTCTTTGATTTTCGTATTTCTGGCTGAATTCCTTGTTTGTGATTGGAATTTGATGGAGACACGTCGTCGACGACGCGACAGAGAGCTGGAGCAGAGACGCGGTTCACCACCGCGTCGTGTAAAAGGAAGGTCGCGCCGGGAAGAGGTTCATCGCGAGCAACCTAAGCAACCGACTCCTCCTCTGCCTCCACCGCCTCCTCCTCCTCCGACGCCTCCACTACCTTCTCCACCGTCCTCACCTGAGCGGCAGGGATCCCCGGCGCACTCACTGGAGATCTCAGGAGATGGAACGCCGCTACCTCAGGCTCCGATCACTGACCGAGATTGGAGACGCCTGATTCGCAATGTTGATGACATACGGCAGCGAAATGATTACTTGCAGGAACAGTTGGAGTATTATCGCCTCGAGCAGCAAGACGAAGGACAGCGGGAAGCAGAGGCCGTCGCGGAGTTTGAACCGTTCTTCGCAGCGGTGAGGGAAGCGGCCATCCCAGACAACATGAAGAGCCTTGCTTTGGAAGCGTACAGTGGGGGAACTGATCCAAAGGACCATGTACTTTACTTCAGTACCCAGATGGTGATAAGGGCAGCTTCCGATGCGGTGAAGTGCAAGATGTTTCCATCCACGTTCAAAGGCACAGCGATGGCTTGGTTCACGACTTTGCCTCGGGGATCCATAGTGAAATTCCGTGATTTCTCATCCAAGTTCCTCGTCCAATTCTCCGCAAGCAAGATCAAGCAGGTTACAATCGACGATCTGTACAATGTCTGTCAGTTGGAGCGAGAAACCTTGAAGCAATATGTGAAGCAGTACAGTGCTGCATATGTGAAGATCGAGGAGTTGGAGCCACAAGCCTGCGCCCGCGCCTTCAAAAATAGACTGTTGTCGGGAAAGCTGAACATCAAGTTGAGTAGGAAGCCAGCCCGCTCGATGATGGAAGTTCGCGCCCGGGTGAACACCTACATCCTGGATGAGGAGGACGACGCGTTTAGGAGGAAGCGGGCGAATGCGGAAAAGGTCGGCGGGCAAAGGGACGTGAGATCCACGAGGAAACAAGGATGGAAAAAGGGAAAGAATCGTACGCGGAAGGATAAGGAGGTCACCCAAACGGAGGAATTTGCCAAGGCACAACTTTATTCGAAAAAAGAAAACCTCGAGCGTCACAGCCCATGGCGACCCACTGGCCCTCGCCAGCGTGAAGGGACAGAGAGGGACCCAAATGTGGAATTGACGAAGCTGCTCCGGGAGGTAAAGGCGACACATGCGGTTGAAGGAAGTAGAGTAGGAATTAGTTCACGGCGGGGGGCGGTAGGTAGAGCTAAATGGTGCGAGTATCACCGTTCGGCGGGACACAACACCAGTGACTATTTCATGCTGAAAGGCGAGATCGGGAGACTGATCAGGGCAGGACGATCGCAAATGACTAACCACGGGCCAGGCAAAGGCCAACAGGGCTGGCCCAGGCGAGACGACCACCAACGAGCGCCAACGACCGATAAGAAGGAAACCTTGACGACAAGGATGAAGGGAGCTGAAGAAACCTTCAACAAAGCCCTCGAACCGCCGATGGAGACGATGAATACAATTGTTGGGGGCTTTGGTGGAGGTGGTGACACGCCCTCCGCGAAGCGCAGGCATGTAAGGGCGGTAACATCAGTGCGAGAGAATGTGACCCCATTCGGTTTTCAGCATCCAGACATAGTGATATCGTCAGCGGACTTCGAGGGAATCAAGACACATAAGGATGATCCTATGGTAGTAATGGTAAGGATCAATAGCTTTAATGTGCGACGAGTACTCTTGGACCAGGGAAGTTCTGCGGATATTATTTACGGCGACGCGTTCGAGCAGTTGGGATTAACAGATAAGGGGACTCTGGTAGGTTTCTCGGGAGAACAGGTCTGGGTGCGTGGCTACCTAGATTTAGACACGTCTTTGGAATTGACGAGAACGCCAAGCTTTTGCGTGTAAAGTATTTGGTATTGCAGGTTGTGGCATCATACAATGTCATCATCGTACGGAACACGCTAAATCGCCTCTGCGCAGTAATTTCAACGGCTCACCTAGCGGTGAAGTACCCACTGATCTACGGTAAGGTCAGGAAAATCGTGGTAGATCTGCGGAGGGCGAGGGAATGCTATAATAATTGCCTCAGTTTGTATGGAAAGAAGGGAGCCAGTGATGGACATAGATGTCACGAGATAGAGATCTTGGAAGGGGGTCAAGGCCAGCAGGGTTTTCAAGGCCAAGGGCGAAACAACGCAGGGAGATTGGAGCATATGGTTGCTCGGAAGAGTGAGAAACTAAGGGGTAGCCAAGGTCAGAAAAGGTTAGACGGTAAGACGGGAAGAGACAGGCAGTTCACAGATGCGCATGCCGAGGAACGCTGGGTGAACATAATCGAGGATTTGGAAATGTAAAAATTTAGCAGAGGAGTGCTGGCGATTGAGCCCAGGCTCACAGCTAGCCAAGAGAGGCGCCTAGAGAAACTGGTGGAGGACAATTTGAGCTCTTTAATTGGAGTCAGAAAGATGCAACGCTCTGGGGATTGCCCAGGTTTAGGAAGCCGACTCTTTTAAGCACGAGCCAAGAAAAAGAGCAGAGAAAAGGGGGTGGCGACGCAAGATGTGGTTCGAGTGAATCTAAAACAGGGAGGCGTCGAGCAAAACAGATGGAGAGCATTTGAGCAACCCCAGGGCAAACCGGAGAAGGTGCAAAAACGGAACCGAGCGCGCCGCTGCGAGAGCAAGAAAAAGGGCAAGGCGGGATACTGGAGGCCAGTGGGATCGACAGTTTTTAAACCTTCAAGGCCATCTAAGCGCGACAAGCAAAGAGGCGAGTCAGAAGAAGATCCTCTTTATTGTGGGGCGGTCTGGCGAGGGGACTGGCCTCGCAAGAACCAAGAGGAACAAGCGAGCACATCAGGTCTGAAGGATGGGGTGTTTGGCGTGGTGTTCTGATCAAAAGGGCAAAAGATGGGGCAAGGGTGCGACGAGCAAAAGCAAGAGTTAGGACAAAAATAAAGATGCAATCTTTTTCTCCACCACGAGAGTTTTTTAATGAGGCATCCCTCAAAATGTAAAATCTATTTTACAATCAAATACAAAAGGATATTCTCAGTAATACTCCGAACTTTAAACTAAATTGAAACGGTCGCCTGGTGGGAAAAATTCCCTGAAGGTGGCGATCCAAACACGACCTTGATGTCTGAGGATCTGATAACTCCTAGGCAAGTGTACCTATTCGTTAAGTAGTAATAAATTATCGAACTCAAGGATTGCAGTCGTCTAAATCAATTTAACCTATTAAATAACTAAAAAGACTAAGTAAAAAGGTTTTTTGGGGAGAAATAATTGTTGAAAAATAACTTTATTTAAAGTTGCAAAGTTCAGCGAAAAGCAAGTACGTAGTATTAAGAGCAATCAAAAGGGGAAGTACCTGGGGTAGGATTTCATCAATTTCACTTATGTTCTTAATAGACTAATTAACTCATGAATTATCTAACTTATTTATGGTGCTTGCCTAAGTTTCTACGTGATAATCTCTTAACTACGCAGAACTTTCAACTAAACTGCTAACACTAATCTATTAGTTCCTAAACGAATTCAATTGGAGAATTAAAGTATTTAGTTACTAGCCAACACAATTAGAAGTTACCCTTATCTCTAAGGTGTAGGCGTTCCTAATCAATTCCTCACCGGATCCCTATTTTCTACCGATTTCTCAATCCCATACAAAATAGCAAAGTTAATCTTCATGCATAAAGATTCATAGATAAAAGATGAAAAATTCATAAATAAATCTAGGATTCATGAGTCAAAAAGTAAATCAAAACATAAGATCAAAAGAATCAAACTAAAAACCCTAAGTACCTACGGAGGTTTAGCCAAGCATGGCTTCCATAATCAGAAAATTATTGAAATAAAAAGAGTTTTTCAAAAAGCTCACAGTGGTGCTAGGGTTAACTCCAGGAAAATCTCAAGAACCACTCAAGAGCTGCTATCTCCAATAATCCAGTGCCAATTTCACGTCCCCCCTTGATGTTATATATCTTGCAAATATATATATATATATATATATATATATATATATATATATATATATATATATATATATCCCTAATACTGTGCTTTTCCGTTTCATTCAATCGCGTGGCCCAGGCTTGGAAAAAGCCAAAATCCTTGTCTTTTAATGCTGCCACGTGTCACCTTGCAATTGGTGGAGACTTTATAAGGGTGGAGTCTAGTATTACGCAAGCTACGGTCTTATGGTAGACCCTTGATAAGGTTATGCCACGTGGTAGGAAAGGAGACAACAACAGTTCGATCTTCTGCGGGTGCATGGAAGCTCCGTGGACTCTCAGTGGCAGATCAGCTCTCTTTACCTGATTTTCTCTTTTCCTTTTATTCCGAAAATCCTAAATAAAATAAAATCAAAATAATAAAATAAATCAAAATAAAATACTAAAAAGATAATAACTCAAAATGCATGGAAATAAACTAGAAAAATAGCTTAAACACCCGGGTCATCAGGATCGCTCCGGAAAGTCCGACGTGGATCGCTGCCACCCGTTCGACGTGTGCGGATAAGCTTCTTATCCCAAGAACCTCCCCGAAATATGGGCGAGTAAAAGCCTCCCCAAAACATGGGCGAGCATTTTTAACTAGGCTAAGCCTTGGGCAACTCATGTGGTCATTGGGTCCCGAGCCACCATAAGTCCCCGCCTAATAAGGCTGGTGGGGCCACACCTGATCTTACGGGAAAAACGTGTGAATAAAGCCTCAGTCCAAGACTGAGCAAAAGTCCTAGTTATACCCAGCACACTCTCAAGATTGTTGAATGAAGAAATTCAGGAAATTCAGGCAGTTTTTTTTATAAAAAAAACAAACAAACAACAAACGAACGAACAGGCAGCAAAACATGGCGAGGCAACGCGCAAAAGGAGAAAAATGACGATCTAAACAGCTATTCTCGTTAAAAGAAGAAAAAGGAGTTGCAAGCGTTGTCTTTAAAAATAATAATAATAAATTGCTATTACATAACTAATCTAAGGGATATTAATGTTTTCGTTCTTGCTCTACATCTTCATCGCTCAGGAAATACTCGACTACAAAGCCCGGAGGATCCTCGGGACCAACCAATCCGGCAGAGGTGACATTCTTGAACGCCCCCATGGGGCTAAGATCCAACTGGGAGTGGAGACGCTGAATTTGGGCCTTGGCAAGAAAGAAGCCGCGACCACGTTCAAAGACAGCAGCTGTCGCCGCATCGGATCTCAGTTTCTCTTCAAGGGTCGCTGCGTCAGATTGAGCTTGGGTTTTTGTTGCGACCAGAGCCTCGTCTTTCTTAATCATTTCTGCATGGAGGGTCTCAAGTTCTGCACCCAGGGAAGAAATGGTTTGGTCTTTGGAGGCGAGCAAGTCCTCCTTTGAATCGGACTCCAGTTGCGCTTACTGTTTGCACTTCTCCAACATGTTCTCCAATTCTGAGATCTTTTTGTTTCGGAACTCCAAGCTAACCTCAAACCACTTGATTTGCTCAACCAAGGCGGCCTCTTGAGAAGCTAGCTTGGCCAGGAGCACCTTACGCTCCTCAGCAGATTTAGAGTTGAGAGCGAGAAGTCGGGCCACCTCTTGCCGTAAAACTTCGGAATCTTTGATGGCCCACTTGTAGCGATGAAAGGCGTGGAGCAATGTCGCCAGGGCGCCCTCGGACACTCTGTCTAAGCCCTGCCTTTGAACCACCTCATCCATCCTCACGGCTTGCGCCGGTGTGAAGGAGAGGGAAATTGGCATCCTCGGATTCCCGGAAACTGGGGGTTGGAGTGACATGTGACCTGGAGGTGGCGGCTGCGTTGAACTTACGGGTGGGTTTGAGATTTGCCCAGATTGCAGCAGGGCAACAGTCTGTCCCCGTACGTCAGACGCAGGAGCTGGAATTGTCTTGGAAGGACCGTCGAGTTCGCCGGAGGCGGTAGTCGGGACATTCCCCTCGCCAGTAGGAGAAACGGTGGTTGAGTTGTGTTGCCTCTTGGGAGGCGGTTGAGAGACCTCTTTGTCAGGACTCTGGGGCGCCCGTTTCCTGATCTCGCCCTCTAATTGGGACGTGGAGGGTGTCTTGTCGCCTTTCAAGTCGACACAAGGGGGAAATGGGGCATTTTTCTTCTTCTCAAAAGAAGCCAAGAGGTCTGCACTGGTAAAATTTATTTTCCCTGAATCAAGTAGCAACAAAGAAAAGTTAGTAGAATTGAAGAAAGTATAAAGTAAGCAAGGGGCAAAGAACGAATCGTGGGGAGGACGGGAAACCTAAATAGGCAGGAGTTGACGAAGTCTTGGCTTTACCAATCACTCGGGCGCAGTCTAGGACCGGAAGTCTGGCCAGGAAGCTGATAATAATCTTGTCTTCGGGGGTTAGAGAACCCTCGGACGGGTCGACTATCGGGGACGCCTCTTTGGTCCAGTACAAAGGGAAGCGGGCGGTGTCGTCCCTTAAAGTGAAGATTTCGGGATATTTGTGGGACACCACGATTTTGAAATACCCACGGGTGAGGTCGTCCGTGACGGTAGCCTAAAGGGGGTTGAAGCGTTGGCGGTTGGGTCTGGCTTCCAGGGAAACCCAGCTGCGAGGGAGTATGGCTGACTGGCCACACCATAGAAGTAAAAGAAATGAGAGGGCTCTGGCTCTTGCTGGATTGCGTCGTAGAGGATTTCGAAGCACCACAGGAAGGCTCAGCTGTTAGGGTGAAGTTGGGACGGGGCGAAGTTTACGCTGCGCGGCACGGAGCAAATGAAGGGGGAGAAAGGAAACTGAATCCCCAAACTGGTAAACATGTACTCATGCACATAGAAAAAATGAGGGTCGTTCACGTCACGGTAAGGGCGACGAAGCCAAGGACGCTCGGAAGCCGAGCAGCCGCCGTAGTGAAGAATGTTGTCGAAGGATTTCTCGTGGCAAAACCCACCGGACCTCGAAGAGAGGTCACAAAATGATTTCCGCTGCTCGAAGGAGGACGGTTGGTTAGGAATCGTTCTGGCCGGAAGGCCCCTAAGGGCGGAGGGTGGTTAAGATTCCCAGGTCTTAAGTCGGAAAGCAGTAATGTCTTTCTTGTCAGGGGGGGTTTGAATAACGTTTTCAGAATAAAACTTCCACCTTAAAGATTTTAACAAATCTTTCGAGAACAAAGTGCTTGAGATAAAAGATAGAAAAGCACACAAGGATTTTATCCTGGTTCACTTGATGAATCACTCAAGCTAATCCAGTCCACCCGTTAAGGTGATTTCTTCCTTCTTAGAATGAAGGCAATCCACTAATCAGGTAAATGTTACAACTGCACTTGAAACCTACAAGTGACTAACAAAACACTGACTTAGCTCACACTAAGATTCACTCTCTTAGTCTTCTCTAGGATCCGATCAAACTTGATCTCCTAAAGGTAACTAAACAACTGTTTAAGAAAGAATGTTTACAAAGAATTTGCTTCTGAAAAGCTAATAGTAAACACAATGAATTCAGATGAAAGAATGCTTAGAAGGTTTGAATATAGCTTGCGCGTGTGAGATTCTTCCAACAGCATCTTTCAATCTTCAGCCTCTATTTATACTCCAAGGATTAGGGTTTGAACGCTGCATGGGAATGCTACCGTTGGAGGGCAGTTCTGGAAATTCCAGCTTCTACTGTGGCTGAGAATGTTAGGTAGGTCGTCAGGATAGTACATTGCTTTTGTACTTGGATAGTGACTTGACCTTTAAACCTAGTAGACTTCTGATCAGGGGAATGCTTCATGTTGGAACTTGTGAAGCTCGTTGATCAGAGTCAGAGGGAAGCAGAGATCCTCTGACCGTTGTATCTTCTGATTCTGAACTCAGAGGGAAGTACATGGTCTTCAGAGTCATCTTGCTTCTGGACATCAGAGTTTCCACTTTTCAGTTTCTGGATCTTCAGAGTCTTCTACACCGTCAGAACATCTGAACCTTCAGAATTTCTAGGTTGTCAGAACGTCTGGATATTCAGAACTTCAAGTGACTGAGTCCATATCAGAGCTTGTATGACTTCAGATCTTCTGAAGCGTTTCTACTGTTCAGAGTGAACATAGATGTTGCGAAAGCGTTGCTTGGGTCACTCTTTATGCACAGTGCTTCTGATTTGTGTGGGATAAAATTGAGGTCAGAGCCTGTAAATAGCACACTCAGAAAAACACGTTAGAGTACCATAATTGTTCATACTGAAATGTTAACTTGTAATCATCAAAACATAGAGTTGTACTACTCGATCAAAACTTGATCTTACAATCTCCCCCTTTTTGATGATGACAAAACCAAGTATTTTGATGAACAATTCTTAAACAATAAACTGAATTCACTCAGAGTTTAGAGATATAGAATTAGACTTATCCTGATGTGAATAGTTTATTTTGCTCATTCTGAATCCATGTCACAACTTGATTCTGAGCATAACTCCCCCTGAATCTAAGACTTAATGAAAACGTTAGAAATGTCTAGATTCTGAGCTAAATAATATAAGAGTTCAGAGTGAGAAGACATGACATGAATTGAAACAATCAGAGCACATAAGTATTCAGAGTCAACAATAAGTGGTATCAGAGTCAAATAGAATCACTTCAGAAGAAGTGAAATGTATTCCTTGTATTTGCCCAGTGACACATCTATGGTCATAAAGGTGGAACTCTTAAATTCTCCAAAAGAAAAATAAATCACACTAACACAGCTTACACATCAAAAACTGGGTGTACTCCCCCTTTTTGTCATAAGCAAAAAGTATGGGGTGTGAAAAACTTAGCTTGAAGTACAAGGTACTCCCCCTTAGAGAAGGTCTAAGTTTAAAAACGATGGAGAAATAAATGATGCATGAATGAGAGTTAAGCGAGTTAAAGAAGGGAGTTAATGCAAAAGAAGAACGTTTACCACCGGCCACGGGAGTAAAGAAAAGCTTCAGTTACCAAGGACTTAACCTCGAGAAACTGTAGGAGCAATAACTTCCAAGGAGAGAGCGAAGCTTATATAAAGCGAGTAAGAAGAGGGTAAGCTTCACAACAAGATTAATACCATAAAAAGATATGGCTTCATACATGGTTGCACTGGAAGAGCTCAGAAGGAAAGCCTTCGAGGAAGACATGTTCCTTAACATCCGACACCCTGATGGTACACAAATGATACAAGAGCTGACGAAGACACTGCTTGAAGAAGATCTTGGTCCAGAGCTGGAGAAAGATCTGAGAGAATTCCTCGGCTTTGTGGAGGAAATTCAGGAGCTCAGCCAGCTGGAACTGAATTTTCTGGAAGAGAAGGAGTCAGTGGAAAGAAGACTCAAGACTATAGAAGATAGTCTGGAGAAGACCGAGCTGAGGATCAAGCTTGGCAACATAGAGTTTACGCTTGATCGGCCGGAGAAGGAAAGAGCAGAGCAACGCCGGGAGTGCAGAAGAATGATGAAGGATCCTCCATTCTAGATTTAGGAAAGAATGTATGATGTAATGATTATGAAGTATCATGAATAAAAAAAAGGAATTTTGCAAACACAAGGTCATATATATATATATATATATATATATATATATATATATATATATATATATATATATATATATATGCAGTGAGAAACAACGAGTAAGCAAAAAATAGCAAATATCTTAAATAAAAGTAAAATAAGTTAAGAAAGAAAAACGAAAGAAATCCTAAAAACTAGGGCTTGTCAGAGCGACGCAGAAGTTCTTTGAGAGCTCGATTCATTTCCATCAGCAGAATCTCATGAGAATTGAGACGTTGTTCCATGATGTCAAGTCTGGAAGAACTTGGCTGTGTAGAGGTAGAGGGAACATTTTGAGCAGAGTGAGGAGCTTGAGTGGAATCAGAATCAGCATGAGTGAAAGGCACTGGTGCAAGAGCTTGACATCTAAGAGCTTCAGCTTCAGCTTGTAGTCTCTCAGCTTCTAATCTTGCATTTTCAGCTTGTGCAGCCTCTTGACGTGCAGCTTTTCCGCAGTGAGATGACTCATCATAACAGGAACTTGAGCAACTAACCAAGTACTCAGACGATTCCATTCTTCAGCAACAGAGTCAGAGTTCTCACTAAGGTCAGTGTGACCTTGCACATTGCGAATCATCAGTGAAGCTTCATGATTAAAGACACTGACGCACTCAAGAAGAGAGTTTGGCTTGAGGTAGGTGTAGGGAACAATGGAGAAATTGGTTTCAGGAGAGGTGGGGTGGTTGCTGCTATTTGCCTCAGAGGCACCTTGAGGAGAACCAACATCTAAAGTTTGGACATTTGAAGTGTGGGTGTCAAGGTTTGGTTCAGAGGTTTCAACCTGAGGGTGTGGTGATCTAACCGAAGAGTGGTTAGACACTGAGTTTTCTGGTTCTGGTTGAATGGGTTCTTGTTGAACTTGGTCTGGTTGAACTTGTTGAACTAAAGGGTCTGCTTCATGTAAAGGGTCAGCCTGGATAGGATGATCTGGGTCAACTAGACGTTCTGGTCTAGGCCCAGGGTATCTCCTAGGGCTAGGTACTGTGAGGTAGTACTCTGGAATGGCAGACTCTTTCTCTTTCGCAATTTGAATAAGTTTGCGATTAGATTCAGAGTTGTTTGAAGGTGAGGAGTCAGCAACATTGGTAGGAAAGGATACAGAAGTATAGGGAGTTGAGGAATCTGTATCAGTTGTTCTGCGAACAGGACGTTCTGAAGCTCTGGGGACAGAGTGATCAGAAGGTCTGGGTTCAGGTTCTGGTTGTTCGAGAATAATGGGTGATGACCCGAGGTTTATTCTATGTTTGTCGAGTCCTTCTTGTTTCTTTCTTCTTCCTTTTTGAGTCTTTTATTGAGTTTTAAGTCAAGTTAAGTCCCTTTTTAGTTCATATTTGCATCTGAGTAGTTTAGGTGTTTTTAATTTGTTTAGATGATCTTTTAATTAGTTTTTATTGAGGTTTAAGTCCTAAGGTCAGGTTTGATTTAGAGTCTTGAGAGAATATGAGAGTTGATTGCATATTAGAAGTTTTATTTGATGAATTAAATGAAAGATTTCTGAATTATTGTGATTAAATGAGTGTTTCCATGAGTTACATTGGGGAAATGATGGTTTTTGAGATTCTTTGAAGGTTTCAGGTGATTTTGATGGCCAATAATGATGGTTGAAGGCAAAGTAATGAGCCATGATGATAGTTGAAGAATGAGTTACAAAATTGAAGAAAAATCAGATGAGCCACGCATGTGCGCCATGTATCCCACGCACATGCGTGGAGCTACTGCAGGAAAAACCTGATGCCCACGCATGTGCGCCGTCTGTTCCACGCACATGCGTGGTGGCAAAATCTGATGCTGCGGATTTTGCGTTTTGAGCGTTTTGCCCACGCATGTGCGTGGAGGAGGCCACGCACATGCATGGATTACTGCTGGAAACTCTATAAATAGGGATTTTGTTATTTCTTTTAGGTATCTTGTAACTTTTGAACAAAACTTAGAGGTTTAGGTTCTTGGAGCTTGTGGGAGGCTTCTTAGCCCTCTTTTTTCAGGTTTTTATTCCTTTAGTTTGCATTATGAATTCCCTAGCCATGCTTGGCTAGTTTCTCTTTGTACTTTGAGTGAAGTGAACCTTAGTTCTGATTATGGTTTAAACTTCTTATTTTCTTATATGAATAAAGTTTCTTTTCCATGTATCTTTTCTCTGAATCAATATTCTCTTGAGTGCACACAAGTGTTTTGCTTTCTTCTTGCACAACGGAAGTTGGTGAGGATTAAGGGACTTGGGATTAGATTGATTTGTTTGCTATCACTTAGGAATATGGGTAGAAACTTATTGTGTTGGCCTGAACTTATAAACTTCATTCTTCAATTGAATTGACTAGGCACTAAGGAATTAGGTTTGGCAAATGAAATTGAATGTTTTACTTGATTAAGGAATTAACAAGTAGAGGTAGAGACTATAACATCATGGATAAGGATTCTGAACTTCATATAAGAATTTGATTTGAGAACCATAATTGGACTAAGTGGAGCTTTGCCCAGGGTACTTCTTTTCTGAATTATAATTCTAAGCTTTTACTCACAAGTGTTATTCACTCAACCAAACTTCAAACATATTTTGCTTTTTCTTTTTCACATTCTGAACACAAAACTCTTAGAAGCAATTGATGAACAACTATCCATGTGGTTCGACAATCTTTTGTATTACTTGCGGAATTGCTATCAATGGGTTCAGAGGTTAGTGGGTTGTATTGAATGGTTATGGGTGAGGTTGGTTCAGAGGGTCTAGGAGTCTGAAGCATGTTCCAAAGAGGTGCTTCTTGTTGGGAAGGTTGGAAAAATGAAGATCTAGGTGAATTTGGTGGAAAAGTGGGTTGGTCAGCTGGTTGAGACTCTGGGATAGGAGTGAGTTGGGTGGTAGTGCGGTTAAGGAGTGTAGAGATGGGGAGTGCATCAAGTGAATTTAAATCATCACCAGATTCAGTAACAGCAGACTTACTTGATGATCGCAAGGCATACCGAGTAACTCTGGCAGAAGTCTCCATTCTGATAACTTGAGCAGCTGGTTCCACACGAGTTGGCTTCTCCACAATTCTAACTTGCTTCTTTTTCTTCTTATGAGGAGGAGCATCACCATCATCACCATTAGATGGAGCATCTGGTTTTGTGGGTTCCTCGTGCTTCCTCTTGGATTTGTCAGCCTTTTTCTTCTTCTTCTGATCATCAGACTCTTCAGAGGATTCCTCCAAGACCATTTTTCTCTGAGCTTTCTTCTTGGGAGGAGAGTCAAACTCTGGAGCTGGTGGCAATTTTCTGAAGAACTCGTCTGTAAGATCAAGTTTTGATCGAGTAGTACAACTCTATGTTTTGATGATTACAAGTTAACATTTGAGTATGAACAATTATGGTACTCTAACGTGTTTTTCTGAGTGTGCAATTTACAGGCTCTGACCTCAATTCAATCTCACACAAATCAGAAGCACTGTGCATAAAGAGTGACCCAAGCAACGCTTTCGCAACATCTATGTTCACTGTGAACAGTAGAAATACTTCAGAAGATCTGAAGTTATACAAGCTCTGATGTGGACTCAGTCACTAGAAGTTCTGAAGATCCAGAAGTTCTGACAACCAAGAAACTCTGAAGGTTCAGATGTTCTGATGGTGTAGAAGACTCTGAAGATCCAGAAGCTGAATAGTGGAAACTCTGATGTCCAGAAGCAAAAAACTCTGAAGACCATGTACTTCCCTCTGAGTTCAGAATCAGAAGATACAACGGTCAGAGGATCTGTACTTTCCCTCTGACTCTGATCAACTGGCTTCACAAGTTCCAACATGAAGCATTCCCCTGATCAGAAGTCTCCTAGGTTTAAAGGTCAAGTCACTATCCAAGTACAAAAGCATATATACTATCCTGACGACCTACCTAACGTTCTCAGCCACAGCAGAAGCTGGAATTTCCAGAACTGCCCTCCAACGGTAGCATTTCCATGCAGCGTTCAAACCCTAATCCTTGGAGTATAAATAGAGGCTGAAGTTTGAAAGATGCGGTTGGAAGAATTACACACGCGCAAGCTATATTCAAAAATCTTCAAGCATTCTTTCATCTGAATTCATTGTGTTTACTATTAGCTTTTCAGAAGCAAATCTCTTGTAAACATTCTTTGTTAAACAATTTGTTTAGTTACCTTTAGGAGATCAAGGTTGATCGGATCCTAGAGAAGACTAAGAGAGTGAATCTTAGTGTGAGCTAAGTCAGTGTAATTGTTAGTCACTTGTAGGTTTCAAGTGCAGTTGTAACACTTTACCTGATTAGTGGATTGCCTTCATTCTAAGAAGGAAGAAATCACCTTGACGGGTGGACTGGATTAGCTTGAGGGATTTATCAAGTGAACCAGGATAAAAATCCTTGTGTGCTTTTCTATCTCTTATCTTTAGCACTTAAGTCTCGAAAGATTTGTTAAAATCTTTAAGGTGGAAGTTTTTATTTGAAAACGTTATTCAAACCCCCCCCCCCTTTCTACCGTTTTTCATACCTTCAATTGGTATCAGAGCGCAAGTTCTGATTACCACAACTAACAGTGTTCAGTGATCCGGGCCGGTGTGAAAAACAATGGCTACCACCAGTGAAACTCAAAGAGATGGTTACAATGCAAAGCCTCCCATGTTCGACGCTCAAAGATTCGAATATTGGAAAGATAGACTTGAAAGTTTCTTTCTAGGTTTTGATGCAGATCTCTGGGATATTATTTTGGATGGCTATGAGCATCCAACTGATGAAGAAGGCAAGAAGATCCCAAGGTCAGAGATGACTGCAGATCAAAAGAAGCTTTACTCACAACATCACAAAGCTAGAGCAATTCTTCTAAGTGCTATTTCTTATGAAGAGTACCAGAAGATTACAGATCATGAATATGCAAAAGGCATTTTTGAATCTCTGAAGATGTCTCATGAAGGAAAAAAGAAAGTCAAAGAGTCAAAGGCATTGTCTTTGATCCAAAAGTATGAATCCTTCGTAATGGAGCCAAACGAGTCCATTGAAGAAATGTTTTCCAGATTTCAGTTGCTGGTAGCTGGAATACGACCCCTCAACAAGAGCTACACAACTAAAGATCATGTCATAAGGGTCATCAGATGTCTTCCTGAAAGCTGGATGCCCTTGGTGACTTCAATAGAGCTCACAAGAGATGTTGAGCGTATGAGCTTAGAAGAACTCATCAGCATACTGAAGTGCCATGAGCTGAAGCGCTCAGAGATGCAAGATCTGAGGAAGAAGTCAATAGCCTTAAAATCCAAATCTGAGAAGGCTAAAGCAGAGAAGTCAAAAGCTCTTCAAGCTGAAGAAGAAGAATCTGAAGAAGCATCAGAAGATTCTGATGAAGATGAGCTGACTCTGATCTCTAAAAGACTCAACCGAATCTGGAAGCACAGGCAGAGCAAGTACAAAGGCTCTGGAAAGGCCAAAGGAAAGTCTGAATCCTTAAGTCAGAAGAATTCCTCACTTAAGGAAGTCACTTGCTTTGAGTGCAAAGAATCTGGGCACTACAAAAGTGACTGTCCAGAATTGAAGAAGGACAAGAAGCCAAAGAAGCACTTCAAGACCAAGAAAAGTCTGATGGTGACTTTTGATGAATCAGAGTCAGAGGATGTTGACTCTGATGGTGAACTCCAAGGACTCATGGCTATTGTCAAAGACAAAGGAGCAGAGTCAAAGGAAGCCGTTGACTCTGACTCAGAATCAGAAGGAGATCCTAATTCAGACGATGAAAATGAGGTATTCGCTTCTTTCTCTACCTCTGAACTGAAACATGCCTTGTCTGATATTATGGATAAGTATAACTCTTTATTGTCTAAGCACAAGAAGCTGAAAAAGAACTTATCTGCTGTTTGTAAAACTCCTTCTGAACATGAGAAAATCATATCTGATTTGAAAAATGATAACCATGTTTTAGTTAATTCTAACTCTGTGCTTAAGAATCAAATTGCTAAGTTAGAAGAAGTTATTGCCTGCGATGCCTCTGATAGTAAGCATGAATCTAAGTATGAAAAATCTTTTCAAAGATTTCTGGCTAAAAGCGTAGATAGAAGCTTAATGGCTTCATTGATCTATGGCGTGAGAAGAAATGGATTGCGTGGCATTGGCTATTCTAAACCAATTAGAAATGAGCCTTCTGTTCCCAAAGCTAAATCCTTATATGAATGCTTTGTTCCCTCTGGTACCATATTGCCTGATCCTGTACCTGCTGAAGTTGCTAAACCTCCTCTTAAAAAGGGATCTTTCTCTATGTCTAAATATCATGCAAAAATTCCTTTACAATATCATGTTGAGAAACCCAAGGTGATCAGAACCTCTGGGGTAACTAACAAGAGAGGACCCAGAAAGTGGGTACCTAAGGATAAGATTATCTATGTTGCAGATATCCTTGATAGCTCCACTGAAACACCAGTCATGGTATCTGGACAGTGGATGCTCGTGTCACATGACGGGAGAAAGGCGTATGTTCCAAGAGCTAAAACTTAAGCCTGAAGGTGAAGTTGGCTTTGGTGGCAACGAAAAGGGTAAAATTGTTGGTACTGGTACTATTTGTGTAGATAGTAGTCCATGCATTGATAATGTGTTATTGGTAGACGGCTTAACTCATAACTTATTGTCTATAAGTCAATTAGCTGACAAGGGTTATGATGTTATTTTTAATCAAAAGTCATGCCGGGCTGTAAGTCAGATCGATGGCTCTGTTCTGTTTAACAGCAAGAGAAAGAACAACATATATAAGATCAGATTATCTGAGTTGGAGGCTCAGAATGTGAAGTGCCTTCTGTCTGTTAATGAAGAGCAATGGGTATGGCATAGAAGGTTAGGGCATGCCAGTATGAGAAAGATTTCTCAACTGAGCAAGCTAAACCTTGTCAGGGGCTTGCCCACTCTGAAGTTCGCTTCAGACGCTCTTTGTGAAGCATGTCAGAAAGGCAAATTCGCAAAAGTCCTTTTCAAGGCAAAGAATGTTGTCTCAACCTCAAGGCCGTTGGAACTTCTGCATATCGACCTTTTTCCAGTGAAAACTGAGTCTATAGGTGGCAAGAGATATGGGATGGTCATTGTTGACGACTATAGCCGCTGGACATGGGTAAAGTTTCTAACCCGCAATGATGACTCTCATGCTGTGTTCTCTACCTTCATAGCCCAAGTGCAAAACGAGAAGGCTTGTAAGATTGTGCGTGTCAGAAGTGACCATGGTGGAGAGTTTGAGAATGACAAGTTTGAGAGTCTGTTTGATTCCTATGGAATTGCACATGATTTCTCTTGTCCCAGAACTCCTCAACAGAATGGTGTTGTTGAGAGGAAGAACAGAACTCTTCAGGAGATGGCTAGAACCATGCTCCAAGAAACTGGCATGGCTAAGCACTTTTGGGTAGAGGCAGTAAACACAGCGTGTTACATTCAGAACAGAATCTCAGTGAGACCAATTCTGAATAAGACTCCCTATGAATTGTGGAAGAACATAAAACCCAACATTTCTTACTTTCATCCTTTTGGTTGTGTTTATTATGTTCTTAATACTAAGGATAGATTGCATAAATTTGATGCTAAGTCTTCTAAATGTCTATTACTTGGTTATTCTGAGAGATCTAAAGGCTTTAGATTTTATAATACTGATGCTAAGACTATTGAAGAATCTATTCATGTTAGATTTGACGATAAGCTTAACTCTGACCAGTCAAAGCTAGTTGAGAAATTTGCAGATTTAAGTATAAATGTTTCTGACAAAGGCAAAGCTCCAGAGGAAACTGAGCCAGAGGAAGATGAACCAGAAGAAGAAGTTGGTCCCTCTGATTCACAAACTCTGAAGAAGAGCAGAATCACTGCAGCTCATCCTAAGGAATTGATTCTGGGCAACAAAGACGAACCAGTCAGAACCAGATCAGCCTTCAGACCCTCTGAAGAGACCTTGCTTAGTCTGAAAGGATTGGTGTCCTTAATTGAACCCAAGTCAATTGATGAAGCTCTTCAGGACAAGGACTGGATTCTGGCCCTGGAAGAAGAATTGAATCAATTCTCCAAGAACGATGTTTGGAGCTTAGTGAAGAAGCCTGAGAGTGTCCATGTAATTGGAACAAAATGGGTGTTCATAAACAAGTTGAATGAGAAAGGAGATGTAGTCAGAAACAAGGCAAGGCTAGTTGCTCAAGGCTACAGCCAGCAGGAAGGAATAAACTACACAGAAACATTTGCTCCAGTAGCAAGACTAGAAGCAATCAAACTGTTGATCTCATTCTCAGTAAATCACAACATAATTCTACATCAGATGGATGTTAAGAGTGCCTTCCTAAATGGATACATATCAGAGGAAGTCTACGTTCATCAACCCCCAGGTTTTGAGGATGAGAAGAACCCAGATCATGTGTTCAAATTGAAGAAATCACTCTATGGTCTGAAGCAAGCTCCCAGAGCATGGTATGAGAGACTCAGCTCATTCCTTCTGGAGAATAAGTTTGTAAGGGGTAAAGTAGATACAACTCTCTTTTGCAAAACTTACAAAGATGATATCTTAATTGTGCAAATTTATGTTGATGATATTATATTTGGTTCTGCTAATCAATCTTTATGCAAAGAATTTTCTGAGATGATGCAGGCTGAATTTGAGATGAGTATGATGGGAGAACTTAAGTACTTTCTGGGAATACAAGTTGATCAAACACCAGAAGGAACATATATCCATCAGAGCAAGTACACTAAAGAACTTCTGAAGAAGTTCAATATGCTGGATTCCACAGTGGCCAAGACTCCAATGCATCCTACATGCATTCTGGAGAAAGAAGATGCAAGTGGTAAAGTTTGTCAGAAGCTCTATCGTGGTATGATAGGTTCACTTCTATACTTAACTGCATCTAGGCCAGATATATTGTTTAGTGTTCATTTATGTGCTCGTTTCCAATCAGATCCAAGGGAAACCCACTTAACTGCGGTTAAGAGGATCCTAAGGTATCTGAAAGGTACCACTAACCTTGGCTTGATGTATAAGAAAACATCAGAGTATAAGCTTTCAGGGTATTGTGATGCTGATTATGCTGGAGATAGAACAGAGAGAAAAAGCACTTCTGGAAATTGTCAATTTCTGGGAAGCAACTTAGTCTCATGGGCAAGCAAGAGGCAATCAACCATTGCACTATCAACTGCAGAGGCAGAATATATCTCAGCAGCTATATGCAGCACTCAGATGCTCTGGATGAAACATAAGCTGGAGGATTATCAAATCCTAGAGAGCAATATCCCAATCTATTGTGATAACACTACTGCAATTATCATTTTATTAGATTCACGAGCAAAGCACATTGAGGTAAAGTATCATTTTATTAGAGATTATGTACAGAAGGGCGTACTTCTTCTGAAGTTTGTTGATACTGACCATCAATGAGCATATATCTTTACAAAGCCCTTAGCAAAGGATAGATTTCATTTCATTCTGAAAAATCTGAATATGGACTTTTGTCCAGCATGAAGATGGATCAGAACCTCTGACTATGATACTTCTTCATCAGAAGATGTCTAGTCCAGAAGGTAACTCTATCAGAGTTTATGTACCCATTGGTGCTGACTCTGAAGCTGAGACAGTAAACGTGTGTCTGTATCTCTGATACATAGTTCCTTGTGCCCGTGCTGACAAGTCTGTTGTTGATGTGCTTCTCTCCTGCGTGTGTTAGGTGTATTTACTGTTACTATCATGTCTTTAATTTTTAACCGTTGATTTTAAATTGCTTTTTGAATCAACAACGGTTATTTGTCAAAACCCACTATACACACACGATCTCAAGCTGGCTGAGTTCTTGCACTTCCTCCACGAAGGCAAGAAATTCCTTCAAGTCGTTCTTAAGCTCTGGACGAAGGTCCTCCTCTAGTAGTGTCCTCGTTAGCTCTGGAATGGTCGTTGTACCCTCTGGATGCCTTATGTTCAGGAACAAGTCCTCTTCAAAGGCTTTCCTTCTGAGCTCTTCAAGTGCTACCATGTATGATGCCATTTTTTTATGGTATTAATTAAGTTGTGAAGCTTACCCTCCTCTAACCCGCTTTAAATAAGCTTCCTTCGCTTCTTGGAAGTTATTGCTCCTGCAGTTTCTCGAGGTTAAGTCCTTGGTAACTGAAGTTCTCTTTACTCCCGTGGCCGGTGGTAAACGTTCTTCTCCTGCATTAACTCTTTTCTTAATTCGCGTAACTTTCATTCTTACCGCGTTTAATTTCTCCATCTGTTCACTCAGACCTTCTCTGAGGGGGAGTACCTTGTACTTCAAGCTGAGTTTTTCACACCCCATAGTTTTTGCTTATGACAAAAAGGGGGAGTGCACCTAGTTTTTGATGAGTAGTGTGATTTTTTTTTTTGGAGAATTTAAGAGTTCCACTGTTATGACCATAGATGTGTCAATGGGCAAATACAAGGAATACATTTCACTTCTTCTGAAGTGATTATATTTGACTCTGATTATATTTGACTCTGATACCACTTAACGTTGACTCTGAATACTTCTGCGCTCTGATTATTCTATTTCATCTATGTCATGCGCCTTCACTCTGAACTCTTACTTTAATTAGCTCAGAATCTAGACACTTCTAACGTTTTCATTAAGTCTTAGATTCAGGGGGAGCTATGCTCAGAATCAAGCTGTGACTTGGATTCAGAATGAGCAAGATAAACTATTCACATCAGGATAAGTCTTATTCTATATCTCTAAACTCTGAGTGAATTCAGTTTATTGTTTAAGAATTGTTCATCAAAATACTTAGTTTTGTCATCATCAAAAAGGGGGAGATTGTAAGATCAAGTTTTGATCGAGTAGTACAACTCTATGTTTTGATGATTACAAGTTAACATTTGAGTATGAGCAATTATGGTACTCTAACGTGTTTTTCTGAGTGTGCTATTTACAGGCTCTGACCTCAATTCAATCTCACACAAATCAGAAGCACTGTGCATAAAGAGTGACCCAAGCAACGCTTTCGCAACATCTATGTTCACTGTGAACAGTAGAAATACTTCAGAAGATCTGAAGTTATACAAGCTCTAATGTGGACTCAGTCACTAGAAGTTCTGAAGATCCAGAAGTTCTGACAACCAAGAAACACTGAAGGTTCAGATGTTCTGATGGTGTAGAAGACTCTGAAGATCCAGAAGCTGAATAGTGGAAACTCTGATGTCCAGAAGCAAGAAACTCTGAAGACCATGTACTTCCCTCTGAGTTCAGAATCAGAAGACACAACGGTCAGAGGATCTGTGCTTTCCCTCTGACTCTGATCAACTGGCTTCACAAGTTCCAACATGAAGCATTCCCCTGATCAGAAGTCTCCTAGGTTTAAAGGTCAAGTCACTATCCAAGTACAAAAGCATATGTACTATCCTGACGACCTACCTAACGTTCTCAGCCACAGCAGAAGCTGGAATTTCCAGAACTGCCCTCCAACGGTAGCATTTCCATGCAGCGTTCAAACCCTAATCCTTGGAGTATAAATAGAGGCTGAAGTTTGAAAGATGCGGTTGGAAGAATTACACACGCACAAGCTATATTCAAAAATCTTCAAGCATTCTTTCATCTGAATTCATTGTGTTTACTATTAGCTTTTCAGAAGCAAATCTCTTGTAAACATTCTTTGTTAAACAGTTTGTTTAGTTACCTTTAGGAGATCAAGGTTGATCGGATCCTAGAGAAGACTAAGAGAGTGAATCTTAGTGTGAGCTAAGTCAGTGTAATTGTTAGTCACTTGTAGGTTTCAAGTGCAGTTGTAACACTTTACCTGATTAGTGGATTGCCTTCATTCTAAGAAGGAAGAAATCACCTTGACGGGTGGACTGGATTAGCTTGAGGGATTTATCAAGTGAACCAGGATAAAAATCCTTGTGTGCTTTTCTATCTCTTATTTTTAGCACTTAAGTCTCGAAAGATTTGTTAAAATCTTTAAGGTGGAAGTTTTTATTTGAAAACGTTATTCAAACCCCCCCTTTCTACCGTTTTTCATACCTTCATCGTCCACATCTATCTGCTTGAGACCACAGAGGGTAATCATTCAGAGGCACCCTTCTTTGTCTTACTTCATCAGAAGTATCTTCATGAGCAGGGGCAACCTTTTTCTTGATCAATCCCATCTTCTTCAAAGATGTGGATGTGAAGACATCACTAACAATTGTCGGTAGATCCTCTGTGCATCCTGCCTTGATCAGATCTTCTATGAATTTGCTCTCAATGAAGAGGTCTGAAAGCAGTCTCCCAAAAGGGATGTATTTGATAGAAGTCTTGATGAACGCAGTGGTTCTGGATTTCTTGGTACTCTTTCAGGTAAGAGAATAGGAAGAAAGGAAGGCAGATCTTCCTATGATCCTGAATGAAGAACAACATCGCCTTCTGACAGAAGTTGATGTAATCAGGAGAGCTTCCCTTTGGTCTCTGGTTGATGCAGTGAAGCAGAATCTTGTGCCAGATCCTTAGCTTGGGATGAAGATCCACCACTTTGTAGTCACTTTTGCCAGGTTTGTAGTTGGTGTAAAGAGCCTTGTTGGTTTCTTCCTTTGTTCTGGGTTTCAACTTCGATTCCGTCAGTTGGAATCTATACCCAGTTCCAGTGTGTGCACCCAGAAGATGTTAATAGACTTCTCAGTGATGATTATCCTTCTACCAGCTATGTAAGAAACCACTTGTGTGTCATCACAGTCGGCATGTTTCCAGAACTCCTTGACCAATTTGTCATAGATTGGACCTCGAAGCCTGTTGAAGTATTCTTCCCAGCCTTGAACATGAACTTCAGGACGAAGATCATACCCAGGTCGAATCTCCATTCAGCAAGCACCTGGAGTTCTTCCGGAGCAAAAACACAGTGAACGACACAACCCCGTTCTGCAATTGGAATCATCTTCTCTTGAGCTTGACCTTGACTTTGAGTTTCAGGACCCGATTGACTTGTAGCTTGGCCTACTACCATAGTAGGAAATCTGGTTGCATCTACAGTTTCACGTCTGTTGGGTCTAACCATCTTGAAGGCGGTTGAAGGTTTTGGGTAGAAAGGAAAATGATGAATATAGAGAGAGAGAGAGATCGTGGGGATAAGGATTTGAAAAACTGAAGTGAGAGAAGGTAAAACCGTAAGTGTAGAAGAACGTGTGTGTATAGTGGGTTTTTGAAAATAACCGTTGTTGATCAAAAAGCAAATTAAAATCAACGGTTAAAAATTAAAGACATCATAGTAACAGTTAATACACATATCACACGCAGGAGAGAAGCACATCAACACTCATTACGACAGACTGTCAGCACGGGCACAAGGAACTATGTATCAGAGATACTGACACACGTTTACTGTCTCAGCTTCAGAGTCAGCACCAATGGGTACTTAAACTCTGATAGAGTTACCTTCTGAACTAGACATCTTCTGATAAAGAATTATCATAGTCAGAGGTTCTGATCCATCTTCATGCTGGACAAAAGTCCATATTCAGATTTTTCAGAATGAAATTAAATCTATCCTCTGCTAAGGGCTTTGTAAAGATATCTGCCCATTGATGGTCAGTATCAACAAACTTCAGAAGAAGTACGCCCTTCTGTACATAATCTCTAATAAAATGATACTTTACCTCAATGTGCTTTGCCCTTGAATGTAAGATAGGATTCTTACTCAATGAAATTGCAGCAGTGTTATATCAATAGATTGGGATATTGCTCTCAAGGATTTGATAATCCTCCAGCTGATGTTTCATCCAGAGCATCTGAGTGCTGCATATTGCTGCTGAGATATATTCTGCCTCTGCAGTAGATAGTGCAATGGTTGATTGCCTCTTGCTTGCCCATGAGACTAAGTTGCTTCCCAGAAATTGACAATTTCCAGAAGTGCTTTTTCTCTCTGTTCTATCTCCAGCATAATCAGCATCACAATAACCTTAAAGCTTATACTCTGATGTTTTCTTATACATCAAGCCAAGGTTAGTGGTACCTTTCAGATATCTTAGGATCCTCTTAACAGCAGTTAAGTGGGTTTCCCTTGAATCTGATTGGAAACGAGCACATAAATGAACACTAAACAATATATCTGGCCTAGATGCAGTTAAGTATAGAAGTGATCCTATCATACCACGATAGAGCTTCTGACAAACTTTACCACGTGCATCTTCTTTCTCCAGAATGCATGTAGGATGCATTGGAGTCTTGGCAACTGTAGATTCCAGCATATTGAACTTCTTCAGAAGTTCTTTAGTGTATTTGCTCTGATGGATATATGTTCCTTCTGGTGTTTGATCAACTTGTATTCCCAGAAAGTACTTGAGTTCTCCCATCATACTTATCTCAAATTCGGCCTGCATCATCTCAGAAAATTCTTTGCATAGAGATTGATTAGCAGAATCAAATATAATATCATCAACATAAATTTGCACAATTAAGATATCATCTTTGTAAGTTTTGCAAAAGAGAGTTGTATCTACTTTACCCCTTACAAACTCATTCTCCAGAAGGAATGAGCTGAGTCTCTCATACCATGCTCTGGGAGCTTGCTTCAGACCATAGAGAGATTTCTCCAACTTGAAAACATGGTCTGGATTCTTCTCATCTTCAAAACCTGGGGGTTGATGAACGTAGACTTCCTCTGATATGTATCCATTTAGGAAGACACTCTTAACATCCATCTGATGTAGAATTATGTTGTGATTCACTGAGAAGGAGATTAGCAGTCTGATTGCTTCTAGTCTTGCTACTGGAGCAAATGTTTCAGTGTAGTCTATTCCTTCCTGCTGACTGTAGCCTTGAGAAAATAGCCTTGCCTTGTTTCTGACTACATCACCTTTCTCATTCAACTTGTTTCTGAACACCCATTTTGTTCCAATTACATGGACACTTGAGGCTTCTTCACAAGGCTCCAAACATCATTCTTGGAAAATTGATTCAATTCTTCTTCCATAGCCAGAATCCAGTCCTTGTCCTGAAGAGCTTCATCAATTGACTTGGGTTCAATTAAGGACACCAATCCTTTCAGACTAAGCAGGGTCTCTTCAGAGGGTCTGAAGGCTGATCTGGTTCTGACTGGTTCATCTTTGTTGCCCAGAATCAATTCCTTAGGATGAGTTGCAGTGATTCTGCTCTTCTTCTGAGATTGTGAATCAGAGGGACCAGCTTCTTCTGGTTCATCTTCCTCTGGCTCAGCTTCCTCTGGAGCTTTGCCTTTGTCAGAAACACTTATACATAAATCTGCAAATTTCTCAACTAGCTTTGACTGGTCAGAGTCAAGCTTATCGTCAAATCTAACATGAATAGATTCTTCAATTGTTTTAGCATCAGTATTATAGAATCTGAAACCTTTAGATCTCTCAGAGTAACCAAGTAATAGACATTTAGAAGACTTAGCATCAAATTTATGCAATCTATCCTTAGTATTAAGAACATAACAAACACAACCAAAAGGATGAAAGTAAGAAATGTTGGGTTTTATATTCTTCCACAATTCATAGGGAGTCTTATTCAGAATTGGTCTCACAGAGATTCTGTTTTGAATGTAACACGCTGTGTTTACTGCCTCTGCCCAAAAGTGCTTAGCCATGCCAGTTTCTTGGAGCATGGTTCTAGCCATCTCCTGAAGAGTTTTGTTCTTCCTCTAAACAACACCATTTTGTTGAGGAGTTCTGGGACAAGAGAAATCATGTGCAATTCCATAGGAATCAAACAGACTCTCAAACTTGTCATTCTCAAACTCTCCACCATGGTCTCTTCTGACACGCACAATCCTACAAGCCTTCTCGTTTTGCACTTGGGCTATGAAGGTAGAGAACACAACATGAGACTCATCCTTGCGTGTTAGAAATTTTACCCATGTCCAGCGGCTATAGTCGACAACAATGACCATCCCATATCTCTTGCCACCTATAGACTCAGATTTCACTGGTCCAAACAGGTCGATATGCAGAAGTTCCAACGGCCTTGAGGTTGAGACAACATTCTTTGCCTTGAAAGGGACATTTGTGAATTTGTCTTTCTGACATGCTTCACAAAGAGCGTCTGAAGAGAACTTCAGAGTGGGTAAGCCCCTGACAAGGTTTAGCTTACTCAGCTGAGAAATCTTTCTCATACTGGCATGCCCTAACCGTTTATGCCATACCCATTGCTCTTCATTAACAGACAGAAGGCACTTCACATTCTGAGCCTCCAACTCAGATAATCTGATCTTATAAATGTTGTTCTTCCTCTTGCTGTTAAACAGAACAGAGCCATCGATCTGACTTACAGCCCGGCAGGACTTTTGATTGAAGATAACATCATAACCCTTGTCAGCTAATTGACTTATAGACAATAAGTTATGAGTTAAGTCGTCTACCAATAAAACATTGTCAATGCATGGACTACTATCTACACAAATAGTGCCAGTACCAACAATTTTACCCTTTTCGTTGCCACCAAAGCCAACTTCGCCTCCAGGCTTAAGTTTTAGCTCTTGGAACATACGCCTTTCTCCCGTCATGTGACGCGAGCATCCACTGTCCAGATACCATGATTGGTGTTTCAGTGGAGCTATCAAGGATATCTGCAACATAGATAATCTTATGCTTAGGTACCCACTTTCTAGGTCCTCTCTTGTTAGTTACCCCAGAGGTTCTGATCACCTTGGGTTTCTCAACATGGTAATGTAAAGGAATTTTTGCATGATAAAGGATCAGGCAATATGGTACCAGAGGGAACAAAGCATTCATACAAAGATTTAGCTTTAGGCATAGAAGGCTCATTTCTAATTGGTTTAGAATAACCAATGCCATGCATTCCATTTTTGCTTACGTCATAGATCATTGAAGCCATTAAGCTTCTGTCTACGCTTTTAGCCAGGAATCTTTGAAAAGATTTTTCATACTTAGACTCATGCTTACTATCAGAGGCATCGCAGGCAATAACGTCTTCTAACTTAGCAATTTGATTCTTAAGCACAGAGTTAGAATTCACTAAAGCATGGTTATCATTTTTCAAAACAGAAATGATTTTCTCATGTTCAGAAGGAGTCTTAGAAGCAGCAAATAAGTCCTTTTTCAAATTTTTATGCTTAGACAATAAAGAGTTATACTTATCCATGATATCAGACAAAGCATGTTTCAGTTCAGAGGTTGAGAAAGAAGCGAATACCTCATTTTCATCGTCTGAGTTAGGATCTCCTTCTGATTCTGAGTCAGAGTCAACAACATCCTTTGACTCTGCTCCTTTGTCTTTGACAATAGCCATGAGTCCTTGGACTTCACCATCAGAGTCAACATCCTCTGACTCTGATTCGTCAAAAGTCACCATCAGACTTTTCTTGGTCTTGAAGTGCTTCTTTGGCCTCTTGTCCTTCTTCAACTTCGGACAGTCACTTTTGTAGTGCCCTGATTCCTTGCACTCGAAACATGTGACTTCCTTGATTGATGACTTCTTCTGGCCTGAGGATTCAGACTTTCCTTTGGCCTTTCCAGAGCCTCTGTACTTGCTTTGCTTGTGCTTCCAGCTGTGGTTGAGTCTTTTAGAGATCAAAGTCAGCTCATCTTCATCAGAATCTTCTGATGCTTCTTCACATTCTTCTGCTTCAGCTTGGAGAGCTTTTGACTTCTCAGCTTTAGCCTTCTCAGATTTGGATTTCAAGGCTATTGACTTCTTCCTCAGATCTTGCATATCTGAGCGCTTCAGCTCATGGCACTTTAGTATGTTGATGAGTTCTTCTAAACTCATACGCTCAACATCTCTCGTAAGCTCTATTGAAGTCACCAAGGGCATCCAGCTTTCAGGAAGACTTCTAATGACCCTTATGACATGATCTTTTGTTGTGTAGCTCTTGTTGAGAGGTCGTATTCCAGCTACAAGCAACTGAAATCTGGAGAACATTTCTTCAATGGACTCGTTTGGTTCCATGATGAAGGACTCATACTTCTGGATCAAGGACAACGCCTTTGATTCTTTGACTTTCTTGTTTCCTTCATGAGACATCTTCAGGGATTCAAAGATTCCCTTAGCATACTCACGATCTGTAATCTTCTGGTACTCTTCATAAGAGATAGCACTTAGAAGAATTGCTCTAGCTTTGTGATGTTGTGAGTAAAGCTTCTTTTGATCTGCAGTCATCTCTGACCTTGGGATCTTCTTGCCTTCTTCATCAACTGGACGCTCATAGCCATCCACAATAATATCCCAGAGATCTGCATTGAAACCCAAAAAGAAACTTTCAAGTCTATCTTTCCAATATTCGAACCTTTGACCGTCGAACATGGGAGGCTTTGCATTGTAACCATCTTTTTGCGTTTCACTGGTGGTAGCCATTGTTTTTCACACCGGCCCGGATCACTGAACACTGTTAGGTGTGGTAATCAGAACTTGCGCTCTGATACCAATTGAAGGTATGAAAAACGGTAGAAAGAGGGGGTTTGAGTAACGTTTTCAGAATAAAACTTCCACCTTAAAGATTTTAACAAATCTTTCGAGAACAAAGTGCTTGAGATAAGAGATAGAAAAGCACACAAGGATTTTATCCTTGTTCACTTGATGAATCACTCAAGCTAATCCAGTCCACCCGTTAAGGTGATTTCTTCCTTCTTAGAATGAAGGCAATCCACTAATCAGGTAAATGTTACAACTGCACTTGAAACCTACAAGTGACTAACAAAACACTGACTTAGCTCACACTAAGATTCACTCTCTTAGTCTTCTCTAGGATCCGATCAAACTTGATCTCCTAAAGGTAACTAAACAACTGTTTAAGAAAGAATGTTTACAAAGAATTTGCTTCTGAAAAGCTAATAGTAAACACAATGAATTCAAATGAAAGAATGCTTAGAAGGTTTGAATATAGCTTGCGCGTGTGAGATTCTTCCAACAGCATCTTTCAATCTCCAGCCTCTATTTATACTCCAAGGATTAGGGTTTGAACACTGCATGGGAATGCTACCGTTGGAGGGCAGTTCTGGAAATTCCAGCTTCTGCTGTGGCTGAGAATGTTAGGTAGGTCGTCAGGATAGTACATTGCTTTTGTACTTGGATAGTGACTTGACCTTTAAACCTAGTAGACTTCTGATTAGGGGAATGCTTCATGTTGGAACTTGTGAAGCTCGTTGATCAGAGTCAGAGGGAAGCAGAGATCCTTTGACCGTTGTATCTTCTGATTCTGAACTCAGAGGGAAGTACATGGTGTTCAGAGTCATCTTGCTTCTGGACATCAGAGTTTTCACTTTTCAGTTTCTTGATCTTCAGAGTCTTCTACACCGTCAGAACATCTGAACCTTCAGAATTTCTGCGTTGTCAGAACGTCTGGATATTCAGAACTTCAAGTGACTGAGTCCATATCAGAGCTTGTATGACTTCAGATCTTCTGAAGCGTTTCTACTGTTCAGAGTGAACATAGATGTTGCGAAAGCGTTGCTTGGGTCACTCTTTATGCACAGTGCTTCTGATTTGTGTGAGATAAAATTGAGGTCAGAGCCTGTAAATAGCACACTCAGAAAAACACGTTAGAGTACCATAATTGTTCATACTGAAATGTTAACTTGTAATCATCAAAACATAGAGTTGTACTACTCGATCAAAAATTGATCTTACAGGAAGATCGTCTGGAGGAACATACCGCAGAGGGGTGGCGGCGGTGGCTCCGCGGGAGGAGCTTCTGGTTCGGCGTCTTGATTCCATGGGGGGAAAGCGCAAAGTTTCGAGTAAAATGGGAGAAATGAAAGTAACTTTGAGGTTTTAGAGACTCACCGGAGAGGGGGGAAGCAAGAGGAGCGTCGTCGGTACCGGAGTAGCAATTTGTCGAAGGGCCTTTTTGAGCAAAGAGGGTGGCTAGGAGTTGAGGTTGTAAAAGGAGCGAAGGATGGGGTAATAACGTCCTTATAGGAAGAGGGTGGCTGTTGAGGGGAGACGCGTGGAGGAATTTTGAGGATGGCTGCTGATGGACGTGGGGAGAAGGTGGAGAATCGTGCACCATGATGGCAGAGGAATGATTGCAGTTGAGGGATTCTGGGGAAGTGGGAGCGGCCCATTAAATCGGAAGTTACAACGGCTGAAGCTGATTGGTTTGAAGTTCAAATTAACAGGCTTTATCATGATTTGAGGGGACGTTTCGAGGACAGCGGTTGGGATTCTGCAGATTCACTGACCTTCACACTTTTTTAGTGCGTTACATGTGGCCTACACGCGTCAAGCCACCATGATTTACGACGATCGCAGCTGGAATCGGGCGAGAGAGCCAAACACCGTCGCCACAAGCCCACCTGTGGACTCGTGGACTCAGAGGGACTCGTGAAGGGAGTCAAAAATTAGCTTAGCTTTACCTACTATGCCATGTTGGCAATCATTCTTAATCATTAAGCTTTGTCATTAGTTAGTTTTTCTCATATTTGACGCCTCAATTATTAAGACACTCTTAGCCCTCATGCTTCGAGCTCGGTGTCTTGTGGACTGGGCGAGACCCAGGGGCGCTTGTCCCAGGGCAGTGAGTAAGCCAGGGAGTTTGAGCCTTCCCTAAGAGGCCCAACTGGCCCACTAAGGGCGGTTAGGGGCACAAGGCCCAACCCCAAGCCTATAAATATGGGGCGGTTATCAATTGTAAGAGACTCTTAGCTCATTTGAGAAATAACAAACTTGAAATTCAGTTATATTCTCTCTCTAAGCGGTTACGTTCTTTCTCTCTAAGGTTCTCACATTGCAATCCTCTCGTTCTAGGTATTATACATCATCTCTATGTTCTTGGATAGAACATGCGGCGGTTTTAATCTGATTCCAAAAGCGCCGCAAAATGACTTTTTTTTTAGTGTTATTTATGTAATCAGTTTAGGTTGGTTCTACTGATTTGAGATTTATTATCGCTCACAAAAAAGTACTTTAACTTCAGCTAACGTGATTAGAGGGGCAGAGTTTGGGTGGAAGGTTCTAATTTGATCCCAAGGTCGGGGCTTGTGTAATCAACAAGCCAACCTCACATCCCTCCATCATTAAAACAGTTGCGCCTATTGTTATCCAATTTACATATTCAAATTGAAGTGTATAAAACCCTAAAAATTAATATAATATTAAACCACCATATATCATACCCAAGCACCTAACAACAAAGTAAGAGAAATGCAAGGCAACTCTACCAATCTCATATTGTCCGTGAAAGGCTTTCAGTTTATATATACTTGCACTTTCAAAAAGGCAAGCAGTTTTCTATTTATTCGAGCAAACATATGCATTTTCTTCTATTAAGTTTAAATAGCCTGGTAATCAAGGGGAAGAAGGTCCAAGAAGCTTATAGCTTATTTACACAAATATTTCATATCTTGAGAGCAGAGACAGGAAGTAACACAAATTCAAACACATCAAATATACAAATTGAATGTACATATGAGGTATCCACAAATAGACAAGGCATGGATGGACATTTATAAGGAGGACACCATGGTGCAATGCACTTAATGTGAATGTGGAACATTGGACAATCTTAATTTGAGAAGATATAATTGGACATGTGACTGAAAGACACTTATATGGAAACATAGTCCAAACTTCAGGAATATTGTGTTTGACCAACAATTAAGAAGAGCGTTAGAGGACATGATAAACTGCTCAAATGTCAAGAAAAAGACCACCATGAACACAAAGCACATGGGTTAAACAAAGCATGTAGAAGACGATAGAAAAGGGTCACACTGCGTAACTCAGGTACGTACTTACATTTTCTATGAAATAACCCACTTCGCATTAATTTACTGGCTTAAGTGTCACAATCTCTTTTACAGGTGACCTCTGTTGGTCCTGCCTTTGGAGTTAGGAATACACCAAATCTTGTCGACATATAAATACATCGGTTCATTGGTTGGACTTGTACTCGAAGTTTTATTATTAAATTTTGTCATATTTCCATTTGTTTTAAATGAATTCATTTATATTTTAATCATGATATTTGATAAATATCATTTTAATGAATGAAATTTAAAAATACACCTTAGAAAATATTATTTTCATTAAAAAATATAATATTAGTAATCTAATTTTTCCTACATTTTAATATATATTGAATAATTTAATTATTTTCATTTTAAATTAGTAAGTCATATATAGAAAATATTATTGCATAATTTAGTAAAATATTTTCACAAAGAGTAATAATCATGATGAAGTTAATAGCGAAATTTCTCTCTTTTTTTTGAAAGTAAAAAAAAAGAGAAATTTTGCTTTCTTTATCAAAATCAGATTATTTTATTCTCTTTCTTCATTGAATGTTAATTTATTTAATAATCGAAAGTCACTTATTCGTATTTTCGTCAAAACTCAAAAGATTAATGTTATGTCTTCGTACAAATCCTCTAAATATTAAATAGAAATATTTAATGCATTTAATAACTTTAAAGTGTAAAAATTATTTAATTATTTTTTTAATTTAAGGTGCATCGAATTCTCGATGATATAAGGTGCTGGTGTGTTTAGTCTTCTTCCTTTGGTGGATAAAATTTGAAGATTATCATGTCTCGTGCTTCTTGGTTTTTTGGTTTTCTATTTAATTGTTTGATTGGTTGTATTCGGGTTTTAGTGATTTGTACAAAAGGTATTCTAATTAATGTGTACTATATTTCCTCTACTAAGGTTTTTCCCTTTGAGTTTTCCCTAGTAAGGTTTTAACGAGGCACATTATCTAGTCTGGTGGGCCTTTTAGGGGGTGGTTTACTTATTGGTTCTTTCCTTTGGCACGAGAGAGTTGTTCTCATGCGTTTATGCATTTTATCAATAATATTTTGTTTTAGAAAGGAAAAAATTTATTTTTTTCATTTTATATGTAGAGGATAAAATAGGATTATATATCATTACTCAAAAGAAAATGTGCAATTATATATATATATATATATGTATATTTATATCTTTTAAAACGTGATTGATGGTCCCCGATGGATAGCTCAAGTGGTAGGAGCCGGGAACATATGGGTTGGGTAGGGGGGTCCAGGGATCGATTCCTGACGGGTGCAATTTATCTTTCCGATGTATCAAAAAAAACGTGATTGATTAAAAAACAATAAAGGCATAAAATCAGTTTTATTGAAAAGATCACGAGTGGTGCTACGGCTACAAGTACATCATAGTGTCTCAATACATAAGAAACTGAAAACAGTTCAGCAAAGATTGATTAATAATTAATTAATATATATATATATATATATATAATCCTTAAATTATTTCAATACTAAAATATTCAAATAATAATATTTTATTTTTAATCAAATTCTTTTTAAGAATAAAATATTCTTATGAAGTAAATGAATGATCTTTTTAATTTCTTTTTAATTTTTTTCTTTCATTTGTACTTTGAAATACTTATCTTAAATGGGGCTAGCTTTACTAATTTACATTGCATATAATATCATCTTAATTTTGAATTACGTATTAGGCACAATATAATTAATGGGGTTGGCTTTATTAGCACACCCAGCTGTCACAAGTTGATATACATTCTATCACACCCTATTTTCTTAACATAATCAAGTGTTCATTCCCATGGCAGAGACGAAATCGTTAGTGCGGAAGACAAGCATATCTCCAACGAGTACATGGATTAAGTTGGATGCTACTGGACATAGTTCCTTACTCAACATGGACAAGTATGACATCATTCATCGGTTAAAGATTCATGCTCGAGATCTCCGGATTCTCGATCCTATTCTCTCTTATCCCTCTACCATTCTTGGCAGAGAAAAGGCTATTGTTCTTAACTTGGAGGTACTTCCACTTTATTTTGATTTTTCACATCTGTTGCATTATTTTACCTAAGTTCACAGTGAAATTTTTATTTTATTTTGTTCTTTTGCTTCTGTGATGTTTTGGATTCAGCATATCAAGGCAATCATCACTGCTGAAGAGGTTAGTCCACTTTTTTTCCTTTTTTACAAATTAATTGAAGATGTTAGATATCTTTATGGCTCTAAGATTTGTATTGGTAGGGTCTATTTTAGATTTTTTCTTCTTAAGAAAATGTTTGGTTGATAACCAATGAATGTAGACACCCAGAGTAAAAAAAAAACAAAGAGAGGAAAGAAAAATAATGGATGATATATGATTTGATATGATGAAAAATGAGAGAAGGACAAAAAAAATGAAGTGTTCGAGGGGCGTCTATATAGTTTGTGGCCTTTGTACTAATTTGGACCGAATAGATCTCCTACATGCTCTTTTTTAATTGATTATTTGGTTTATTGGTTGTTTTTGAAAAACACAGTTATTCTTTAAAGTTTAAATTATCTCTGTTTCAAGATTACAATTTAAATTGATATCTAATTTGTTGACTTAGGTGTTTTTGCTAGATCCAGCGGATGAAAATGTGGTACCTGTTGTTGAGGAGCTACAAAGGAGGTTATCTGCCATTGATACAAATCAAGGAGATGATTATGATATTGAAATAGATGAAAACAATGGTATGCTTGATTACTGATAAACAATGAATAACAAGCTTAAATAAATTGTGTTTCAATTCACAAAATTCGCTTATGCTTTTTAGTTAAATGAGTATATTAGACATAATAAAATTAAACTCATTTTCTTAACTTCACACACACATGCATGCACATATATATTTAATATAGGGGTGTTATATGTTACATTATTTGTGTTGTAATGTTACTTTAATCACACCCTCTAAGAGAACCACACACATTCAAATTTCAAAACAATCGATAAAAATGTTATAAGACAATATTATTGAGAAGAAATATATATAAAAAAAAGTAAAATAAGATTGAAGAGGAGGAACAAATAAAAAAGCTAAAAATCTATGACCTAAAGTTAGAAGAAGAGGAACAAAATGTAGGAGTAGAGAGGAAAGAGAAGAAGGCTGATGTTGTAGAAATGAATGTGTATGCCTATTTATAAATAGCCAACAACGTTGGTTGTTAGTAACCCAACAACCTCATTAGTGTGACCATTGAGATGTTACTGACATGCAAGGTCGTAGCTAAATTTAATTTCTGATTGTTAAATCCAACAATAATTTCAAATTATCAACCAGCAGGTCCTTCGGTAACCTAACCATCATTTTAAATTAAGGTTGTTGGTTATCGACAAACAAGGATGTTAGTAATTTGAAATTAATGGCACATAACAGAAAATTGTGGTCTTGGTAATTGGTGATCAAAGTTTAAAAGATGACCAAGTTACCAACTGCTGAATCTGTCAGTAAGACATCGTTCAATTTAAATTACTGACATCTTGGATCATTAGTAACTGTACCCATGCCAATAAAGATGACTATATTACTGATAATATTGCTTTTGTTTTGCATATATACAATTTATATAATAAAATGCAGAGTCACCCTTTGAGTTTCGGGCACTAGAGGCACTGTTAGAAGTAGTTTGTAGCTACCTTGCCGCACGTACAAAAGAATTAGAGATGGCTACCTATCCTGCACTAGATGAACTTACCACCAAGGTACACATAAAAATAATGCCCATGTTTATTGTTTCTTTTCACTTTTTTTTGTTTAAATATGAAATTTACATTTCAATTTTCATAGATATTAAATAATATCATAACTCAAAATATTCTTTGCCAATATTTTTAAAGTGGCTTAGTGGATTTAATTTTTATTTCACTAAGTTGAAATATCTTTTCCTTTCTTATTGCCATTATTCATCATTATTGAGGTGTTCTCTTTTGTTCTTTCTGTAAGGTTTATGGTATTTTGTGTTTTAGGTGCTCTATTTAGTTCCAATTTGAATCTTCAAGATGAATAAGTTCCTTATTATTTTTATTTCTTGAATAACATTTTTATATATAATTTTGATTTGATCCTTTTGAATTTTTTTAATGCTTAGATTACTAGTCGTAATTTGGACAAAGTTCGTAAATTGAAGAGTGCTATGACGAGGCTAACCGCTAGGGTTCAAAAGGTATGACTAGTTTTGATGTGCTATTGAAAATATCTGGTATTTGGAAAAATCCCCTTCATATGTTCGTGTCTTAGAAAATGATGAGGCAGATCACTATGAATCAAGAAAATAATTTTGCTATGTTGACTTTCTTGATAGGGCACAACAATTAAATAGACACTTGCAGATGGAGAATAATGACTAATTTCATAAACTTGTGCTAATCATATCAAAAGAGATATTGAATATTAATACAATTACATGGACAATAAAAATTTGTCAATCCTTTATAATAAGACAATAAACGTGCAATAAATATCTTATTCTTTAACTGCCTCCTACAAACAAGCAGGTGAGGAGGAATCAACGAGTTTTTCTCAAAATAAGTTGAACCTTTAGTGAGTGCTTTAGTTAAGAAATTTGCATTCTGATTAGCTAAGGGTACATAAGAATGGTGATATGATTTTGTAGAACTTTGTCTCTAATATAATGGACATCGACTTCTATTTGTTTTGATCTATCATAAAATGCTGAATTTGACGCCAACACTTTGGCACTTTAGTTGATGCCTCACCACAATGTTGGATCATTAGGAATAAGTATCATGATTTCTCGTATCATCAAGCATGAGATTGTCCGCCAGTGCCTTCATCTTGCTCATGTACTCCTCTATCTTCATTGCTCCCTGTCGTGTACTATAACATTTATTTTTCAAGAGAGTTACCTGAGACCTATAGCACCTTCCTAAAGCTCTTTTGAGGTTTCACAATGCCCAACATTTATTGAGTTTCAACATCTTATGTCATCAACTTAAATAGTCATCCTAACAACCATTGATCAATAGTTAACCATTCCTCATCTACAAGATTAATTTTTCTTGTTTGATACCTCTGTAATATATTTATTTAGAATTCACATTTGTTTGAGATAGTTTGTCTTAGAGAATTATCAACCTACGGTTTTATCAAGTTTCGTAGCTTGTGGAAATCCTTCACTCAAGGGTTATCAACCTCTTCTTTTGAATATTGTGATACAATATCATTTCTTTCTATTCCACATCCCTTAATTGTTTCTTTTTCCTTTTTGGTTATTTAGATGCAAGCAAGTTAAATCCACACTTGGAGAAGTTGATTCATTGCCTGCATCTATGTCATATTTTAAATAACAAGTATTGAATGCTGTGAATGAATTTTTAACATGGTTTACCATAGAATTATAGGTTTGTACGTATTTAAATTTCAGTTGAAGTCAACGTAAAAAAATCTTATTTCTCCTGTAAATGTAGAAATCAACATAATAAATTCAAGCTTCTTTGTTAATATTTTGAGATACATGAAATCACTATTTTTGCATCAACGCTAAAATAAACATCCACTAAAGATTAGTTCTAATAGGATATGTAAATGACATTCATTTTCTCAATCTTAGAATCTTGTTATATATTGTAGGTAAGAGATGAACTTGAACAATTAATATATGATGATGACAACATGGCTGACCTATACTTATCGAGAAAGTCGTCAAAGTTATTAAGTCCATTAGATGTTTCCAGTTGGTTTGTTACATCCCCTACCAGAGGATCTAAACTATCAAATGGAGATGAAAACGATGTGGAGGAGCTAGAAATGTTATTAGAGGTTATATGATAAATATTTACATTTGATTTTAAAGTAATTAAGAAAGTACTTTCCATTTTCATTTACTGAGAAAATTTATTAATATAGGGTGGCTATTAATTTTGCAGGCTTATTTTATGGACATTGATCACACATTCAACAAATTGACAACGGTAAGTATCATATGTATGCCTTTAGGAATTATTCAAGAGCTTTAAAATTTAATTCTTGATTATATGTGAAGCATAAATTTTCAAATTTGGTATTTTTAATTGTTATTCTTTTTTGGGTTAAAGTCGTTTGAAAAACTATGGTGATCCCTCCTAACACGTAACATTTTCGGGGTTTGAACTTATTTTCTCAACATTACATGAATCTATCTTGCCTACCACTTGACAAACAACTTGTAGGTGATCTACATCAATAGTTTTTGTTTACTTATAAATTCTCTCTTTTCTTTTGACATGCTAAATAACATTTTCTTTCAATAATAGAATTTAGGATATTCATAGGTTTTCGGCCAATTGCTTGAACCTTTGTCCACTGTAAAATTCTTTTAGCTTAGCATACACATATATAATTTATCGTTGATGTATTTGTTTTTGTTTTGAGAGAGCAAGATTATTCTTTTTTTGTATGAATTTCTTAGTGGTAGAGATAAGGAGCTAAATAGAGAAGGGAGAAAACTCATAGCTTTCTAAAGAAATTCACTTCTTTATATTACTTTACTTCTTGGCTTGGTCTCTAAATGCACTAGTATATTAATAGTTATGACAAAAAGTTATTTATAACATGGATATCAACAATCAGTTAAAAAGTTTGTTTGAGGAGGTGGATTCTAAGAGGAAGAATGCGATGGGGGTTTTGTTGAAGTATTCACAATTAAACCAATGTTTCATGCCATAAAAATCAATAAAATTTTGGTTACAAGATGATGATGAAAATTTATATTTCTTTCATAGAAGCACACAAAAAGGAAGGAAGCAAAACTAGATTAATAGCACTGTGGTGTGTGGCGTTAGAATGGAGGAAATAAGACAAGTAAAATATGTGATGAGAGATCATTTTGATAAGTTTTCTGCATGTTAAATATGGGGTAGACCATCACTTTAAGGATTGAAAGTAAAAAATTGATCATGAATAAAATATATTTTTAAGAGCACATTTTTCCGAGGATCATGTTCGAGAAGCAGTATGGAGTTGTGGACATAGTAAGAGTTTAGGTCTATATGGTATTAATTTTCACTTTGTTTACAGAATTATGGTATGGATTAAAATTTGACTTTACTAATTTCTTTAATGAATTTCATTCAAATGGAAAGTTAGTGAGGGGTGTAATAGCTCTTTCATTGTATTGATATCTACGAATTGTAGTCCTTAAGAATTGTAGAATTATAGGCCAATTTCACTTATTGGGTGTTTGTATAAAGTATGAGAAAAGTTTCTTGGTAATAGGTTATGGATGATGTCAGCAGATTTGATTTAAGATACGAGTTCAAAAACCAAGAAAAAAAGTGTATGTTGTTTAAGGTTTATTTGAGAAGCTTTATGATATGGTTAGTTTGAGGTGTTTGGATTACATGATTGGTGAACTGGGGTTTTGAGAAAATGAAGAGTATGGATTATGAAATGTTTAGAATTCGCCTCTCTATCTAATCTTAATTGCTTATAAATGGGCGTCCAACATCATAATTGTACCATGTAGAGGTTTACGACAAACGAGATCCACTATACCATTTCTGTTTTGCATTGTGGTAAAAGGTTGAGAGAAAATGGTATAAAAGGAAGTGGAGAGGAATATGTTTTGTTGTATTGGTGGATAAAGATAAGGTTGAAGTATATACATATATAATTTGTTGATGACACTTTATTCATATGGGAAGTTTCCCCAAAAAAATAATTTGGGCTATGAAATCTATTATGAGTTAAACAAGAGTAGTTCGTTTCACATAAATTTCGAGACAATTTAATTAAATTATGTAGCAATTATTTTAAATTGCAAGTTTAGGTGATATTCCTTTCGTATAGGTTATGGATGTTTGTAGAATTATAGGCCAATTTCACTTATTGGGTGTTTGTATAAAGTATGAGAAAAGTTTCTTGGTAATAGGTTATGGATGATGTCAGCAGATTTGATTTAAGATACGAGTTCAAAAACCAAGAAAAAAAGTGTATGTTGTTTAAGGTTTATTTGAGAAGCTTTATGATATGGTTAGTTTGAGGTGTTTGGATTACATGATTGGTGAACTGGGGTTTTGAGAAAATGAAGAGTATGGATTATGAAATGTTTAGAATTCGCCTCTCTATCTAATCTTAATTGCTTATAAATGGGCGTCCAACATCATAATTGTACCATGTAGAGGTTTACGACAAACGAGATCCACTATACCATTTCTGTTTTGCATTGTGGTAAAAGGTTGAGAGAAAATGGTATAAAAGGAAGTGGAGAGGAATATGTTTTGTTGTATTGGTGGATAAAGATAAGGTTGAAGTATATACATATATAATTTGTTGATGACACTTTATTCATATGGGAAGTTTCCCCAAAAAAATAATTTGGGCTATGAAATCTATTATGAGTTAAACAAGAGTAGTTCGTTTCACATAAATTTCGAGACAATTTAATTAAATTATGTAGCAATTATTTTAAATTGCAAGTTTAGGTGATATTCCTTTCGTATATATGGGGGGATCATGTTAGGAGAAAATCCAAGGATGACTGCAACATGGAAAAAACATTAGTAAAAGGTTAAAAGAAGACTCGTCTTATTCTAGTCAGTATTTATCTTTTGGATGTCATATAGTTTTGTTAAGAGTTGTGTTTTCCTCAGTGTCAACTTTTTCCCTTCATACTTCATGTCTTGAACATGTATTATTTCTAAACTTGAATCTTTCTTTAAGAAGTTTATGTGGGGGAATGTTTTAGGGTGGAAAATGATGGGGTGTCATGAGAGAACATTTGGGAAAGAAGAGAAGAAGGTGAGTTGGGATTCAAAATTTAGAGACTTTTTAATTTAGCGTTATTCGATAAATAGTTGTCGAGATTAAAGGGTAGATAGATTTGTTAAGGTGTAAGGTCATTACTTCAAAATATGGGAACCTAATGGAGAATAAAGTGGCTAGAGCAAAAAATTCCTCAATTTGGTGATGGGGCATACAAATGGTTGAGAGGTGGACTAATAGTGATCGTAATAATCGGTTCTCTCTAAATAACAGTAAAATAGTTATGATCATAATTCACATATGCTAAGTTTAACTCTCACCTCCCCATAGGTCGAGGGTTTGAACCCTTTGCATCTAGTAAAATTCAAGTTGGTGGAAAATACTCCTCAAGGAGATCTCCTTGAGATTCTACCTAAGAGTGAGCCTATTTTGGTCTCCCCAACATTTCACTGGCGCCCTGCCCGAAATTTTGGAGGAGATTTCTCTTTGTTCTACCATTTTTGTAGCAACAAAAGTGTAGTAAACATCTAGTAATTCGAGATCATACATATTCTCTAGAAACTGCCTCACACTCAAGATGTTCCCGTTCAAAATAATGAACATTGTTGATTACATCATTTTTGTAGCAAAATAATGAACATTGTTGAATATTGCCACTATTTTTTTATGGATCAATGAGAACTTTCGAGTCATTGTCAGAAATAATTACATCTTTTGCTTCTTATCAAGATCCATGAATAGCTTCTTGTTGTCATTCATATTTTTATATAACTTGTCTAGATGCCATCTAAATACATCATTTTTGGCGTCGTTATTGGATAATAACAATAGTTTCTTTTCTTCTTTTGTCACTACAAGATCATTCTCTTCTTTCTTTCTAGTACGCCTCTAATATTCTTAGGAATATGAACTTATTTATAAATATTATGGAATTGAATCTTAGATTATTATATCTTCTTTGAACTCTCACTTACAATCATATTTTTCATGAGCTCTTTAGTTTATTACTATTAGGTGGATTCTTCATATTTAATCAATATTATATGACTTTCTCAACCACAGCCATGATAGTGGACCTCTTACTCTTTATCTTTCGAAGATACATTCCCTTGAAATATTTGAATGAATGACTCATTTTTCATTAATTTTTCTTCATAAATTTGCCGTAAGCATTATAATTATTAATAGTTTTGGATTCTAGGTCTTGGTATTTTCACATCTACTATATCAAATTTCAAATCAAGAGTACATATAATTTTCTCCACCACTTGAATATCTTCTAAATTCTCACCATATCACTTCATTTGAATGACAGATGTCCACAATTTTATAAAATAATCATGAATTAAATAAAATAATCATGGGTTAACTTAAGTGCTCCGTTAAGATCAAGTAAATCGTTTCACATGAGCCCTTAAGATCGAAAAATAATAATAATCCTTACAAATTTGTATTGAATTTTATCCCTTCATTTCTCAATGATCTAAAAACTGATTTTATAACAAGTCCATAGTCTTCTCTTTTTTTCTCCCTCAAAAGTAATTCCTAACTATTTTTCAAATTTCCAAATTTGTTGATCTTGAGCCAACACACATTTTGTCATAAAATAATATCTTCATAACTTCATTTGCCTTGTTTCCCAAAACCTTTATGACATTTTCAGTGACTTTGGTCTATGATTTTTGGGTAGATGGCATTCTCTTCCCCTTACTCTTCCTCAGTTTTCTTGATGTTGATAATGTTGGTTTTGCTTGCCAACATTCTTAATCTTCTAGATCTACTTTTAGTTATACACGATTAATGAATTTTGTTATTCTTAAAGTGAAATTTCATTTATTTCTATTAATTATTCTATAGTATAAGTAACAAAAGTAAGTTTTAGTTTTAAAAATCTAATTATTTTTAATGACAATAATACCTTTTGCATTTTCTCCATTTATTTGCATCTTAAGCTTGTTGATGATCTTACACAAGTGAGAGGAATATTTATTTGATTTCGTTAAATTCACTCTAATTAAGTGTTTTGAATTTTGAACGTAAAACTTGAAGATAGTTGAAATTGTTGCTTCTTTTCTCTTATATAGTATTCGTACATCTTTCTCGTCAATCCCTATTATTGTTTGACATTTTATTTGTAATTAATTCAAATCTTTATTCATGTTGCTGTCTTATGCTGTTTTATTTTTCCGTGGACAGGCTCTTCTTTTGCCTCTTGTGTACTGACTTTTTATCTATGTTATTATTATTATATTCTCCTTTTTTGAAAAAGAAAAACTTTAAAAATATTTTCCTATGCGCTCTATTTTGACTTGAATAAAAAATTGTTATTATGTTCTATTAATGTAAATAACACATCAAGATTTACATTTGTCACTACATTTCACCTGTAGCTGCGAGGGTACGTCGATGATACTGAAGATTATATCAATATCCAGGTAACTAACTAAAATTTTACCTATTATATTTTTTTATTTGACTTGCCATACAAGTAAATTATTTATATTTTGCAGATTGACAACCATCGAAACCAATTAATTCAGGTCCTATTTAATGTTTCTCTACTTCATGCCTTTCATATATCATTAATTATTCATTTTTGTGTTCTAGATATCATTTTTTATTTTGCTGAGCCAATACTTGTCTCCATCTTTTTCCAACACTTTATGCAGTTAGAGCTATTTCTTAACGCGATTGAACTTTCTTTGGCCTTTTATTCATTGGTGACTGGAATACTTTCCATGAATTTTCCACTTTCTTGGAATAAAAATCATGGTTACTTATTCAAATGGGTATATAACTAAACATTGTTTCCTAAAACTTTTGAATAAGACACTCAATTTGAAGAATGTAATATATTATCTTTCTTCATTGGCAGGTGGTCCTTTTTACAGCAATTTTATCCGCTATTATGTTTCTCGCGATAATTACCTCTCCTAGAAAAAAGGGGTTGGTAGGATCATGATATATGGTTAATCAATTAGCTCGAGAGAAAGTGCAAAGTATGGAATCATGAATCAAAAATATAGTGTGTGACGACTTATATTAATTGTAGAGATTTTAATCAAATTTGATTCTTGATTTTCTTGAGTTGTTGATGTGTTATTAGCAATTTATGTTGAAAAGATTTTGTAAGAGACAAATTTCCATGACTTCTAGAGTTGGCATCCAACAAACTTGCTTGGAACTTTCTCTCTAAATCACTTTCACACATAGACACACATATATAATGGTAGAGCTTAAATAAAAGTTCAAGGACTAAAATAATATTTTAATGCATAAAGTTAATGTGTATTAGAAAACCTCTTATAAACCTTCTTCCCTATCTTAGAAATTGAATCGCAAGCGCTTTGGTATGTTTCTTAGTCCATTACCTTATTTTCCCCTTGCTTCTTTCTGGACTTGTTTTATTTTAAGGGGAAGTGTAACACCCCGATTTTCGTGTGTCACTTAGTAACTTGAAAATAAAATAAAGCGGAAAATGCAGGTATATTTTTTCGTTTTCTTTTAGATTAAAGAACAATTTAACTAAAGACTCAACCCCAAAATGCGATAAACATAAACTAGTATACAATACTATTACAGTCCCGCTGTAACTAAAAGCATCGTCACGAGTATTCTCAAGTGACGGCAAGGTTTACAAGTTTTCAGAAAGCATAATTAGTTCGAAATATTATACAAGTGATAGAAGGGAAATAGTCAGCGCCAGATGGCCTCCTCTAGACCTCTACAACCGACTACTCCATGTGATTCCCAACTACGGAGAACCACACGAAAGTAACGTGTCGGGAACCAACCCTGCCCCAAAATATAAATGACGAATCAGAGCTATGACAGTAACAACCAACTCAAAAGACTCTAACCACCCATATCCAACACTACTATCATCGACCCTCCCTCGATCAGGCATGAAGTCCGGGTCCTCGTCGAAAGCTTCAGTAATAGTCATTTCGCTCCGGGTCTTTCCCGCACAACGAATCATCACGAACCGGCTGACGGACGCCTGGCAGCAGGCCGACCGCCCAAACACAAACATACAAACAAAGCCAAGGCGCTAGGGTCAACTTACAGATTACATTAGATATACAATCAGCATGCGATAAAGGGGGTATATATATATATTGTATATATACATATAAGTTATGTATTGCCTACCCTAAGGTATATACATAGCATGTTATCGAATCTCTTACACAATTCAATCATCACAACACATAATGATGTTTATCAACATCAAATCATCAGATCTCAACAACTATAGTTAGAGTGCACGATATGTCATGCAGCGTCAATCATAATAAGATGCATTGTGTGCCAGTGCAGAATATGCTGACACAAACCCGAATAACGTCACTCTGCTTGGCGACGGGACAAATCAACGACGTCACTCTGCTTGGCGACGGGACAAACCAACGGTATTGCCACTTAAAGGCTGGGCACCTCGAGACGGTCGTAACACTGGCCTCGTGTTTAACCATTTCTGCTCGGGCGTCGCTTATCACCTTTGGCTATAGTCAAGACGATCCAACTTTATACGATTCGACCATTTCTGCTTGCTATGTCGGACCTCAACAGGAGCGATACAACTCTACACGGATGATCGTTTCTTCCTGTTGTGTCAGGTATAGTCAGGACCGATTCAACTCTACACGGCCGATCCTTGCTTCCTGCTATACCGAAGTACTCCACTTGGCACTTCATCGCGTATATGCATGTGTGCAATATGATTATCAAAACCACGACTCGTCCTCACAGGTAAAAATTGGTTCATTGACCAGAGGCTTCTACAACGAGAAACCTAGGCTATAGTCAAGTCGGTTATGACCCTACGGGTTTAACCATCCTACTTGCTACGCCAGACATCAACAGGCACGATACAACTCTACGCGGCTGACCGTCACTTCCTGTTGTGCCAAGAGTACTCTACTAGGTACCTTACCAACGCCCAGGCCCTTGGCTAAAGCCCGTCTTCAAATTCTATTCCATAAAATGAGTTCCCTTAAAACAGTTCTCTTATTAGGTAAAATGTTCCATCGTAAGTTAGTCCATTATGTCGTCAATTCCAAAGTTCAGTTTTCATTCCCAACACCTTTCAAAATAAAGTTCCCAAAGCTAGGATCACCGACCCATTCCCGTTTTCCAAACTCACTTTCATTCCTAAGTCTTTTCCGTTGAATGGTTCTTATTAATTAAAAGCATTCTAGTTTTTTGGTAGTACATTATGAATTTTATTTCCAATCAGTTTATGTTCATTTGATCCAAAACTTCTATAAGTCAAAATTCTCATCAACCCAAACAACTCCCCGAGAAAACACTAGATCCCCTAGAACAATGAAGGTTCGAACCTTGGTTCGACCTAACAAACATTCCCAAAACAAACCCGTCATTGTCATGACGAAGGTAAGTGTATTCTACACTCCAAAAGTGGCATCGAAATGCACGAATATAGTCAGCACAAGTTAATCATAAACGCAAATACATCAAACTCTATCGAGCGATGAATCAATATGGCAGTGCTGTAAACATAACCTTGTCATATCCACTAGAAAGCGATAAGGCAGAAACCAGTAAACGACCGAAGCCTCTCAGAAAACGGAGACACACGTCTCATATAAGTTCACTCGGCCGAAGCCTCCAGAAATCATTTTCTCAGTTCCAAGCAATAATGAAATCAAAACAATATTCAATATCAACACAATAACCAAGTCGAATTAATCGACGCCTAGTGACATTAGCTAGCAAGTAAGTTGCCCTAACCTCGAGTTGTTCCAGTCTCTTGGTCTAGGTTCTCCACACACAGTTGCTCCGTAAATCCCAAAGTTCCTTCAACTGAACCTCGGAGAAAACAAAGCAGAAATCCAAACAAAATCGATTAGCTCGATCACAATACAGCTAAGTAACGATAGACAAAGCATCGAAGCTTCAGAATACAACAATCGAGTACGAAAAGACAAGTTTTCGCAAACGAAAAACTCCCCCCCCACACACAACATGCTCTCGGCCACAAGAGGAAAAAGGGTTCCGGCTCTTTTTCTTCGATCTAATTTAATTACAAGGTAGTTGTAGGGTAAAACTAGAGTAAAGAAACTGTCGGAAAAATTTTTGGACGATCGGATCAAAATACGGCTATTCAGGGGCGTTTTGGTCCAAAATAAAAGCTCAAAAACTCAAAGTTAAAACTTCGGAAAACAAATTTGATAGCGATGTTCCTAACGACATTTGTAGCAACTAATCCTAAAGGCACGAAGTCGGATTGCGACTTTTCGACATTAAAGTTTCGATATGTGCACAAAAAGGGTTTTGAATCAGTTTTTCAGATCCTTGACAACTCGATCAAAATCGGCGAACAACAGCGAGTGTTCTAGGCTCTTGGGCAAGTATAGAAGATATCCCAAGCGAAAAATCAAGAAAAACGGATAGTTTTACGAAAAGCTTGAAACTTTGAGCATAGAAAAAGCTATAAAAACGCAGTAGAAACAATGATCAGAGGTAAGAATCAAGCTAGTTACCTCGATACCTTGAAGTAGGGACGAACAGCTTGAAGATCGGTCGAGTTTCGGCGAAAATCTCCTCTCCTCTTCTCCCCTTCATACCCGCGGCCTCTATGTGTAGAATGGGAAGATATTTTGATTTTTTTACTATTTATAGGAAGGTGAAATCGCGGGAAAATTAAAATTTCGCGATCCTGATTTTTGCAGCATGTTCATCGGTGAATTCTAAGCGAGATTCTGGCGACAGAATTCCAGAACTCAAAATAAATCTCTGGAATTAGGGAAAAACGATCTCTAAAACCCTAAAAGCGGTGTAAGTTAATCTGTCCCGAAAAACTACTTTTTGCTGTGAAGGTCAGACGACAAAACTTCGTTCTGAAGAAAGATTGGAAACATCGAAACAAATCTGGCAACGCGGGTGGAAACTTCGTTAAAGGCTCCGAATAGAAAAAGTCTTCATTCAGTGATTGAATTTAGGGTTTTTTAAGCAAAGAAATTAGCGTCGTCGGACTTCCGAGAAGTGAATACTATCGTGCGTACAGTCCAGGGTTCCGAAATGAAACACTGGTCGAAGGAAAAATAAAGAGAACTTCTTATTTTTCCGAGGATTTAGAATTTCACTTAAACGTTGCTTTAAGAGCGGAATTAACCTATTCTGGATACTCTCGCCATAAGGCAGGTGTGCAGACGACTCGCACTAACTCCTAAAACGACTATGGTACTATCCTCAAGCAATTCCTGAACTTTCTTCTTCATTAAACTTTCTCAAACGGCGAGCTCCTGTCACGCTTACACTGAATCTACACGTGAGTTGGAAAAGTAACTAGTTCTGTAAATCCAGGTCTTACAGGAAGCATCCTAATATGGAAATTCACACTTAAAAGTGATGATGTTGAAAATTGAAATGTAAGCAATGAAATCATTAGATAGAATGAAGTTAAAGGGATATAATATGTTAATATTCAAATACTTTATACCTTAAAAATAAGTATGGATGAAGTGTCATTAGAACCAACCTTGTTGCTTTCATAAACACAAGTAAGTCTCCACATATTCCACATCCATCATTCCTAAATCTCATCCCAACAACCATCATACGTCCCTAAAAGAACAAAAAAGCTCCACAACATCCATCATATCTTCTATTCACGTTAAATGTGGCCACCATCATTTTTAGCCAAAAAAAAAAAACCTTCATGAATGTAGCAACACTTTACCTCACTACATCGCCATTCTTCTCACCATTTTCAAAATCAGTATATTGCCATAATTTATATCATTAGGTAGGATTTCTTAAATTATTTCTTAAATTATTTTTATCATTAGGTACGATCCAATTACTTTGGTTCGGTTCGGTTTGTCAGTTTCATCTGATCGATCTGATCTGATGAACACCCCTAGTCGGGCCATCCAAACACACCAATCGTCCCAAGGAGCGTACCACAATTTCAAAAAAGTCATATCCCAAAACAAACACATTGACATTTTTCATCCGAAGCCAAATCAGATGGCTAGCAGAACTGGTGTAAACTAAACACGGTTTTACCATTCGAAACTTTTGTTTCAAGAAATCCATCCCCTCGCCAAGAATCTCCACCATATCTTCATGAGTTTGAAACTCTAAAATTACTTCCTTAGAACCCAAGGGCTTGACCTTAATTGAACTCATGCCATTGACCACAAAGAAATCTGCAAAACTTCTAACGTATATACCTCCCAAGTCGATGACTCGGTAAGAAATTGGAGCCTACCGCGTTCCTCCTCCTTTGAAGAATACACCACACTACACCATGTTATATGGGCCTACACTTCTCCAGACCTGCTTGACCCCTTTCTTCTGACGCTGCAACAGCTGTTATTTTTGTTATGGACGCCTTTCCTTCCTTGAGAGCACAGGTTCTCTGTTCTGGTTTTGATGGTTGATCTACAACGACCAATCCTTCACCAGACCCCATTAAGTGCTATATTCAGCTTCAAATATGCATTCCTCAACCTCACACCAGATACCACACGTATTGCTCTGAGAGCATCATGTTTCTCCTTGAACCGAGCAAATACGAAACGTGTTCATCTTCCTTTTCTCCTTTTCCACTGCAAGAAAAAACTATAAATCTTTCCAAAACCTTACACCTTCTAACGTTGCTAGATATAGGAAACCACATCATTCACTCCATCAATAAAAACTACAGATCCTTGTTGTCTAACACCATTACCACGCCGCCGCCAATCTCCACCGCCATACCGCTGCTCGGTTGCCGGAGCCCTAGCAGAGCTCATCTCTTTTAGCTGCATATGTAGTTCTAACTTCTAGAATATAGGCATATAGGAATTATATATTATACTTACATAATCGTAATTATGTATGTATTATATATATATATATATATATATATATATATATGAGGAATGCTAACTTACTCCCACTAGCTTCTTAGAGCAACTCCAATGCCAAATTCCTTATTTGGTTTCTTAACACACTATTCTACACTATTTATGTGGGTCCGTACTGCCACATCAGACTTAAGAAATTCCTAAGGAATTCAAGCAGATTTTGCTCTAACCCATGGTTTCTTAAATTACTATTTGAAGGGTCCCACCTGTCACACCATACAACATAAATATATAATATTTATTTTCACCCAATTTAGATTTAAAATTTAATAATAAATTAATAATATAATTAAATTCAATTATTTTTCTTTAATTTCCTTAATTCTATAATCAATTATTAATAATTGGGCTGAATGTAAAAAAAAACTGTAGGCTGATCAGAGGAGCCTAAATGATAAAAAAGGTAAAAAAAAAAGGCCCAAATGGCAAAAAAAACCGGCTCCGGCCGGTCAGAACCGGTCCAGAGCCGGTCCTAACGGTTGGATGACCAGTTGAACCGGTCACCATCTATATAATCTTTCCTTATTTCCTTACTTCAAACCCTAGCCGTCAACAAGTCTCACCTTCCTCTCTCGCTTTCTCTTCTTCCTCTGCAATCTCCGGCGATACCCTTCTCCGGCCATCTCCACCCCTCTCCCTCCTCTCTCTCTCTCACCCACTCGCTCTCTCCTCTCATATTCGCTGCTCTCTCCTCTCGCTCTCACTCAAACAACCACCACCGCCACCATACAACCACACACACTCTCCAACGGCTTCCAAACAACAACCACCGCCACCAAACAACTACATGCAGTCACCCCCGGCCACCAAACAACCACCACCGCCACTATAGAGCCTCGATCCGCCCCAAACCGGCCACTTCACCAGATCGGAGGAAATGAGGTCCCTTTTGGCACATGCACTGCAAGATTGGAGCTTCATTGTTTGTATTTTTTTTTTCTCTAGGTCTGTTCTGTAATATTGAAAAAATTAATAATAATTTTTTTTTCAATTTCATGTCTTCTTCTGTTTTGCATATCTGTGTTATGTTTTCTATTCAATTTGATCATCTTCTAGCCTTCATCTTCATTCTGTTGTTTTCCCACTGAAATCAGTTGGGTTTTGGTGAGAGAAAATAATATTTTTTTAATGCTAAGAAACCAAAAGCAAAGTTCCTTGTGGAAGGAACTCTGGGCACTGTTCAGAGAATTAAGAAACCATTAAGAAACTGCTCCAATGCAAAAGAAACTGTCCCTTTATTTCTTAGCAACTCCAGCTGAACTAAGAAACCAGCGTTGGAGTTGCTCTTAGAAGGAGTAAGTTAGCATGTAACACCTTTTCATTTTGACAAAAAAGTATAACTTTCTCTTCTTTAACAATGCTTTAAATACTGTGCCTTTGTGTAATTTCATTTTTATTTAATTTTAAATTCAAACCTTTTCTCTCTCCTGAACCCCACCATTCCAATTTCCAAGCATTAATTCTCTCTCATGGACCCAATACGTCATGTTTCAGGTTAAATTAAAAAAAAAAAGTTATTTGTTTTCATTTCTTCTATCTTCTTCCTTGAATTGATTTTCATCTCCCTCTAATTTGTTGTTGCTGTGATTCTGTTTCTGTCATGTTAAGTTCCAAGATCCAACACAAAACAAATATACAACCCTCCACCCGTGTGTCCTCTGCCGAGTTGGCATAGTCATCAACCGAGTCGAGGTGGTCTAGATTTGGGAGATTGAGTCGAGGTGGTCTAGATAAAAGCTATTTTTGTCTTAACTGAAAATGTGTTACATGCTAACTTACTCCTTCTATAAAATTAGTGGGAGTAAGTTAGCATTCCCCATATATATATATATATATATATATATATATATATATATATATATATATATATCAAGTGAGAAGAGTGTGTTATAGTGAGAGATGAGAGCATTGAATGATAGCCATTGGATAAAATTCATGTTCTCTACACATCCCAATGACCCGCTTCCTCCATTATCTCATTGTGCACCTTCGTTCACCCTTCTCTACACCTCTCCCAACATACAAATTTTAAAGAATAATGATTCATAGACATCTAAATAGTAGAAACACCCCAAACACCCATTTTTCCTGCGGATTTGGCCAAATAATACACTGAACTAACCACCTAAATACACATGACTAACCATAAAGCACATAACCGTGTAAAGTTGAAATTCATAAATTAGGGATTTGGCCAAATAATACACTGAACTAACCACCTAAATACACATGACTAACCATAAAGCACAGAACCGTGTAAAGTTGAAATTCCTAAATTAGGGATTTGGCCAAATAATACACTGAACTAACCACCTAAATACACATGACTAACCATAAAGCACAGAACCGTGTAAAATTGAATTTATGAATTTCAACTGAGTTTACACGGTTATGTGCTTTATGGTTAGTCATGTGTATTTAGGTGGTTAGTTCAGTGTATTATTTGGCCAAATCCGCAGGAAAAAGGGGTGTTTGGGGTGTTTCTACTATTTAGATGTTTATGAATCATTATTCAATTTTAAAATCGTAGCTTTTTCTCCCAAACTCCATTAACATATACACTTTATTTTTTATTGTAATTTATAAATTAAAAGTAAAGTGAACCAGCAATTACCATTTACAAATATGTTATGTGATGAAAGTGAATTTATTAAGATTCAAGGTATATGAAATTTAAGGGGGAAAAACTGAAATTTGAAAGAACTAAGATGAAAAAACAAGAAATCGGAATTTTGGAGGTGTTTTCCACTTCTTTCACACGCATAGGGGAATCTCCTGTTCACTAACCCAAAACCTGTATTTGGAAAGAAAGGCTTCACTCACACCAGTAAACACCGCAATCATCATTTTTCTCGGCGACACCTCGCATCCCCCACCCACATTGACACACAGATTTCGTCTAAATTCGTCCATCATCACCACCACCATGTCTAGTGCCTTCCCATTCCCTCTACCGCCGGAATCGACCGCCTGATAGTAGATCAGCGTGCGACCTTCAACAACAGCCCCAACACTCTAGATTGATGAGCAACCTACAACTCCGCAAATTCGCCATGGTGGTTCCAATCTCCCGGAGGACGTCGAGCGATGTGAAGTTCACCTCGCTGATGGGGCTCAAAGTCTTGGTCCATGACGGCGACGCTGTGCCAGATCTCGACATCGGTGATTTTGATGAGAAGATGGTTGGACGGTGAGCGAAGGTAGGAGCATGGAAGGTGGGATTGAGGCTAGAGGATGACTAGGAAAAGCCAAAGATAGTTTAAATCTGAGACATTTATTTTAATCCAACGATTATTAATCATTGTTCTCATCTCTCACAATAACACACTTCTCTCACCTAATATGCCCACTATATAAATAATATATATATATATATATATATATATATTCTCAAGTCCTTCTTATTCACACTTACTCAAGTCGATCCATCAATCATGCGGCTTACATCACAACACAAGAGTTGTCCATGACAAACCTCCCAAATATACATAACATTCAAACCAATCCTCACAAGGCAATATCTCAACCACATAAGTCACGAGGTCCCAACTCACACAAACTTATATCACAGGATACTCATTCATATATCACAAGTCACACAATCATATCTCAAATCCAAACAATCAAACCCTCCAAGTCAAACTGGATGTCATGCTCGTGCTATACTTAATAATCTTGATATAAACGTCAACACTAAATCTAGAGGTTAAACAAGCGTAATTCAATCTGTTATTACGCCACTTATAATTCACATTGGTACTCAATCTGTAGCTTAATCTGCGACTTGAGTTGTCAACTCATTCTGTCACTCAATCTGCTACTCAAACTTTTACTCTATGCTCAAACTTCTCACTATATGCATGATGAAATATGCTAACATTCAATAAAAAAACAACAATGAACAACAAGAAATAGTATAAACGAAGACGCCCTCACACAAATCTGGAATCATTTCTCACACAATTTTACCTTCATTTTTTAGTGTTCTTTCCACAACGGGGTCACCTTCAAACTAAATGCCTGGGGTCTTTCTCCCCACTCGGGATCATCCTTCCCAAGCATCCAAGTTCATCCTCGCATTCGCGATCACCCTCCACTAGGTATCTGAGGTGCATTCAACACGACCACCTACACCGATATCTGAGATGCATACGACGTGATTGTTAGAATATAATATAAATCCATTAAAGTGGCTCTTACCCAACAGCTTAAGCTTTTGGGATTAAGTGGTTGCTTGACATGGTATCAGAGCCTCTATGGCCGAGAGGTCTAGAGTTCGATCCTTGCTCCCCTCACTTTCTAATTATAAAGTGGAATTTAATTAAGCACATGGTAGGTGGGCCTATGCATTTATCCACGCTTCAAGCCCAAATGGCTCTTGCGTGAGGGGGCGTGTTAGAATATAATATAAATCCATTAAAGTGGCCCTTACCCAACAGCTTAAGCTTTTGGGATTAAGTGGTTGCTTGACAGTGATTACCCTACACTTGGTATCCGAGCTGCATTCCACAAAATCACCTTACACTAGGTTTTTGTTTACCAGGTTCTTATCTATCCAAACATCCTCATATCTTCTGAAGTAATTTCCATAAATAAATTATATGAAATTGTGCATCATGGAAGGAGTTCAATCCCTTCTTTCCAAAATTCTTAGGGTAATGGTTCATTACTAAAAGGCTAGTTTTTTGTAGATTATATTTTTCTTAAATATGGTACCCCTCAAATCTTATGTCTTCCAAAGGCGTCGCATTCAAAATGCAAATCAACATACGAAATCATATAATCACAACAAAGTTCAAGTAGAACATGCAGCATGGCATCACAACATAACATAACGTCATAGCATATCATGTCATCAAACATCATAGTATATCATAACACAGTCATCAAACATCACGTGTACTCATCAAAGTATCATAGAAAAGATTAACAACAACAACAACACCATATCATAGATCGCAAACATCTAAACAACAATGGATTATTACTTAGAACTCCTCTTAAGTATGAGACCCCTCTCTTTCTCTCACAATCACTGCCTCAGTGATTGAATATCAAAGTACAAATGGTTGCAGAAAAACACTCTCAACGAAACACAACAACTCAATGCTTATTTGATCAATGGAAGCACATGAGTTGATTACAAAACACACACAATGAACTCACAAAGAAAACCCTGAAAACAACTAAAACTCTATCAAATCCCTCTCGTGATCAGCTAGGGTTTCTTCAACACTTTAAATAGATGTTGCACCGGTGAGGTCTTCAATGGGCTTGAGCATCAAGGAGTCCATGTAGCAAAGTGACAATAAATCTTTAAAAAGATCTTCTCCACAAATAAGACCAAATTAAAATTTAAATTGATCTACACTAATTAACCATATTCCCTAAATAGGTTAATTCCAATAAACACATAAGATACGTCCAGCTAATGAAACTGTGTAAGGCACCGATGAATCTTCACAATAGAAATCAAAACGTGAACCACGTAAAACACTTCCAGCAACCTTAAACACAATGTTCTACTAGATGCGTCGGACAAGAGGTTGCACAAGCGACACAGACAATGTTGTTTGTCACATCATTAAGCATGTCACAAAACTTAGACAAAATGCAGCCAACACTTAAAGAATCTTCATCGACACAAAATACTCAACAAATCTTATACTGAAAATCTTAAAGTCCTCCTTTTATACTTCAAGTGCCTCTAAGTGTGTTGATAGCCATTGGAGTGTGTAGAGCACAACATTTTTTAGTCGTTGAGTCAAACATTTCTTTTGTCAGGTGCATTTAATGCATGATACTGTTTGACGAAGACTTGTTGCCATAAAGATGTATCTTGTCAGCTGGTTGGTAGCACTTGAACTTTGTTCCTTTCGTTTGAAGAGAGAGACTGAAAACTTGATTATGACAACGTTGTACTTGTTTCTTTGGTCAATGTGCTTTGTAGAGAATCACGTGATTTTTGCACTTGACTTCCTCTACAACATTGTCAGAGATATTTTCCAAATTAAAGATGGCGCTCATTCTCTAGACAATGTTCTTCACTGGCCAGCTTTAGCTAGACGATATAAACATCCAGTCAGTAGATTCTTATCTTGTGCAGACTGTCTTGTAGCTTTGACTTGCACTTTTGACAGGATGGTAGAGGATATTGACAATAAGTGATATTTCCTGAAATTCAAGTCATATGAAATTTTTGACTATTACATTTATACCCTTGAAATTGTTATCATTCAAAATATTGATAAACAAAATGAATATTGTAACACCCCGATTTCCGGGTGTCACTATAGTTACTCAAAAATAAAATAAAGCGGAAAAGCAGGTATTTTTTTTTTGTTTTGTTTAAAATAAAAGACTTGTCGAAATAAAGACTCAACTCAATCGCAATTAACAGCGATTAATATACAATATAATTACAGCCCTCGCTGTAACTATAAACATCGTCACGAGTGTCCTCAAGTGACGGAAAATAACACTAAGTAACTGAATTAGTGCCCGCAAGCAAATAAGTGCGACCCATAGTCAGAGTAATAAGTTTTATAAATACAGTCCTCCAAGAAAGTAAGTTAGCCCAGAACGGCTTCCAAAATACTTCCTACGTCCGACAAACTCCCTGTGATCCTCATGGAAGAGAACCACACAAAAAGCTAATAGTCGGGGACCTACCCTGTCCCAAAATGAGAAATGACAATCAGAGCTATGACAACGACACCCCATATACTACACCCCTATCATCGACCATCATCTGATCCTGCATGAAGTCCGAGTCCACGTCGAAGGCTCAGTAGTAGTCATTTCGCTCCGGGTCCTCCCCGAACGATGAACCATCACGAATCAGTTGTTGAACGTCTGGCAGCAGGCCGACCGCCCAAACACAAACATACACACAAAGCCACAACGCGAGGGTCAACTCACAGAATATAATAGATAATACAAGCAACATGTGAAGAATATGGGGGTGTATATATATATATATGTTGTATATATACATATAACTTATGTGTTGCTTACCCTAAGGTATATACATGGCATGTCCTCAAATCTCGAATAACAACACAATATTCAACAACTTCAACAATTCAATATTCAATATTCCACAATTCATCAAATAACATAACGATGTTCACCAACATCAAATAATTAAAATTTCAACATATGCAATTAGGTGATAAGGTTAGTCAAACAATGTATCGTCCTCCCAAAGCACAAGTGTCTAACTAAACAAATGGTCTCTGACGTTTGTTCTAGGGTAAACGTCGATTGAATCTCGTGCTCCATGAAGTCTCACGCTTAAATGGAGTCTTACGATTTCACGAAGTCTCACGCTTCAATGAAATCTCACCCATATACGAAGTCTCACGCTTCAGTGAAATCTCACGCATTGACGAAGTCTCACACTTCAGTGAAGTTTCGCGCATTCACGAAGTCTCACGCTTCAGTAAAGTTTCGCGCCTTCATGAAGTCCCCCGCTTCAATGAAGTCCCACGCTTTCACGAAGTCTCGCGCTTCAGTGAAGTTTCTCGTTTCCATGAAGTCTCCCGCCTCAGTGAAGTTTATGCTTTCACGAAGTCTTCCGCTTCAGTGAATTTACACACTTTCACGAAGTCTCACGCTTCAGTGAAGTTTCATACTTTCACGAAGTTTCACGCCTCAGTGAAGCTTCCCGGATCATCCTTCGGATGGCTAAATAAACTGCTCAAAGAGAGAAAGATGTTATCGCACTCAAGGATTTTCCTCACAACGTAAGCGTTCAGCTACAAGCTCAACTCCTAGAAACTCAAGTTAATGTCGACTCTACGACAGAACTCCAACAACAAAGAAAGGAGTGCAAACACTCGTGATGACTACTCGAATCATCCAATTCATCCCTCGGATGGTCAAAACTGCTCCGCGAGCGAAAAGGTACCCATGTACTTGGAAACCTATAGTTCCCCGGCTTATCTTTTAGATAGTCAAACAATAAACTGCTCATCGAGCGAAAAGAGTATCAACATACTCAGAAACTTATTAGTTTCTCGGCTTATCCTTTAGATAGCCAAACAATAAAACTGCTCATCGAGCGAAAGAGTATCGACATACTCGGAAACTTATTAGTTTCCCTAAAACTTGGATCGACGACACTTCTCATTTTTCCAAAACTAATATCCAAGCCCTAAGCTTTCATCTGACATTGTTATCATTATTTAAAGGGTTCAGAGGTTGTTTAGTGTCTTATGAATTTTCCTTGTAAAATAGTTTGCATTTAAGTTTGTCTCTAATCTTATGAGTTTAAAAGATCTCATCATCCCAAGTGGCTCTCAGAGAAGGTCTCGGTCCACTAAACAATAATGAGGGCCCGAACCTCGGTTCATCCCGTCAAACTTTCCCAAAATCTCATCATGAGTATGGCATAATTGCCCGTTCTCCTCACTCTGAGGTACAACAGATATATGTGTGATTGTACAACCGAATTAGCACAAAACAACAATCATAGCACATATACCAACACATCCTAAGATTAACCATTTAGCACATAGCATGTAAATCAATCAACAACAATCAAATCGATAAGTAAATCCCAATCGACAAGGTCAGTCGAAGCCTCAGAAAACGGAGTCACACGTCTCAATTAGTTCACTCGGTCGAAGCCTCCAGAAAACATTTCCCATTCAATCAACAATCAAGTACATAAACAATAAATCAAGTCGAATTGATCGACGCCTAAGACATTAGCTAGCAAGGTCAATTGCCCTCACCTTAGCCAATTCCCATACTAAGGTGCAACTCCAATCCAATCACATCTTTGCTTTCCCGTGTTAGCTTGTTTCCTTTTGCCCTTTGACTTTGTCGCCAAGCGTCTTCGTTATTCGTACACTTCATAAGTATACGTAACGTAATCACTAACTAAACTATTCACTAACTCAAAGCCTAAACTATAACTTCAAGCAATTGACTCGAAGTGAACACATGTTAAACGACTCTTTCTCATTCAACAGCTACAGTAATTAGTAGAGTACTTATCTCTTTTTGAAATGAAAACCATTTTGTTAAAACAAATCGCAACTCTTCACTAATCAACTGTTAAACTTCGATTTTCACAATAACAATGAAAATGTTTATCTTTCTTTAAAACTTGCTTACTCGAGGCTAAAACATATACAAGAGTTGAAGGCTTACGAAAATCAAGTTTCAGAAACTTGTCAACGAAGATCGCCAGAAAAAGTTGCGGCTCACGGGGTTGACGGAGGAATTGTCGCCGGAGACACAAAGAAAGGTTGTTCCTTCATCCTTTCGCGGCCAGAAGCTCAACGACGTTGTCCGTTTCCCCAAAGGATCGACGGTTTGTTCTGAAAGTTCAGCCGAAGGTCGACGGTGGTCGTCGGGGTCGTCGAATAAAATGACCCAAATATGAAATTGAAAATAGGGTTTTACTCTCCTCGCGGCAAGGATCGTCGCAGTACACTCCGTTTTTCCATTGGTTGCCGAAGTTGACCGGAAAAAGCTCCCGAAGGCGGCAACGGCGGCGGTCGACGGCGACGGAACGACGATCCGGAATATGGGTTTTGTTGTGGACGTCGCAAGGGTTCCAACGGTACTAACCTCGATGTGAACGGAGGCCAGAGGACACCGGAATCGAAGGTTGAAGTTTACGACGTCGCCGACGTCGGCGCGTTGTTGATTCTGTGTCACGTTGTTTACACCTCTGTTTCTCTTCGTCCTTTTCAATGCTTCTTCACCCATGGTTGCTGGTCTCGTATGGTGGTGGTTGTTCGTTGTCCATGAAGAAGAGAGGTTATGGTGGCTGGCCCTTGGTGGCTTTCACGTGAGAAGAAGGATGGAGTGTGAGTGTGTGACGATGGTGAGGTGGTGGTCGTGGCGTTCTCGTTTGTGGCCATCGAGAAAGAAGCTTGTGGTGATGGCTGCTGCTCTGTTTTGGGTGGAGAAAATGATCCATGGTGGTTGATTGTGGTGCGTAAGGGAGAAAAGGAGGGATCGTGGTGGTGTTGGTTGCCCAGCCAAGAAGAAAGAAGAAGAAAACAACATGGTGCCATGGCTCTTGGTAGCTAGAGGAAGAAGAATGGTGATGAGAAGGATGAGAAGGTGATGACCCGGGTTTATATGATGTTTTTAGGGTTTTTCTTTGTTAGTTTTGAGTCTTTATCTTATGTCTCATGTAGTGTTTCATGCATTTTCATGCATTTTAACTTTTATTTGTGCATTTGCATTAGTTTAGTAATTTTGTAGTTTTATAAGGGCTTTAGTTGCATTTTAGTATAGTTTGAGTCTTTTGTTAATTGTCATTAGTTTTGAGTCCCTTGTGCAATTAAATGGTTGGTATTCTTGATATTTTTCCTTGAGCTTTGATGAGAGTAATCAGGTCTGAAACTGAAGAAGAAGAAGAAAGGTCAAGAAGCTTGGTGAATTGAAGGGAGGCTTAAAGAGGCATAAAGAAGAGTTAAAATGAAGATCAAGGGACTTTCCAGCGAGTCTGAGCGCCTAGGCATGCTCCATTGGCGCCTAGGCGCCAATTGCCCTGTTCCAGAAATTGGAATTGGCGCCTAGGCGCTCTTAATTGGCGCTCAGGCGCTCTGAATTGGTGCCTAGGCGCCAATTACCTACAAGGGCCATATTTTCAGCATGGAATTGGCGCTCAGGCGCTCTGAATTGGCGCCTGAGCGCCCGGAACAGCCCAACCTCGTGAATTTTGCCTATAAATAGGATTCTAGTCATAATCTTGGGATACTACTTTCATTTTTACATAAACTCAGAGGTAGAGGAGCATCTAGGAGAGTGTGAGAGGGCTTCTAAGCTTGTAATTCAGGTTCTTAGCCAAGCATGCTTGGCTAATCTCTCTTCTTTTACTTTGGATTTCTTGTAAGACTTTTCCTTTTAAGTTATAATCTTAAGTTCTTTCCCACATGTTCTTCTTCTTTCCTTGAATCCCATATCCATGCTTTATGTTTCAAGTTAGAACATGTGCTAGCTTTATGCTTTTCTATAATAGAACGGAAGTTTGTTATAGATTAGGGAACCGATTTGGGATTACCCCTTCTATACTTGCTACTAGGAATAGAGGAAGGGTTGGGGTTTGATGGCCTGAAATTGCATGATCTAAAACCTCATATAAATGACTAAGTACACAAGGAATTGGGCTTAGCTTTTAGTATGAGAGAATTGCTTATGTGAGGAATCAATAAGTGAGTAACTAGGCTATATCATCAAGGAGAGATCCATGAGAACATGTGCTTAGAATGATGTACTTGAATTGACTAGTTGAACAAGAACCCAAAGCATGTTATTTTCAGAATTGTCTTTTTATTTTTCCTTTTCCTTATTACTACTTCAACATATCTTTTATTCAATAATACAAACCTTCATACTCAAAGCTTGAACCGAATCTATTCACTCACAATCCCTGTGGTTCAATATTTAAAACCGGGTGGATTCGTACACTTGCGGATTTACCAACAAGTTTTTGGCGCCGTTGCCGGGGATTGTTTGTGATTTTTGGTTTATGTTACGAGTTTGAAGTTTAGTCTACCTAAGACTCTAACTTAGGGCTGAATGGGAGACAACCCATGTTCTTTTTCTGTTTTGTTCCTATGTATCAATTTAACTGATTCGTTCTTGTTCCTAGTGCTTGTTGTGACCTGATCAATTATAACATGATTTGAGGTTTTGAATTATGTGAACCTGACCTCGAATGGATCAGCTAGTGAATTTAATTTTAATTAGATTCATTGGTCATGAGTTGATAAGTTGATACATAGGATCTTCTTTTTCTGTTTTACGTTTCTTCTTCTAGTTTTTCAGGAAATAAAAGCCAAAGTAGAGAACACTTGGAGCACTCAATCACTTTGAAGGAGGTTCTTTTCTTACCCTGAGTTTTATAGTCCATGCATTTTTGCATATTTTTCTTTTATAGATTTTGTTTATCCAATTTTATCATGCATTGTTTTATAGAGTCTTTTATACCTTGGTCTTTATTCCTTATACTCAAATGACATGTTCCCAAGTCTTGCTCACTCACATGATGCTGGTTTTGAAAATGTTTTTTAGTGGATACTTTGTGCTTTCTTTTGGGGAGTGATTGTATGTTTGGGAAAGAGAGGGAGAGACTCCGGTCTTCTAAGTGTTATCTTGAGGATAAAGTTGATGTGAGTCCACAAGGGTCCATCTTTGACCCTTCACTATATAATTTCCCTGGAGGATCCTGACTCACTTGCACTTCTTGGTTCTGTGTTTCATTTCATGCGTCCTTGAGTGTAGCTTTAGGAGACTTGCATTCTTGAGACTGGTAGGTTTTCTTGTACTTCAGAAATTGTTTTATAACATCTTTGTCCCTAGTTGACCCTTTTGAGCCTTATGGAGATTTCCTTGGTATCCATGTTTAATGGGCTGGTTGTTTGGAGGATTCAATGGGGAGTTGTGGTTCTTAACTCTTGATGGAGCTAGTTTATAAAAAGTGCAATATTCTCTTGCCCCAAAGAAAAAAATTGAAAAAGTCAAAAGAGAAAATGAACTCCATGGTGTGGTGGAGTTCCAAAAAAAAAGAAAAAAATATGAAACAAAAAGGGGTTAAGAGACTTGAGTGCTAAGTATCAATAGCTTGAAAGCTCCGGAATTCCAAATTGGACCACACTCAAATTTTGTGCAGCCTTAGTCTTCCTTAGGGACCACCTACCTTGAGCTTTACCTAGCCAACGTTACAACCCTTTTGAAGTCTCATTGAATAATGCATTGTCAACTTTAGTTGCTCTTGAGTGAATGATTCCCAGAACCTATGAACTTGCTTGTGTGCTCAGTGCACTAAATTATTGTCTCATGCTAGGATGTTAGTTCTAAATGCTTCTCAAAGTGGACTCTAATTCTTCTTTATCTAAGAGTTGCATGAAGTTGATTGTTGAATCTTTCTCTTGGAACTAACTACATTCACTTGATCCCCCGGTTTTCTAAAAATGTATCCCTCTTTTGGCATGTGTGTTGGGAGTAATTCTTTGTGCTTGAGGGCAAGCTAATCTTAGTGACGCTCGAGGGCGAGCTGTCGTTGAGTATAGTGGTGTGATGACCCGGGTTTATATGATGTTTTTAGGGTTTTTCTTTGTTAGTTTTGAGTCTTTTTCTTATGTCTCATGTAGTGTTTCATGCATTTTAACTTTTATTTGTGCATTTGCATTAGTTTAGTAATTTTGTAGTTTTATAAGGGCTTTAGTTGCATTTTAGTATAGTTTGAGTCTTTTGTTAATTGTCATTAGTTTTGAGTCCCTTGTGCAATTAAATGGTTGGTATTCTTGATATTTTTCCTTGAGCTTTGATGAGAGTAATCAGGTCTGAAACTGAAGAAGAAGAAAGGTCAAGAAGCTTGATGAATTGAAGGGAGGCTTAAAGAGGCATAAAGAAGAGTTAAAATGAAGATCAAGGGACTTTCCAGCGAGTCTGAGCGCCTAGGCATGCTCCATTGGCGCCTAGGCGCCAATTGCCCTGTTCCAGAAATTGGAATTGGTGCCTAGGCGCTCTTAATTGGCGCTCAGGCGCTCTTAATTGGTGCCTAGGCGCCAATTACCTCCAGGGGCCATATTTTCAGCATGGAATTGGCGCTCAGGCGCTCTGAATTGGCGCCTGAGCGCCCGGAACAGCCCAACCTCGTGAATTTTGCCTATAAATAGGATTCTAGTCATAATCTTGGGATACTACTTTCATTTTTACATAAACTCAGAGGTAGAGGAGCATCTAGGAGAGTGTGAGAGGGCTTCTAAGCTTGTAATTCATGTTCTTAGCCAAGCATGGCTCTTGCTTGGCTAATGTCTCTTCTTTTACTTTGGATTTCTTGTAAGACTTTTCCTTTTAAGTTATAATCTTAAGTTCTTTCCCACATGTTCTTCTTCTTTCCTTGAACCCCATATCCATGCTTTATGTTTCAAGTTAGAACATGTGCTAGCTTTATGCTTTTCTATAATAGAACGGAAGTTTGTTATAGATTAGGGAACCGATTTGGGATTACCCCTTCTATACTTGCTACTAGGAATAGAGGAAGGGTTGGGGTTTGATGGCCTGAAATTGCATGATCTAAAACCTCATATAAATGACTAAGTACACAAGGAATTGGGCTTAGCTTTTAGTATGAGAGAATTGCTTATGTGAGGAATCAATAAGTGAGTAACTAGGCTATATCATCAAGGAGAGATCCATGAGAACATGTGCTTAGAATGATGTACTTGAATTGACTAGTTGAACAAGAACCCAAAGCATGTTATTTTCAGAATTGTCTTTTAATTTTTCCTTTTCCTTATTACTACTTCAACATATCTCTTATTCAATAATACAAACCTTCATACTCAAAGCTTGAACCGAATCTATTCACTCACAATCCCTGTGGTTCGATATTTAAAACCGGGTGGATTCGTACACTTGCGGATTTACCAACAGAAGGCATGGTGTGCGTGTTGTGGGTTGCTGCAGCAAGAGGAAGAAAAAAAAGAAAATAAGAAAGAAGGACCCTTGCTGCGTGAAGAGGAAAGGAATTGAGTTTCCTCATATATATGTTTGTGCATTACCTTGTCTGATGGTGTTCAGTGAATGGGGCTTGGAAAATATCTTAGGCTTAATTGCAACTTTGGTCCCTGACGTTTACCAATGCCACGATTTTGGTCCCCCACCTAATTTAATTACATGGATGGTCCCTGACGTTGTAGGCCGTGTGCAACGTTAGTCCTACCGTTTATTTCTTAATGGATGAGGCTTACGTGGACGTCCAGTTGGAGAGTGAATGGAGGTATGAGGAGAGAGGGAAGCATGTGAGTATCACGTGACCCTTATCTGAACCCATTATACCCAAACCCATGACCTCCCTGGAACGAAGAAGGTAACACGATTTAGATCCCTAGGGTTTCAGATTTGGGTATAATGGGTTCATATAAGGTTCACGTGAGTTCACGTGATACTCACGTGCTCCCCTCTCTCCTCAGATCTCCTTTTTCTCTCCAACTAGACGTCCACGTAAGCCTCCTCCATTAAGAAATAAACGGTAGGACTAACGTTGCACGCAGCCTACAACGTCGGGGACCATCCATGTAATTAAATTAGGTGGGGACCAAAATCGTGGCATTGGTAAACGTCGGGGACCAAAGTTGTAATTAAGCCAATATCTTAATATGTGGTACGTGGAGGAGGGATGGCCAAAGGAAAAGGAGAAGATATTTTTCAAATCGGTACGTATTGAGTTAGACACCGAATGATTTAGCTTATAAAGTTAAACATAAAATTATAAGGGTGATATATTATTATCCTAAAAATTATGAGGAACTTTATGAAATAATAAGATATAAATTATAATCACTTTGAGCAAATTAAAATGATCCATGAACTAAGAAATGAGTAAGAATTAAGCTAAAGAATAATTGTTAGACAATCAGAACAAATATGACGTTGTCATATTATGCAATTAAGCTAAGTATCCTTCCATAAAAGGTCGATACTTGCTCCGTGTTCATTTTAAATGAGAAAATGGTTTGAACGTAGTCTGCTTCAAAAATGCCGCAGAACTACGTTTTGGAATTGACGTCGGATGAAGAAACTTCCTTCTGAAGAAAGATTGGAAACATCGAAAGAAATCGGTACCCACGTGTGGAATCTTCGTTTGAAGCTCCAAATAGAAAAAGTCATCATCGACAATTTATTTTAAGGTTCTTGAGCTATCAAGAACTCAGTTTCGGCGAACTTCCGAGAATTGAAATCGATCGTGTGTACAGTTCAGGGTTTCGTGTCAAAACACTTGTCATGGAAAGGAATAAGAGAAATTCTTATAATCCTCAGAAGATTTTTGAATTTCGCTTCTACAGCGCTTTAAGAGCATATTAGCCCTTAACTAATGCTTTCGCCCTAAGGCGGAAGTGAATAAGGCTCGTGTTATAACCTATAGCGACTATAGTACTATTCTTAGTCATATCCTGAACTTTCTGCTCCATTAAGTTATTACAATTATTGAACACTCGTTCAATTTCCTTCACGATACGTCGAAACTTAATCATGAATAGTAATTTATTTATTTAATTCTATAACTAAAATTTTGGGTCTCACAAATATGCGTTTGAACTTAACATGGGACCTGTCCCCCACATTCAGCTCTTTATTTTCCTCCGCCTGTTGGAGCCTGTCTTCTCGCACATCACCTCTAGGATCCAAGAATGGATCATCAGGAGTTGCAATTTCATACAACATGTGGCCCTCTTAAACCCTCCCCCTTCGCAAAATATGCTATACAATTCCAAACTCGGACAACTTTAACATAGGACCCGTCCCGCCACATTCAACTCTTTAGTTTCCTCCGCCGGTTGGAACCTGTCTTCTCGCACATCACCTCTAGGATCCAAGAATGGATCATCAGCAGTTGCAATTTCAAACAACATGTGGCCCTCTTAAACCCTCTTCGCGCAACTTTCTAGTCTACCTTCAAGACGCCAACCTTCCCGGCCATTACTCAAAGGATATTTCATCGTAGGTGAGTTGTGGAGATTATAGCCGCCAGCTTGTTTAGAGTCTGCTGACTAATTATCACATTGTATGACGAAACGCATAAAATAACCAGATACTTGACCAGCACTCGCCTGTAATTCTCTTTCCTACCAAAAGTTGTCTCCAACTCCAGCCAACCACAGACCATAATCTTCTCGCCCGCAAACCCCACAAGCTTCTGTTGTAGGGTTTCAAATCAGCAGCATTTAACTATAACTTATCTAAGGCATCGCTAAAGATGACATTCGTCGAGCAATCCTCAAAACTACCACCAATAGGTCATCCTCGTGCGAGCGTACTCCAAGAAAGTTGGTGAAGATAATGTCAGGATGGTCAAAACTCTGTTGTCCAGCATGAATTGAGTTAACCATCTAAGTGTACCTTTTTCTTTTCTGGACTTGTCTCGCCTCCACCACAAAATCCCCCTAAAGTGGAATTTATCAAATCTATTTGATCCCCCAAAACCAGAGTCACCAGTGTCGTTGCCGCTGGTGCAAACTCTACTGGTCCCCCCGCCACAAATTCTTGGAGCTGGCCACTTTTGATCAATCTTTCAACGCCGCGCCTAGATGTCCAGCATTCTTCAGTATTCTGGGAGATCACCCTATGAAAAAAAGCACCATCTTTTGGGGTCTATGGTGGTGGGTGGCTTCTTAAAAAACCCCAGGGGAAGTTACAAGATCTAAATGGGTCGCTTCCTTTAAGATTTCAGCCAATGGCGCGTTTAGAGTGATTTGCATCTTGTCTCCTTCCATGATGGAGAATGCCACATGTTGGGTGGGCTTTGGTTGTGGCTCTTGTCCACCAGTTGGGCCTCCTCCTCTATCTTGCGAGACAAGTTGGTGGTATGGGGTAGGACGGTTGGGCCTGGGTTGTTGTGGACTTGTGTATCTCTAGGTGGGACGGTTGGTGCTTTCTCGCTGGGCCTCAAATTTATTTGTCCCTGGGATCTTGTCCCTCATCTTCTTATGCCTATTTTTTCTTCCTACAGAATGTAGTTGCACGCACGCGCCATGATCTCATCCATAGTCTAGGCGAGATGCCTCGTAAAAATCCCATTGAAAGGGCCCTCCCACAAACCATTATTTAAAGAATCCACACAAACCACCGGTATCGAATCCTCTAAGTGCACAGACAACTCGTTGAATCGAGTCAAGTGACTTTTGATCGATTCGCCCTCGCGCTTCACAATGGTGAACAAGGCAGCAATTGTCACCTTCTCAATCGCACTTGTTGAAAAATACGACAAAATCTTGGTTGAAAACATCATGGAATCGAAAATCGACCTCGTGGTAACGTGTTATCATTGATTTCATGAACGTCGACGAGAGTATATTACACTTATTAACGACGTTAGTGACGCCAACAATCACCATTTTAGTTTTGAAATACACTAAATGGCCTTGAGGATCTGAATCTCTAGAGTACGGGTGCAACACCAACGTCTTCAAGTGGTTAGGGATAATTTTGTTCCCCACCGCCGCATTAAACGACTGGAAGTTGACAACTGTCATTGTAGTTCTTCGGTTGGTGGTCATTTTGATCAGGCGCCAGCTGCACCACTTGTGCTTGCAAGATCTCGTTTTCTCACTGCATTACATTAAGTCTATCAACTATGGCTCGAATCGTCGGGTTTTCCCCCGCGTTTGCCGCCATTTAAGGCTACTTCATATGTTTCGTCGCTCTATCCGTCGCAGTAGCTAACCATAGTAAAACCAACCAGGATTCTCAACACTCGAGGCTGAGGGAATTGGTTTACTGATGACCCTATTTTAGTAGTGTTTTTAGGGTCATTTCTTTGTGTGTTTTGAGTCCTTTTGTTGAGTCTCATGTAGTGTTTCATGCATTCTCATGCATTTTTATCTTTTCTTTAGTCTTTATTTGGCTTTGGTAATTTAGTAGCTTTTTAGGGAGTTTTCTTGCATTCTGAGTAGAGTTTAGGACTTGCATGGTTTTATTGTGTTAATTGAGGGATCTCATGTGCTAATAAGCTCTTTGAGCTTCTAGAATTTTCCTTGGCTTGTTGGTTAAGTTTCAGATCAGGAACTGAAGAAGAAAGAAGGGCAATAAGCATGGAATTGATGGAAACTTAAAGGGGATTGAAAAGAGGAGTTTCAGAAGCCAAAAAGCCCTTTCCAAGCGAGTTTAAGCGCCTAGGCGCTGGGGGATGGGCGCCTAGGCGCCAATTGGTCCAGAGAGCATGTTTTTTACATGCAATTGGCGCTCAGGCGCTCTGAATTGGCGCCTGAGCGCCCAGACTCGACCTGTTTGCCTATAAATAGGCTTTTTGTCATTTCTTTTGGAACCTTTTGTCATTTTATCATATTTTCATAAGTTAGAAGAGAGGGTTTGAGTTCTGGAGCTTGAGGAGCTTTCCCTAAGCCCTATGTTTCAGGTTTCATCTTTATCTTCTTGTATGGATTCCATAGCCATGCTTGGCTAAAACCCCTTTTGCTTTGGGTTCTTTGTAAGACTTTGAATGTTTTAGCTATCAGTCCTTTTCTATTCATGATGTTCTGAGTAAACCCTTGAATCTCACTTCTATGCTTTATCTTTCAAGCTTGAATGCATGCTAGCTTCTTACATTTCTATAATCATAACGATAGTTTGTTATAGAATTGGGACTTGTTGTGAGATTACTCCTTCTATACTTGCTACTAGGAATAGAGGAAGGGTTGGGGTTTGTTGGCCTGATTTGTATGCTTAGTGCTTCTAGCAAATGTTTAGGTTATCAAGGAATTGAACCTATCTTTTGATTAGGAAGGGTTTTCTTTGCGAGGCATCGAAAGATAACTAACTAGGCTAGAACATCAAGGAGAGACTCGGGATTAATTGAATAGGAAGGTTTGCTAAAACTGAAATAGTTGAACAAGAACCCAAGGCAATGTCATCTCTGTTTTTCAATCGCTTTACTACTTGATTACTTGTCTTTTTACAAACCCAAGAAACAATCAACCTTAAAACTGAATTTTACTCGCTTTCCTACCGTGAACTCGAGGCTTAAACTGAATTCACATACCAATTCCCTGTGGTTCGATAATTTAAAACCCGGAGGTATTCGTACACTTGCGAATTGACCAACAAGTTTTTGGCGCCGTTGCCGGGGAATTGTTTTGTGATTTTTGGTTTAAGTTTTAAGTTTGAACTTGTCTAGAATTGGTGCTACTAATCTTTCTCTGTTGAGTGTCTTACGTAGGTTGCTTTCAAGAGAGGCACCACCATGGGTGGCCGCATGACAGAGGAGGAGATGCAAGCCCACATTGAGGCAAGGATCCAAGAGGGTATCACCCTCCGCTTACGTGAACAAGAAGTTGAGAATGCCAACCGAACTCTTCGGGAACTAACTTCGGGGTCCATGAGCTTTGACTATCCCGGAAGTATTGTCATTCCCGAAGGAGTGGGGAACTTTGAATTAAGACCAGCATTCATCAACATGGTGAGCCAAAGCCAATGTGGTGGAGGTTCCTCGGAAGATCCTCATGCTCATATGGAGAAGTTCATCCGGAATTGCAACACTTATCGGGTGGTGAATGTTTCTGCAGAAGCAATCCGGTTGAGCCTATTTCCCTTCTCTTTGAAGGACGCAGCAGAGGATTGGCTGAACTCACAACCTCAAGGGAGTCTCACTACTTGGGAAGACCTTGCAGAAAAATTCTCAACGAGGTTCTTCCCAAGGTCTCTCTTGAGGAAATTGAAGAATGACATCATGACTTTCGCACAATCCACAGATGAAAATCTTTATGAGGCTTGGGAGCACTTTAAGAAGCTTTTGAGGAAATGTCCTCGACACAATCTCACCCAAGCCGAATGTGTGGCGAAGTTCTATGATGGGTTACTATATTCATCACGATTTGGTTTGGACGCGGCTTCAAGTGGGGAGTTCGATGCTCTTCCCCCACAAGCGGGGTATGATTTGATAGAGAAAATGGCGATGAGGGCCATGAACTCCGAGAATGAACGTCAAATCCGAAGAAGTTCTTTTGAAGTGGAATCTTATGATAAGCTCATAGCCTCCAACAAGCAACTCTCCGAGGAAGTAGCGGAAATGCGGAAGCATATAGAGGAGACCAAGTCAATTGGAGCGAGAGTAACTAGTTTGGAGTGCAAATTTTGTGGTGAATCTCATGATAGTAACCAGTGTACTGTTAATGATGATGTTGGCAAGGTCAGAACATTGACTCAAGGAGGAAAGGCTCCAATCTCAGAACAAGGGCCTCTTGTCCAGCCGCAAATTGTTGTAAAGACGGTTGGCAAGAGGAGTCTTGAGGAGCTGATTGAGAGATTCATTGATCATACATCGAGCAATTACAAGAGCCATGATATGGCTATCAGGAGCTTGGAGAGTCAATTGGGACAGCTAGCAAAGCAAATGTCCGAGAATCACCAAGGTAAGTTCTCTTCCGAACCTTTAACTTTGACTGAGCAAGAAAATACTGTTGTTGTTTCCACTAGGAGTGGAAGAGTGTTACATGAGCCAGAGGAAAAAATTGAGGGAGAGAAAAATGAGGAAGCTGAGGTAGAAAGAGATGAGGGTGTTATGGAGGAAAGAGCTAGAGAGCCTACTAGGACTAGAGTTGTAAATACCCATACTCCTGAACTCCGCAAGATTCCATTTCCCAAGGCTTTGGTGAAGAAAAATTTGGATAAACAATTTTCTATGTTCTTGGAAGTTTTTAAGAAACTCCATATTAATATTCCTTTCTCCGAAGCCTTGGAGCAAATGCCAATCTATGCCAAGTTCATGAAAGACATCCTCAGTAAGAGAAGGAAGTTGAGTGAGGTCGATGAAACTATCTTGATGACCGAAGAGTGTAGTGCCATTTTGCAAAGGAAGATGCCTAAAAAGAGGAGAGATCCCGGGAGTTTTACTATTCCGGTGGAGATAGAGGGGTTAACTGTGGTAGAAGCCTTGTGTGATTTAGGAGCGAGTATCAACTTGATGCCGCTTAGTATGTTTAAAAGGTTGAACTTAGGTGAGGTTACCCCAACTATGATTTCTTTGCAAATGGCGGATAGGTCCTTAAAAACCCCTTATGGGATCATTGAAGACGTTGTGGTTAAGGTGGATAAGTTTGTCTTCCCAGTGGATTTTGTCATTTTAGACATGGAAGAGGACTCTAAAGTTCCTCTCATATTGGGGAGACCATTCTTAGCCACTGGTGAGGCTGAGATTAAAGTGGCTAAGGGAACTCTAACTTTGAAAGTAGGTGAAGATGAGGTCCTCTTCAATATTTTTGACTCTTTAAAACACCGAGCGGATGAGGAAGTTTTCCGATGTGAAGTAGTGGATGAGCTCGTGTGTGAAGAGTTTGTTAGAATATCTATTAAGGACCCCTTGGAAACAACAATCATGGAGGGGTTAGAGATAGAGGACCAAAATCTTGAGAGAGAACTTGATTCTTTGTACCATGAGGTTAATGCTACTCTATCTCAATTAGAATCTGTCTCATCTCTTGCCACTAAAAGCATTTGGAAAGAAGAGTTAACTAGGGATGAGGAGATTCCAATTGAGGAGAAGAGTGAGCTCAAGCCACTCCCTTCCTCTCTCAAGTATGCTTATCTTGAGGAAGGTGAGAATAAACCTGTTATTTTGAATAGTGCTCTCACTTCCTTGGAAGAGGAGAAACTCCTCAGAGTTTTGAGGGATCACAAGTCAGCTTTTGGTTGGACTATTGATGATATCAAAGGTATTAGTCCTGCGATATGCATGCATAAAATTTTGTTGGAAGAAAATTACAAACCTATAGTCCAACCTCAAAGAAGACTTAACCCTTCCATGAAGGATGTGGTGAGGAAAGAGATAAACAAATTGCTTGATGCAGGTGTGATTTATCCAATTTCGGATAGTGAATGGGTAAGTCCCGTACAAGTGGTTCCCAAGAAAGGAGGCATCACTGTGGTTGCCAATGAGAACAATGAGTTGATTCCCACTCGTCAAGTGACGAAGTGGAGGGTTTGTATTGACTATCGAAGGCTGAATTCGGTAACTAGAAAGGATCACTTTCCTTTGCCCTTCATAGATCAAATGCTGGATAAGTTGGCTGGGCATCAATACTACTGTTTTCTTGATGGTTATTCCGGGTACAACCAAATTTGTGTTGCACCGGAGGACCAAGAGAAGACGGCATTCACTTGCCCTTACGGCGTGTTTGCTTATAAGAGAATGCCATTTGGGCTTTGCAATGCCCCAGCTACTTTCCAAAGGTGTATGTTTGCTATTTTCTCTGACTTGATAGAGACTTGCATCGAGATTTTTATGGACGACTTCTCTGTTTTTGGTCCGAATTTTGATGCTTGTCTAGGGAATTTAGCCTTGGTTCTGAAAAGATGTCAAGAGACCAACTTGGTCTTGAATTGGGAGAAATGCCATTTCATGGTTAGGGATGGCATAGTTCTTGGACACAAGGTGTCCGAAAAGGGGATTGAGGTTGATAGAGCTAAGATTGAAGTCATTGAAAAGCTCCCTCCCCCGACTAACATCAAGGGTATTAGGAGTTTCCTCGGGCATGCTGGATTTTATAGGAGGTTTATTAAAGACTTTTCCAAATTAGCTAAGCCTATGACCAACTTTCTTGAGAAGGAAGCACCTTTTACTTTTGATGAGAATTGTTTGAAAGCTTTTGAGTCTATTAAAGAGAGTTTGGTGACAGCCCCGGTAATTGTTGCTCCGGATTGGTCTCTACCATTTGAAATCATGTGCGATGCTAGTGATCTAGCTTTAGGGGCTGTCTTGTGTCAAAAGAAAGAAAGAGTGTTGTATGTGATATACTATGCAAGTAGAGTGTTAAATGAGGCCCAAAGGAACTACACTACAACTGAAAAAGAGTTGTTGGGTGTAGTCTTTGCTTGTGAGAAGTTTAGGCCTTACATCTTAGGTTTTAAAGTAATTGTTCATACTGACCATGCTGCTTTGAGGCATTTGTTTGCTAAACAGGACTCTAAGCCAAGGTTGATTCGATGGGTCTTACTCCTTCAAGAGTTTGACCTTGAGATCATTGATCGGAGAGGCAAGGACAATGGCGTGGCAGATCATTTGTCGAGATTAGAAGGTGGGGCGTGCAGCCCAATACCTATTCAAGAGGAGTTCCCGGATGAGAAGCTCCTAGCTGTTTCCACCGAGGAATCCCTACCCTGGTATGTACACTTTGCTAACTTCCGTGTTGCTGGACTTATTCCCCATGACTTGACATGGCAGCAAAGGAAAAAATTTCTTCATGATGCAAAATCTTACCTCTGGGATGACCCTTTTCCTTTTCAAAGTTTGTTCTGATGGAGTCATTAGAAGGTGTATCCCAGAAGTTGATTTTGAGAAAATTCTTTGGCATTGCCATGGATCAAGTTATGGTGGACATTTTAGTGGGGAGAGGACCGCTGCTAAGGTTCTCCAAAGTGGTTTCTATTGGCCTACACTGCATAGGGATAGTAGAGCTTTTGTTGAGAGTTGTGATAGATGTCAACGAACTGGTAACATCTCAAGGAGAAATGAGATGCCCCTCAAGAATATTTTGGAAATTGAGTTGTTTGATGTTTGGGGCATCGATTTCATGGGACCTTTCCCACCTTCTTTTGGTTGCCAGTATATTTTAGTGGCTGTGGATTATGTTTCCAAGTGGGTTGAAGCCGCTGCACTCTCAACAAATGACTCTAAGGTGGTGGTTGCTTTTCTAAAAAAGAATATTTTTACTAGGTTTGGTGTTCCTAGGGCAATTATAAGTGATGGGGGTACCCACTTTTGCAACAGAGCTTTTGAGTCTCTCTTGGAAAAATATGGTGTTAAGCACAAAGTGTCTACCCCCTATCACCCTCAAACTAGTGGGCAAGTTGAGATTTCTAATCGGGAGTTAAAACGTATTCTTGAAAAGGTGGTAGATTCTTCCAGAAAGGATTGGTCAAGGAAACTTGACGATGCTTTATGGGCCTACCGAACCGCTTTTAAAACTCCGATTGGTACCTCTCCTTTCCATTTAGTTTTTGGGAAAGCGTGTCACTTACCCGTGGAGTTAGAACACAAGGCCTATTGGGCCATAAGGAAATTGAATTTTGATTGGAAAGTTGCTAGCGAGAAGAGACTCTTGCAATTGAATGAGCTTGATGAGTTTCGACTCCGAGCTTATGAGAGTGCTAGCATCTACAAGGAAAAAACAAAGAAGTGGCATGATAGAAAAATTTTGAATAGGGAATTTGTCTCAGGGCAATTGGTGTTGCTCTTCAATTCTAGATTGAGACTCTTCCCTGGGAAACTTAAGTCTAGATGGTCTGGACCCTTTGTGGTCAAGAGGGTGTTTCCTCATGGTGCTGTCGAGGTTGAGAACCCAGAGACCAAGAACACTTTCACCGTGAATGGACAGAGGTTGAAAGTGTACCAAGGTGGTGAGGTGCTGAAGTTGGAAACCATATTTTTCAAACCTCCTTGACAAGGGGGATAGTCTACCTAAGACTATAACAATGGGTTGCTTGGGAGACAACCCAAGTTTCGTTATTTTGCTTGTTTGTTTGTTGCATTTTACAGGGATTGAGAGCCTAAATTCTGGAGTAGGAGGTGACTCTAAGGCCTCCATGGTAATTGGTAAAGAAGGTCAACTCTCTCCCTTAGTATAGCTCATGCATCTTTGCATATCTTCCATTTGTAGCTTTTATTTTTCTTTTAATCATGCATTGTTATTTTAAGTTTTTGTTTTTGGGTCCTTTACTTCCCTATACTCACATGCTTTTAGCCATAGTTTTGCTTCCCTACTAGTGTTGTTTTCGAAAATGCTTTTGTGAATACTTGTTGTTGTGTTTGGGGATGAGTGATTGCATGTTGGGGAAGAGAGGAGGAGACTTCGGTCTTCCGAGTGTTTCTTGAGAAAAGAGTCGAGGTGAGTCCATCAAGGGTCTATCTTTGACCCTTCACCATAAAAATTCCCTGGAGGATCCTGACTCACTTGCAATTCTTGGTTCTGCGTTAATTGCACTCATTGCATGCTTCGTGATTCTTGCTTTATTCTTGAGACTTGTAGGATTCCTTGAGACTCTGAATTCGTTGTGTGAACATTGTCCTTAGTTGTCCCATTTGAGCCTTATCGAAGAATTTGTTGTAGCCAAGTTTTTTGGGACGGTTGTTTGGTTGGAATATTGGGGGAGTGATGGTCCTTGTTGTGTTGTATGGAGCTGGAAAAATGAGAAATAGTCTCTTGCCCCAAGAAGAAAAAAAACAGTAAAAAAAAAGAACTCCTAAACAAAAGTTGGAGTTGTAAAAAAGAAAAGAAAAGTTTGAATAAGGGGGTGCAAGAGGCTTGTGAAAAACGTTTGTTGTGAAAGCTCCGGGGTTTTTAGAAGATGGCCACACTCAATGTGCTTGAAAGCCTAGTTTTCCCTTAGGGACCAACCACCATCATGTTTCACCTAGCCAATGTTTCAACCCTTATGGAAGTCTCTTTGAATATTTGCATGTTTGATCTTTGTTGCTATTGAGTGAATGACATTCAGGACCTATGAACTTGCTTGTGTGCTCAGTGCACTAAATACACATCTCATCCTAGGATTTTTAGATCTATATGTTTCTCATGATTGGACTCTACACTCTTCTCTTTTCAAAAGATGCATGAAGTAGGTTGTTGGGTCTTTCTCTTGGAACTAGCTGTGATTACCTTGTCCCCCTGTTTTCCTTGTAGTATTTTTTGTTGAGAGCACTTGTTTGGGAGCATTTCTTGTGCTTGAGGGCAAGCGAGTGTTATTTACGCTCGAGGACGAGCTGTCGTTGAGTATAGTGGTGTGATGACCCTATTTTAGTAGTGTTTTTAGGGTCATTTCTTTGTGTGTTTTGAGTCCTTTTGTTGAGTCTCATGTAGTGTTTCATGCATTCTCATGCATTTTTATCTTTTCTTTAGTCTTTATTTGGCTTTCGTAATTTAGTAGCTTTTTAGGGAGTTTTCTTGCATTCTGAGTAGAGTTTAGGACTTGCATGGTTTTATTGTGTTAATTGAGGGATCTCATGTGCTAATAAGCTCTTTGAGCTTCTAGAATTTTCCTTGGCTTGTTGGTTAAGTTTCAGATCAGGAACTGAAGAAGAAAGAAGGGCAATAAGCATGGAATTGATGGAAACTTAAAGGGGATTGAAAAGAGGAGTTTCAGAAGCCAAAAAGCCCTTTCCAAGCGAGTTTAAGCGCCTAGGCGCTGGGGGATGGGCGCCTAGGCGCCAATTGGTCCAGAGAGCATGTTTTTTACATGCAATTGGCGCTCAGGCGCTCTGAATTGGCGCCTGAGCGCCCAGACTCGACCTGTTTGCCTATAAATAGGCTTTTTGTCATTTCTTTTGGAACCTTTTGTCATTTTATCATATTTTCATAAGTTAGAAGAGAAGGTTTGAGTTCTGGAGCTTGAGGAGCTTTCCCTAAGCCCTATGTTTCAGGTTTCATCTTTATCTTCTTGTATGGATTCCATAGCCATGCTTGGCCAAAACCCCTTTTGCTTTGGGTTCTTTGTAAGACTTTGAATGTTTTAGCTATCAGTCCTTTTCTATTCATGATGTTCTGAGTAAACCCTTGAATCTCACTTCTATGCTTTATCTTTCAAGCTTGAATGCATGCTAGCTTCTTACATTTCTATAATCATAACGATAGTTTGTTATAGAATTGGGACTTGTTGTGAGATTACTCCTTCTATACTTGCTACTAGGAATAGAGGAAGGGTTGGGGTTTGTTGGCCTGATTTGTATGCTTAGTGCTTCTAGCAAATGTTTAGGTTATCAAGGAATTGAACCTATCTTTTGATTAGGAAGGGTTTTCTTTGCGAGGCATCGAAAGATAACTAACTAGGCTAGAACATCAAGGAGAGACTCGGGATTAATTGAATAGGAAGGTTTGCTAAAACTGAAATAGTTGAACAAGAACCCAAGGCAATGTCATCTCTGTTTTTCAATCGCTTTACTACTTGATTACTTGTCTTTTTACAAACCCAAGAAACAATCAACCTTAAAACTGAATTTTACTCGCTTTCCTACCGTGAACTCGAGGCTTAAACTGAATTCACATACCAATTCCCCGTGGTTCGATAATTTAAAACCCGGAGGTATTCGTACACTTGCGAATTGACCAACAGAACGCTCAATTTTTCGTGTTCTTGCTACGGTCAAACGGTCCTCTTCAGATAATTCATCCAACCCAAGGATAGCTATAATATCCTGAAGTTCTTTGTAACGTTGTAAAGTTTGTTTAACTCTTTGCGCTTCTACGAATAGCTCTTAATGCTGCATCTCTTCCGAGACCGGGACCTTTTATCATGACTTCTGCTCGTTGCATACCTTGATCCGCTACTGTTCGAATAGCATTTCCTGCTGCGGTTTGAGCGGCAAATGGTGTTCCCCTTCGTGTACCCTTGAATCCACAAGTACCGGCGGAGGACCAAGAAATCACCCTACCTCGTACATCTGTAACAAACACCTATTCTCTCGTTGAGAACTCAGAGAACTCGTTTGATCTTCATGGATTTCTCGAGATATTTTCTTACGAAGTTTTGTTATAGCATCTAGAATGGACTCCGGTTTCGGTGGACAGCCCGGCAAATAAACATCCACAGGAATTAGTTTATCTACCCCCCGAACAGTACTATAAGAATCTGTACTGAACATCCCTCCTGTAATTGTGCAGGCTCCCATAGCAATAACATATTTTGGTTCGGGCATTTGTTCATATAATCGAACTAAAGAAGGAGCCATTTTCATGGTTACCGTGCCCGCTGTTAAAATTAGGTCTGCTTGCCTGGGACTAGATCGCGGTACCAATCCATAACGATCAAAGTCGAATCGTGATCCTATTAATGAAGCAAATTCAATGAAGCAACAACCGGTACCATAGAGAAGCGGCCGTTTACCGAAGCCAACAGTGGGCGCCAAAAAAAATCTTGCAAGGGCCTAAGGATTCTAGATCTAGGGTTTTGCGTTGTTGTTATGTGTAAAAGAAAGAACTTGTCTTATTGAATGAGGGGTCTAGCCTTTTATAGTGGGGTTAAACTATAGCCCTGTGCTATTGCAAAAATGGGCCTTACATAAGCTTAATGGGCCTTACGTCAGGTCTGGCATAAACCATGACGTCTCTCCCTGAGCCCTTAAGGAGGACCCGCCTAGTGGCCTAAAGACCCCTGTGTGAGGGGCGGTGGTGCAAGCTTCGGGATGCGGCACCCTAGCCAGTCCAATATGCATATTCTGCATGCTTTCATTTCAAAAATAAAAACTACTTTTTTACAAAGCTTAAAACGGTTTAGTATGTTTAATTCCGTATTAGTCACTGTGGTAATACTTTGATGAAAATTGAGATGTTACAAATAAATTGTTCAAATTCAACCACAAAACACAAAAGCACCAGATTTTGATCAAAAACCCTAAAAACTCAATACCATGTGAAAAAATGTAAAGAGATAGGGCAAGGAAGATTGTGCCATAAATTTATACTAGTTCACCTCAAATAGTTCAGTAAGAGGCTACATCCAGTCCTCAAATTGTAGATGAGATTCCACTATGATAAGAAACAAAAGACTTACACCAAGCAATCTTTGAATCCTATCCAAACCCAACAAGAACCCTACTTGCCCTTCACCACCAAACCCTATGGTGGACAATTCAACCCACGAATTGATCAATAGAGAAGAAGAAGTTCATAGACAATGAAGGTAATTAAATCCAACATGTAAGAGAGAAAACCCAATATGAAGAACACTTTGACCTCTTGTGGAAATATCCTCCCAAATCTAAATATTAGAAGAATGTGTGTTGTTCTCTTGAGTTAATAGATGGAGAAAACCCTTATACACTAGTTGAGAAACCCTCACATAATCATATTTAGAATTAGATATGAGCCAAGTTTTTTTTTGATAAGCAGATATGAGCCAAGTGAGTGAGGGAAGTGTTTAACTTTAAAAACGCAGGTTGGATTCCCTAAGTGAAAACCCCAGCCCAGTAATCTGTTACGGAAAACTGGAAATGCTGATTTCTCTATGAAAACCCTTTCAAAACACTTTTTAAGCCCATTTTCCTACGGTTTATAATGCTTTTAATTATAAAAACATTTCATCTTAGTTAATTTAGACACATATTAATGCTTTGGGAAAGCATATAGAGAACTTAAGTGTTCTTCCTAAAATGAATAACCAAACTAGAAAGCTATAAAATCTAACTATTACTATCTTCTAACTTGAGGTCTTCACTTCTATTTCTTTTTTGTGGAGCATTGTTGGAATCATCAAAACCATGCCCAAAATTGTAGAAGCAAGACTTCTTCTTCACATATATAACCACATAAAAGTGATCATGACCAATGAAAATTAATTTCCAGAGATGAAACAAAACACACACTTGAAAGCTTATCTGGTTTCAATATTTACAAAAACTCCAAGATCTTTTTGCAATAGACTTAATTCCACTTTGGGCCCCTGATCTTTCACAAATGAGCGATCGGGGCCCCCCGTGTTTAAACGTAGCGGTCAGGCACCCCAACGTTTCAAAAACGTGCGATCGGGGCCCTTCTGTTATGTTCCGTTAGTTTGACCAAACGAAGCAGTGATGTGGATTTTCTTTTTCATTTTAAGATTAAATTTTTCACCCAAAAATCCCCCCTAATTCAGAAACACGCTTCCCCCCAATTTTTTACCCTAATTTCACCCTAATTTAGCAAGAGAAAGAGAAGAGGAGAAGAGGGTGAGTCGCCGGAAATCGCCTCCGGCGGCGGCGCACGGCGGTTCACGGCGGAGGTCGTCGGAATCAAAAATTTCTTTGTGGGTTTTGTTGCGGACGAGGAGAGGAGCACAGCGGTGGTGTTGGTTTGTCGAGATCGTGAGCGGTTCGCCGTAGATCGGACTTTGAAGGCGGCGGTCCTAGGTTTTCATGGTGGTGATGGCTTCCACGTGGTGACCATGGTGGCTGCCCTTTAGGTTCGCGCGAGGATGATGAGGAGGTGATGGTGTGACCGGCGGTGGCTCTCATGGAAGAAGAAGAAGAAGAAGGAGGCGCAGTGATGGTGGGCGGTGGCTCTCATGGAAGAAGAAGAAGAAGAAGAAGAAGAAGAAGAAGGAGGCCCAGTGATGGTGGTGTGGCCAGCGGCGAGCTCGCGTGAGGAAGCTCGCGGCGGTGGTGGCTTGGCCGAAGAGCAGTGGCGGCGACCATGAAGAAGAAGATGAAGTGAGAAAAATGGAGAAGAATGGAGAAGAAAGTGAGAAAGGGAGAGATGTCGAGATTGAGAGAGAATCTGGGGGGGGGGGGAATTTTTGGGTAAAAAAATAATATTAAAATGAAAAAGAAAATCCACGTCACTAGTTCCGTTAGTCAAACTAACGACACTTAACAGAAGGGCTTGAAACGCACGTTTTTGAAACGTTGGGGTGCCTGACCACTACGTTTAAACACGGGGGGCCCCGATCGCTCATTTTTGAAAGATCAGGGGCCCAAAGTGGAATTAAGCCTTTGCAATAAGCAAAGATGGGAGAACTTAGTGCCAAGGCTCTTTCTCCGGTTGAGTTATTATATAGTAAAATTGGCCAAATCAGTATTAAAAGTGTTATGATATGGTTGCAATTTGCAAAACATTGTGGCTCATTACTATATTAAGGTTTTGATTCATTCACACTTTTTTTTCATTTCATTTTCATTTATTTTCTCTTCCTATCTCTCTTATTATTGCATCACATCATCTATCATATGTACCAAAAAGAAATCACATCAACTATCATATCTCTCATTTATTTGTTTCTCTATTAAGTGGAAGTGTTTGTGAGGTTCGAAGAAACACTTTTTGATTATATTGTACACTGCCTAATGGGTCTTAAGAAAGAAAGAAAAAAAAGGCTAACTAATGGGTCAATCTCACAACCTGGTTCACCTTGCCATCACCCGTGGCGAACCTATACCTTCATCTGAGACGTCAAAGCCAATATCTTCACTTTTACTGAGTGCATACACAATATCCACTATGCTGGGCCTCTTTGTTGGGTCTCTATGCAAACAAGCAATTGCAACCGCAACAACCCCCATCAAACTTTCCATTGAGCATGTCTCTCTTAACACACCCTTATCCAACCATTCCCTCAATCTTCTACCCTTCTCTACCTCATTACCCACTTCAAACGTTCTAATTGCACTTGCCCACAGCAGATTCCCCTCCTCATCAATGGCTTCCTTCCCAGAAACCAGTTCAAGCAACACGACTCCGAAAGAGAACACGTCCATCTTCGTCGAGACCACACCATCAGCGAGATACTCAGGGGCTATGTAGCCCTGTGTCCCCACAATGTGCATTGTGATTGCATTCATTCCTGATTTCGCGAGCCCGAAATTTGCAATCTTGGCTCTCATGTTGGCGTCCAACAGAATGTTGCTGCTCTTTATGTCTTTGTGTACCACGCGAGGCCTCGTGTGCTCGTGGATGTATTGGAGGCCGTTGGCAATGTCGATGGCGATTCGCAGCCTTGTTTTCCAGCTCAGCTTTTCATTCCTGCAGTCCTGGTGCAGCCAGGAGTAGAGAGATCCATTCTCCACGTATTCGTAGACTAGAAAGCAATTTGATTCTTCTGGGTCTGTGCAAAATCCCTCCAGCTTCACCAGATTCCCATGGTTTACCTTCAACATACAAAATGAAATCAAATCGTGTTGCTTAGTCATGAATATAGAAGCAATTTAATTATTTGTTTACTTCTATGGGATTACTTCTATAAGTTTTTTGTTTCTGTGTATTATTAGTCTTCAAATTGAAACATGCCAAGAGGGGAGCAGAGTCTTTTGTCTTTCCTTCTGCCTTTAACCTCTTCAAACTTGACGCTTTAATGCTTGAAAAATGCTAACAAGACACCTTTTAACATACTTTCTTCAATACACACTAGAACATTTGGTACACCTATTTTACATAGTATCATTTTAAATTAACTCAGATCCAGAATACAAGACAAACATTTTTTTATTGAATAACCAGTAGCAGCAATACCATCATCATCAACCACTGTTATTTTATTCCTCTTGATACTTTTTCAAAAGTTCATGTACAAATATAATTTCTTATGTTATTTCATTAGATTGTGACTAATGATAGAATAATTATGTATATCTAAGGCATCTTCAGGTTTATTCCCTTGGCTTGATTAGTACTAATAAATAATAAGGGGAAGAGGGTGATGTCTTCCAAATCCAAACACATAACATACAGTTTAGTTGACTGCTCATCAGACAAGTCACTTCACTTAAACTCATCTGATTACTCCTCAACAATAAGATATTAACTTTCACCATATATTCTATTCAATTGAAGGTTTTTTCCGTTTCTGTTCCGCACCCGTACCTTATGAACTCTTTCAAATTTCAATCTGCTATTACACATGTAATTCAGAATCTTCTACTCTTCCTGAGTTAATTTTGTTAACCAAATAAAGAAACTGGACATTGATTTTTTCTACTCCAGGCAGAATAACACTATAAAGATAGCATTTTTAACAGCATATACAATAGCATCCAGGTTGTCTAGATCACCGAAGACTAATATTAGGTAAAATTATCCTAGTTTAGGTGGTTCAATAATATTTTGACATGTGTCAGAGGTTAGAATTTCTTAAGACCCATCATAATATTTACCCCGGTGATTTAGAGAACTCCACAATCATGACTAGTGTGAGAGATCAGAGTTAGTTACCTTCTGCAAGATCTTGAGCTCATCATAAGCATTCCACCTCATCTTCTTGATTGCATAGATCTCCCCATCAATGGATCCTCTGTAAACAGACCCCTGAATCAAACAATTTTCACTAAACCCACCAGTGGCCTCCATCAGCTCCTCAATCCCAAAAACCCTGTACTTGTCCAAGCAATCAGACACACTAGCAATCAACTTGGCATCCGCCATACTCTCTTTCCCTCTTCCTCCTCCTCCTCCCAAATACAAATTCCCCTGCTTCTTCTGTTTTCCCTCATCTCTCCTCCCCACCCACAAGCAGACCCACAACCCACTCACCAAAATCAACAACAACCCTGTAATTCCCAACCCAACCGCCAACCCTCTAACAGTCCCTGATCTATCAGTTCGAGGAGGAGGCGGAGGAGGAGGAGCAGAGGGAGCAACCGCCGTGGGCTGCGACAGAACGGGCAACCGAGTCACCGGGATAAAAATGGTGTCATAAACATGAAGAGCGTCATCACCACCACCGTTCGCATCGATTATGGACTGTTCCCGTGCTCCGAATCTTGAAGCAATGGAAGAGATGTTGTCAGAGGGTTGAACAACGTAGGAGATCATGTAATTGGATATGGTTTTGTTGGGGCACTTGCAGAAAACAGGGAAGACAACGTTGTCACCGATTTGGAGGTTGGTAGGGAGGAGGGTGGGGTTGACGACCTCGACAGAAGGGTAGGTGGTGAGGTTCTGAAAGTGGGTGGAGGAGACGATGAAGAAGGTGTCGTTGGGTTTGATGGTGTAGGAGATGTTGGCGTAGGAGATGGAGCCGAAGGTGGTGTTGACGGAGTTGCAGGAGCAGGACAATGGAACAAAGAGGGGTTGGTCGGGGAGTAAAGATGAGGAAGGGGAGGAGATGTTGCTGGGTTTAGCGATCATGAGGCGGCTGACGGAGAAGAGGTCGCCGATGGTGGCGAGGTCGAGGAAGTTGGGGGAATTGGCACGGTAGAAAGCATAGGCTGAACATGGGTAGTTGCTGCTGCTCTTGCTGCAGCTGAAGCCTGTGTTGTTTACTTGTCTCGGTGTCTGAGCATCAAGCACAGGGAAGTGAAGGAGGAGGAGTGACAGCAGCAGTGAGAGAACACAACAACACCAGTGATGATGATGAGGAAGAGGAGGAGGATTGCAACTTGTCATTTTTTCTTGTTTTTACTTTCCACAATTTTGGCCTCAATGATCCATCACAAACAAGTTTATTATGTTGTTGAAGGAATTATTACTTCAAATTGTCAAGGCGGCTGTGAGGTCTAATTCACTCGTCAACTTTCTAGTCAAATCAAATGCATTATTCTGTTCTTTATTAAGGGTATGAATTTCTAATTTTCCCACCTTAACGTCATGTGTAGAGCAAGGTGGGTGGGCCCATTTGGAAGGTGTATCGGAATCCTCTTAATTGAAAATTCTATCAAATTTGTGTTTTTCTTTGTTCCTTAAATATATGTTTTAGGTCCTCTAATTTCATGCTTCTTTGGTTTATGTCCCTTTATTTAATTTTATTTTAAAAACCCTTAATTTGAAAATAATAGTGAGCTTTAAGCCCCTGTCAACATGTTCCGTCTAAAAGATGCTGATTCAGTCAACATATGTTTTACGTGGATTATTGATGTATCATCAAGGCATCACATGAGGGAGGTATGTTGGAAATGCATATTTAAAAATTGGCTTAAATATGTTTTAGACGACTTTTGGCTTGGGAATTGTTATTCATGTTACTCATACATCTATTCATGTCACCACTAATCTCGTGAAATTCAAAAACACATTTACTTATATTTTCGATCGCACTTTAAAAGTGTGTGACTGACGCAGTTACAAAGTGCAACAGTAACACAGTTTCAACCTTCGCACTTTGAAACTCTGTTACTGTCGCACTTTGAAATTGCAACAATAAGGCACCAGCCACTTTGATTGTAACTTATGCAAATTTTGAAATTACCAATATTCAAACCTCTCAATTACCAATTAAAACAAATGTTAAACACTATATTGGTCATTATTTCTTAAGCTAAATTAAATGTTATATATTGGGGTGCATTTCTCTTTTTCTCACACAATTCTTCTGTTTCTTGCTAAATCAAATGACTTTTTCTTCTTTTCTCTTGTTCCTTCTTCTGCTTTCTTCTTCCTTGAGTAAAAATGCTTGGAGTTCACGAGATTTCATCCCCAACATTAGCCTGTTTGACAAATCAGATGTTGGCTATTCATATTCAAATTTGCAAGCAGGCTAATGTACGTGTTGAGTATCCTTGTTTAGATTAATGAAACAAGCTAAAATTGATAAGTAGATCAGCTTTAGAAAGAGTATTTGATAGAATGTCGGGCCTATAAATATGATGAGTGTACGGTCTGATCAGTCACCAGATCAAATACCCTCTCAATTTGATGATCTGGAGTAACAATCTCAAGAGTTGAAGAGTTAGTAAGATTTTTCAAACAGGCTAAAATGTGTTTTCTTGATTGTGATTTTGTTTTGATGATTAATAAATTCCTCTTGTATCATGTTTGAGTTAATAAGTTGATAATATTATCACAATTATGTTCTATAACACACATCTTTGAAGCATTTCTAAGTGCGAGAGTAACGCACTCTAAAGTGTGAGAGTAGCGCACTCTAATGTGAGAGTCTAACACACTCCACAGTGCGAGCATAAGGCACTTTAGATTGCGAGTGTAACACACTCTAAAGTGCGAGAGTAAGCAATTTGTTGCTGAACAAATCAAACTAAACAAATCCATACACAAGTGTGTCTCAACATGGACCACAATTAAAGAATAGTTGTTAGTGCCTGAAGAGGCATGATAAAAGAATACTTCTAAGTACCTGAAGAGGCATGGTAAAAGAATACTTGTTAGTGTCTGAAAAGGCATGAGAAAAGATTATTTGTAAGGAGAAGTTCTTGATACTTGCTAATCTAAACTTGGTGGATACTAAAAACTGGATATAGCTCACTGACTTTGGGTGAATAAGGATCAAATATATGTGTACATTGTCTTTAAATATATGTTTTAGGTATTTTTTCAAATTGGTATATGATATCCATCTCCTAAGTCGCTCTGCTAGGGTTTCCTAACAGCCGACACTAGTGAGACTTTGCCCCGACTGCTCTTGTGCCCTTCACCCCCACCCTTCCTGGGTCTTACCCGATCCTCCTCTGCGATGGATTCCTGGCAGAACATTACCCTTAGAGAAGATGAAAAAGTTGAGCTCGATATCCCGTTCGAGGATGAAGGGCAAGAGGAAGCTGAAGATGCTTAGCTCATTGGAAGAGTCCTCACCAACAGCTCAATCAATAACCGAGCTTTCAAATCGATGGTGACAAACTCATGGAAAACGAAGAAAGGTTTCGAAGTGAGGGATATCGGAAAGAACCTGTTCACTTTCCGTTTCTTTTCAAAGGAAGATAGAGAGGGGATTCTGGAGGCTTGTCCATGGAACTTTAACCATAGGATCATCATCCTCAGGGAGCTCCACCCTGATGAAAACCCTAAGGAGGCAGATCTGAGCAAAGGTCTTTTCTGGGTCAGAATCTACGATTTACCTGTGAATATGAGAAATGAGAAAACTGCTCAGAGCATGGGAAATCTACTGGGAGATTTCGTGGGCTGGGATGAGAAAGATGACAATAGGCTGGGAAGATTCATCAGAGTAAGGGTGTGGATTGATGTTTCAAAACCCTTGAAAAGAGGCACCATTGTCCCAAGGGGGCAAAAACCAGCCATGAAGCTCCTATTCAAGTATGAAAGATTGGCAGATTTTTGTTTTGGGTGTGGGGGATTAGACCACATCTTGAAAGACTGTGAAATCAAGGATGATAACTGACAAGAAGATGATTTATCCAACCTTCCTTATGGACCCTGGGCATGACAGTAATGAGGTAGGAGGCAAGAGCAAAACCCCTGAGTAAGAAAGCTATTCCAGGAGCCAGGGATAGTGAATCGAGAAGGAGGGGGAAGCAAGGAAGTGGAAAGTAGCAAAGTAACAATTCTGGTCCAGAATGAAGACAAAGAAGATGTGGGAAGGGAACATGACCCGACAAAAGTTAATGGAGCCCAAAAAGAGATGGTGGGGAAGAAAGCTTGTGAGGAATTAATTATTGAATCCCTGGGAAATTGCTCTCTACAAGGGGACACAACTAGGGCTTCTTTAATTACAGGGGAGCATTTACTAGAAGCAATAAATACACAAGGGACATGACAGGGGAAAACAGAACCCACTCAAAAAGTGGTCCAACCAGAGGCAACAATACAAAAGAAAACGAATCTCACTGAAGAAGAGAATACTGAAGTGGAGAATGGAGGACAAGGGGGAAAGAAATGGAAAAGGCTGCAGAGATGCCCCCCACTAGAGAAACAAGTTCCAGCTCAGGAAGCAACAAAGAGGAAGGATCTGAACCAGGACTCAGCAACAGACATGGAGACCGAAGGTTACCCAGTTTACCAGAAACTGAAAATGGAAGCGGCGAGGACTGTTGAACAGTCCCGCAGGAGCCATGAAACTCATAAGCTGGAACTGTCGTGGGCTTGGGGCACCACGGGCAGTTAGAGCTCTGCGGAAGCTCATACGTTTGGAACGCCCTGACCTTGTTTTCTTGATGGAGACAAGGAAAAAAGCTAGTGAAATTCAGAAGTTACACAACATTGGAGGACTGGAACATGCAGTGGAAATTGATTGTACAGGTGAGGGACGGGCAAGAGCTGGAGGCCTAGCTTGCATCTGGGGATCCTCCATAGATATGACCCTTATATCTATGTCCCAAAACCACATGATGATGGAGTTAAAGCACTCAGCGGGGGAAGAGAGCATGATGGCGACTGGTATGTATGGTTACCAGAAACTACAAATAAGTGGAAAACTTGGGAGCTCCTTAGATCCCTAACCCCTCAACCCGAGACACCATGGCTATGCATGGGGGACTTTAATGCGATATTAAATGAAGGGGAGAAAAAAGGAAGAAATGGTTTCGACTTTGAGGGAGCCAAAGCATTCCAAGAAGAAATGGATGATTGTGGCCTGGTAGATTTGGGATTCTATGGATACAAATATACTTGGTCAAATAGGAGGAGGGCACCCGATAAAATAGAGGAGAGACTGGACAGGGCAATTGCAAATGAAAAGTGGAGGCAGATTTGGCCTTTCTCTGAAGTAGACCACTTGCATAAGTTCAAGTCTGATCACAACCCTATAGCCATCTCAATATCGAAGAGGAAGAAAACGAGAAAGAAAAAGGAAAGAATGTACAAATTTGACGAAATGTGGCTAAGACATGAAGAGTGTGAAGTGGTAGTGAAACATTCCTGGCCTAGTGGTGATAGAAACATTGCAGCACGGCTTAGTTGTGTAGCTGCGAATTTGAAAGAATGGGCTGACCTCTCCATAGGGAGTGTACCTAGGAGGATAAAAGACCTGCTCAAAGCACTCAAGAAGCTGTAGTCAAAATGAGAAAATGAAGTGGTGAGAAAGGAAATACTGGACAAGGAGAAAGAACTTGAAGAGTTGCTGAAATTAGAAGAAGTGATGTGGAGCCAAAGATCAAGAGCAACATGGCTTGCCCACGGTGACCGTAACACAAAGTTCTACCATAGAAAGGCTTCCCAGAGGCAATCACGCAACCAAATTGATAGAATTAAAGATGATCAAGGGACAGTATGGCGGGAAGAAGAGGATATTGAAGAAGTGCTCACAAGCTATTTCCAAGATCTTTTTAGCTCAACAAACCTAATGAACTGTGAAGCTGTAACCTTCCTAGTAAAAGATAGAGTGACAGAGGACCATAAAATCTGGTTGGAAACACCCTTCATTGAAGCAGAAGTTAGAGAGGCACTAAAGCAAATGCACCCCACAAAAGCTCCTGGAATTGATGGCACCCCAGCCCTCTTTTACCAGAAATTTTGGCCAACAATTCAAGATGAGGTTTGCGGTTACACTTTGAGTATTCTGAATGATGAAATGGATCCAAGCCAGATTAATGAGACGCTCATTACTCTCATTCCCAAAGTGAAGAAATCGGAACATCCAAAGGACTTCCGTCCAATAAGCCTATGCAATGTGATTTTCAAACTAGTAACAAAGACAATAGCAAACCGGCTGAAAGGAATCCTAAATGAGATAGTGGATGAGACTCAAAGTGCCTTCGTCCCGGGGAGACTAATCACAGACAATGCTATTGTTTCTCATGAGTGTTTCCATTACATGCGGAGGAAGACAAGGGGAGTGAAGGGGGTCATGGCACTCAAAACGGACATGTCCAAAGCCTATGATCGAGTAGAATGGCCTTTCCTGAAGAGCACTCTAGAGAAAATGGGCTTTCCTTCCAAATGGAGAAACCTGCTCATGAGGTGTGTTACAACGGTCTCGTTCCAAGTGATGCTTAATGGTCAACCTTGCAAGAGCTTCAAACCGGAGAGGGGACTCCGTCAAGGTGATCCCTTATCACCATACCTTTGTATCCTTTGCTCTGAAGTACTTTCAGCTATGGTGGACTCGAAGGTGGCAGATGGCAGTTTACATGGGATAAAAATCACACCCTCAGCACCAACAATATCCCACTTACTCTTTGCCGATGATAGCATTCTTCTAGCAAGAGCTACAGTGGATGAAGCAACTATTCTCAAAGGCATTCTACAAGACTACGAGACTTTTTCCGGGCAAAGAATCAATTTCGACAAATCTGAGCTCTCCCTAAGCCGAAATGTGCCTAGTCCCTGTATTATTGAGTTGGAGCAACTCCTCGGTGTTAAGGCGGTGGAGAGACATGAGAAGTACTTGAGCCTACCTACAATTGTGGGGAGATCAAAGATGCAAGTCTTCAACTTTGTCAGAGATAGAATCTGGAAAAAGATCAAGGGTTGGAAAGAAAAAGCCTTATCAAGAGCGGGTAGAGGTGTTCTTATCAAATTCGTAGCCCAAGTCATCCCATCTTTCGTAATGGGACTCTTTCTCCTCCCTAGCACACTTTGCAGCCAAATTGAGAGGATGATTAATAGCTTTTACTGGGGTGGAAATGCTGATACAAGGAGAACGAATTGGATAAAGTGGGATTCCTTGGCAATCCCAAAGAGCTTTGGAGGCTTGGGTTTCAGATCCTTCCATGAATTTAACAAAGTAATGCTCGGGAAACAATGGTGGAGATTGTTGAATCGAGATGACTCCTTGATGGCCAGGGTAATGAAAGCCCGCTACTATCCAAGACATGAGATAAAGGAAGCAAGGAGAGGAACCAACTCCAGCTTCCTATGGAAAAGTTTGTTTGCAGCTAAGGATATGATTGAAGAGGGAAGCATGTGGAAGGTAGGGGATGGCCATAAGATTGATATATGGGCTGATGCGTGGCTGCCAAACACCCACAGTGGAAAAATCAATACAACAAGAAGACAAGGATGTGGAATCTCCAAAGTCTGCGAGTTGATAGATGAGAATGTAAAGGCATGGAATGAACCACTAATCATAGAGGTATTCCTACCAATTGATGTGGGAAAAATCTCCAAATCCCCCTTACCTCCATGAACACCAGGGATAAAATATATGGAAGGAAAGTGCAAATGGTCAATAAAGTGTGAAAGGAAGCTATAAGGTGCTCAGGAACCACAGAAGAAGCCAACCAGAAGCGGGGCCATCAAATTCCAGAGGATCGCAGCTATGGAAAAAGGTATGGGCTTTTGAAGTACTCTCGAGCTGTAAAGAATTCATATGGAGAGCCTGCAAAGAGGTCTTGCCAGTGTATGCCAACCTGAAACGCAGGGGTATTGAACTTGACACCGTTTGCCCGAGCTGTGGTGAGGCTAAGGAAACCACGATGCATGCATTTCTCACGTGTAGCAACACATGTAGAATCTGGTTTGGATCGCATTTAAGCATTCAGGTGCCAAGAGACCAGAACAATAACTTCAAGGATTGGATGGAAAATTTGCTGCAACATCCCAGTACAGATATTATGGCAGATATCTTCAACCTCGCGTGGACTGTATGGAAGAGAAGAAATACCTGGGTCTTTGAAGGACAACTATGGGACTTTGAACAGACCTTGACCAGAGCTGCAAAAATTTGTGTTAGGCAAGAGAAGCCAAATGAGGACTTTTTCCACGAGAGTTCCCCCACAACTTGGTTACCTCCAGAACAAGGCTTATACAAACTCAATGTGGACGCAGCAAATAGACCAAATGGATCGGGCTTTGGAGCAATCATCAGAAACGACAAGGGAGAAACAATGGCTGCTGCTACTCATCTCTGGTGTGCGCAAGAAGACCCCACCATAGCTGAAGCACTAGGAGCAAAGTGGGCTCTGGAGTGGTCAAGGAAGATTGGTTTCTCACAATAGCCATGGAAACTGACTCACTTGTTCTGGTACAACAATGGAAGAACAAAAACTTAGGGGACTCTTACCTACATGATGTAGTTAGAATTTGTAAGTGTTTAGCTTCTAGTTTTCATCCGTTTTCTGTTTCACATGTCAAGAGGTCAGGCAACCGAGTTGCTGATTTCTTAGCAAACCTAGCTTTTAGTTTTCAAGATCAATGTTGGATTGAAGAAGATCCCCCTGGGGCTTCAAACTTGATCACTCTTGATGTATCACCAGCAGTTTCATCTGCTTCTTCTTGAATGAGAAACAGAGGATTGAACTTAAAAAAATATATATGTTTTAGGTCCTCTAATTTCATGGTTCTTTGGTTTATGTCCCTTTATTTAATTTTATTTTAAAAACCCTTAATTTGAAAATAATAGTGAGCTTTAAGCCCCTGTCGTCACATTCCGTCTAAAAGATGTTGCTTCAGTCAACATATGTTTTACGTGGATTATTGATGTATCATCGAGGCATCACATGAGGGAGGTAGGTTGGAAATGCATATTTAAAAATGAGCTTAAATATGTTTCAGGCGCGCCTTTATTTTGCACGACTTTTGGCTTGGGAATTGTTATTCATGTTACTCCTACATCTATTCATGTCACCACTAATCTCGTGAAATTCAAAAACACATTTACTTATATTTTCGATCGCACTTTAAAAGTGTGTGACTGACGCAGTTACTAAGTGCAACAGTAACACAGTTTCAACCTTCGCACTTTGAAACTCTGTTACTGTCGCACTTTGAAATTGCAAAAATAAGGCACCAGCCACTTTGATTGTAACTTATGCAAATTTTGAAATTACCAATATTCAAACCTCTTGTAAGGCCCAAGTTTTTAAACTCATGCCAAGAGAATAAAATCCTATTCACGATTAGGGTTGATGTATCGTGAAGGGAAACCTGAACTAGAGTTTACCAAATGAAATAAATTTATGAAGGGGAAAGTTCAGGAAAAGTCCAAGGATTGTATCGAAGTCGATTTAAGTTATAGCACGATCGTTATACGCTTAAACCTAGGTCAGAAACCCTAGTATACAGCTAGTTTTCACTTATAGGCACGATGGAAGTTAATTCCAAAAATCTTCAGAGAAATGTTATAACTTCTCTTTTTCCATATATCAAAATCGTTTCGAGGCGAAACTCTAGGATCTACGAACGTCCGATTCCAATCATCGGAAGTTTGCCGAAACCGAATCCCTGGTATTTCAAAACCCTAGAATCAACCGACAATGAAGACTTTTTCTATTCAGAACTTCAAATGAAGATTCTACACGCGTACACCCATTTCTCTTGATGATTTCAATCTTTCTTCAGAAGGAAGTTTTCCATTCCGACATTCGATGCAAAAAGCAACTTATCGGGTAAAATAGTTTTATACCGATTATGCATTAGTCGCTAAAAATACAAGGAGACCTCATTTAGTTTTGGAATTATTTCGCCAAAACATATCTTAGAATTCATGGAGAATGATGCCAGAAAAACCAGATTCGCGAAACTTTCATTTTACCGCGTTTTGCCAACCTCTATATATAGCCAAGAAAGGAAGAAAAACACAAAAAAACTACCCATTTTCCCCACCCAAACCCGCGGCCAAGAGAAGAAGAAGGAGGAATAGTTTTTCTTCATTACTTGCTTGATCGTCGATCAATCAGTTGCTGCTTCAAGGTTTCGAGGTATAGTCGCTAATCCTTACCTCTGATCGCTTTTTCCATAGCTTTTCTGTAGACTTTTCTGAGCTGATAGTTTTGAGGTTTTTGCAAAACTATCCTGAATATTTCATTTCTGATTCTAAACCTCTTCCTTATGTGCCCAAGATCACTTCTGCCGGATTAGATTTTCCGTTATGCCGCCGGATTTCCGCCGGAATCAATTTTAGCCTTAAATACCCATTTTTGGAGTTTTTGGAGTAAAGCTTCAACCTTTAGGCTGAAAACTATCGCCTTAGCTTAGTGCTAGTAGGATTAGTTGTCATAAACGTCGTTGGTGACGTCCCTGTCAAATTTGCTTTTTGGGATTTCAGTTTTGAAATTCTAAGTTAAAAATCATGACCAAAATACCCCTGCGACAGTTTTTGATCCGATAATTTTTCCGAGTTTAGAATACCCTTAGTTACGGCTAATGATAGCATAGGAACCAAGTTTGATCGAAGAAAAATCGACCCTCCTAATTGTGAAAAGTGGCCGAGCACCCTAGGGGAGGAGGAGGAAAAATTTCTTTTTCGAAAACTTGTCCTTTCGCGCTAGATTATCGTACCTTGGAGTATATATTACTTCGTGTAACCTTAGTAAGTATTGATAGCTTAGTTTCCAATAGATTTTGATTGATTTCTGTGGTTTTGTTCTAAAGGTGCTTTTGAAGAGTTTCCCGAGGAACAAGGCTTTGCTTGTGAGGAAGCGTTAGACGATCATTCTGGAGAACCTACAGGTGAGGGCATCTCATTGAATCTCTAGTTAATGCTTAGGGTCGATGCTTTCGACATTGTTTACTGTTTATGCACTTGTTTGTGTTTGATTGGAAAAACGTTTTCTGAGGCTTCGGCTGACAATGTAGATGATGCATCTACTGAATGTTTTTGATGATTGACTTACATGCTATGTGCTATGTGGGTAATCTAGGATGTGTGGTGCATGCTTTATATGCTAAGTGCTAAGTGTTTATTCTGAGAGATGTTGATATATGACATGTTGGTTGATCGTGCTGAGTTATTATGCTTTTGCAATGAAATCTGAGATTCTGAATAGTGAGAATAGCGGGCAGGTCATGCCGATTTTATTTTGAGAGTTTTGAGAAAGTTTGATAGGACGAATGAGATTCGGGCTTTGTTATGGTGTTGTATGGATCGAGACATTCTCTGGAGTCAGTTGGGGATTATGAGATCCCGAGAACTTATAAGATTTTGCGATAAGACTAAAAAGATATTATTTTGAAAAGAAAACTCATAAGACATTAAACAACCTCTAAATCCTCAATTAATGATAATAAACTCGAAAGGAAGCTTCGGATGCAAATCTTAGTTTTGGAAAACGAGAAGTGTCGTCGGATCCAATTGTTGAGGGAGTTGAGAAGTGTTGAGTATGTTGATGTTCTTGTGCTGTTGGAGCAGCTGTGTTGAGTATGTTGGTGCTCTTGTGCTGTTGGAGCAGCTATGTGTTGTTGGGCTATCCTGGGGATAAGTCCGGGAAACCGTTAGTTTCCGAGAGTGTGATACTCTGTGCTCGTTGAGCAGTTGTGACCATCGGATTGAGATGAGTCGGATGATTTGGAGATCATCGTGGGTTATGTGTTGTTGTGAAGAAGTGTCTTTTGTCGCAGAATCGACTTTACCTTAGGGTAAGCTTTTAGAGACTTTAATTTACCTAGAACACGTGGCGACGTGTCGAGTGAGATTCGGAGACGTTGTTTGACTAATCATCCTGCATTCATGCAACATTAATGAGGTATTAACACAGGACGTACTCTGGACCTCGTCGGTTTCCAAAATGGTCATAAGACCCGGAATGCCGTGTAAGAGCGTTTGTAGACGACTCTTGTAGCAGACCGAAATGGCAGACCTACGGGTTACGGCTGATCTGACTACCTTTGTGTGGTGTAAGAGGCACGCGGGCCGAAATGGTCCCACCGTGGCTGGTGTTAGGGCTGATCCGTTTGATGTCCATCCGTTTTCCGGAATGCATTGGTTAACTGGGTTAACCGTCATATCATTTCATGCAACATGCATACTGACTTAGTTGCTGAGTGTGATTGATAATTGATAATCCTATTTGATGCATGCTAATTGTTATTACTGTCTTTTATATTCATTATGGAATATGCAACCCTAGGATGTTATCCCTAGCTATAAGCCTAAGTGGCTATTCTATTATCTGTATCTATCGATGCTATTATTTACATAATTCTTTGGAGTTGACCCTCGCGTCTTCTGTGTGTGCTTTGGCGTACAAACGCCCTTTTGTCAGATGTCTTTGGCGGGCTGGTTCACGACGGTTCACCCTTCGGGGAAAACTAGGGTTGAGATGCTGGAACCGGAGCGCATCGCGGTAGCAAGAGGAGGACGGATGGAGTACATAGACTAGGTCGTTCTGGATTTTGAATTCGGACGACGATCATGCTAGCATGTAGGATTGAGTGTTAGTGTGAGCTCCTCGAGATGGGATTAGTGTAGGAGTAGAGTCTTAGCTCTGAACATCATTTATTTCTTTGGGGACAGGGTAGTTTCCCACCTATAGCTTTTTGTGTGGTTTCTTACGGGAATCACAGAGAGTTGGTTGGACTTAGGAGGTCTTGTTTCAGGCCGATTGGGCTAACTTATTCTCGTTTTTGAGGTTTGTGTTGCGGACACTTCACCTCTACTTTGGTCTGTACTTTTTGCCTACGGGCGTTACATGCTTCTTCTTTCCGTCACTGGAGGTTACTCGTGACGAGGTTGCTACTTACAGCGGGGACTCTTATATATATTGTATATTAGTTCTATTGCTTTTCGCATTTGGGTTTTATTTAATTCAGTCTTGTCTTAGTTATTATCAAAAAAAAAATATTCACGTTTTTCCGCATTAAGTTTATTTTTGGTTACTAAAGTGACGCCACCGAAATCGGGGTGTTACGCCTCTCAATTACCAATTAAAACAAATGTTAAACACTATATTGGTCATTATTTCTTAAGCTAAATTAAATGTTATATATTGGGGTGCATTTCTCTTTTTCTCACACAATTCTTCAGTTTCTTGCTAAATCAAATGACTTTTTCTTCTTTTCTCTTGTTCCTTCTTCTGCTTTCTTCTTCCATGAGTAAAAATGTTTGGAGTTCATGAGATTTCATCCCCAACATTAGCCTGTTTGACAAATCTGATGTTGGATATTCATATTCAAATTTGCAAGCAGGCTAATGTACGTGTTGAGTATCCTTGTTTAGATTTATGAAACAAGCTCAAATTGATAAGTAGATCAGCTTTAGAAAGGGTATTTGATAGAATGTCGGGCCTTTAAATATGATGAGTGTACGGTCTGATCAGTCACCAGATCAAATGCCCTCTCAATTTGATGATCTGGATCAACAATCTCAAGAGCTGAAGAGTTAGTAAGATTTTTCAAACATGCTAAAATGTGTTTTCTTGATTGTAATTTTGTTTTGATGATTAATAAATTGCTCTTGTATCATGTTTGAGTTAATAAGTTGATAATATTATCACAATTATGTTCTATAACATACATCTTTGAAGCATTTCTAAGTGCGAGAGTAACGCACTCTAAAGTGCGAGAGTAGCGCACTCTAATGTGAGAGTCTAACACACTCCACAGTGCGAGCATAAGGCACTTTAGATTGCGAGTGTAACACACTCTAAAGTGCGAGAGTAAGCAATTTGTTGCTGAACAAATCAAACTAAACAAATCCATACACAAGTGTGTCTCAACATGGACCACAATTAAAGAATAGTTGTTAGTGCCTGAAGAGGCATGATAAAAGAATACTTCTAAGTACCTGAAGAGGCATGGTAAAAGAATACTTGTTAGTGTGTGAAAAGGCATGAGAAAAGAATACTTGTAAGGAGAAGTTCTTGATACTTGCTAATCTAAACTTGGTGGATACTAAAAACTGGATGTAGCCCACTGACTTTGGGTGAATAAGGATCAAATATATGTGTACATTGTCCTCTACCCTCTACACTACTTCTACTTTCTGCACTGAGTTCCTTTTGGACGATGTATCTATTTAGATATTTTAGTAGGAAGAAAGAGAAGTCAAGTCAATCGCGATTGAATTTTATAGACACAATCCAACCCCCTATTGTGTCTCTATGGTTTTCCTAATTATCGGTTCTTTTAGTTTTGTTGTAAAACATGAGTGCAAAATATTATTTTAAATTGTCGGTTATATTTATATATTGGGTATTTTATCTATGGATATCGTTTTTGAACTTGAATTTCGAAAATGTTTTATCAAATGAGACGTCAGTATATCTTGTTAATCTTGTGATGGGGTTTCTTGTTGGTGTGTTGAAACAAGGAGCTTGAGATCCTTATGTATAGTCTTGGACCCTCTCACCCCTCACTAATCTTGGAATGGTTTAGTTCCAAGTGCAGTGTATTCTTTATGGTGGAGTATGATAATTTAATTTTCGGTATATAGATAATGAGAATTATATTTGTTGGTGAAGACAATGATTGTCGGTGTAGACAATGAAGACTGATCATTACAATCAAGGTGGAGATTGTTGGGGTTGATTGCAATGTAAGTCCCACATTGCTAATGAAGGAGAAAAAAGATCAAGTTATGCATATTGGAGAAGTCCCACATCGCTTAGATTAGTGAGGGGTGGGAGGTCCAAGACTATATATTGGGACCTCAAGCTCCTTGTTTCAATACACCAAAAACACCATGTAGTAGCATTTGAAAACACTTTAAGTTTATATTTGTGTTTTATTTTTCTCTTATACTCTTGTTTTAGAGTATTGTGAGATGTAGTTCAAATATTTGCTTTGGAGAGTGTGGGTGTACTAGAGTCATGGGGTGGTTGAGAGTGAAGTCTATGTGTTGTAATAATTTTCACATAGTGTTTATTCTCTGGTTGTCGGTTTTGACAACGGTCGTGATTTTTCTCCGGTTTTGGAGTTTCCACGTTATATTCTTGTGTTGTTGATTGCGCTCCTGGTTTATTTTACTTCTTCAGCTATGTTATTTTCCAACAAGTGGTATCGGAGTCGATGGTTCGTGGGACCATGGTAACAGCTCCTTGTGTCGAAAGTCTTCCTAGCGATGTGGCTAGGCGGCGGGTTCCGTTGACGCGGTGAAGCGAACAGTGGTACAAGGATGGATATACTTCCGTGGAAGGGGGCCATGATAATGTGGTGGTTACTCGCACTTGAAAGGGAAATTGTTGAAAATTCGGGTTTTTAAACCCCGAACAATATCAAAAAAAAAAAATTGTTGAAAATTCAAGTGCGGAGTTGGAGTCCCGCATTAGTTAAGTATGGGTGAGGAGAAGACTTTATAAGAGATGTGACTCATAAACCTAATGCCTTAAGGTTTTTGGTTAAGATGTGGCGTCGATATCTCTTGGTGTCTTGCTCCCCGGCCCATGGGCTCCCATGTCTCCCCCAACAATTCTATGGTAACTAGCTAAGAAAGTCTTGATAATTAAGCACATCCTTCATGAGAACACATCGATTTCTTGGGACTTCTCGGATGAACTGTCACATGTGAAAACGGGAATTTTAAAACTATTTTTTTGCAAATCGGTCCTCTTCTGAAAGGGCTATCCTTTGTTGATTTGTATCCTTCGTTAATCTGTTTTGTGGTTTTTAATACAGGATAACAAAGTCAGTTAGTTTGTTAATAGTCAGTTAGAAAGTTTGTTAGGACGTTAGAGTTAGTTGCAGAGTTAGTTACAGTAGATTTAGGCTAACTAGATTAGTATTTAAGCTAACAACTGAGAATGATGTAAACTACCAATTCATTTTTTCACGTTTCTGAATAACAATCATCAATTCTCTCAATTCTCAATATGGTTTCTGAGAGAGCTCTGTTGTGCACTCTGATTTTTCTTCTTCCCTTTTCCTTGGTTCGTGAGCGTCTTCAACCTCGAGATTCCCTTGAGCGATTCTCGACGCTTCTCCAAGCTCGCAACCAGATCTAGCTATGGCAACGGAAGCGCCTTACTTCTACACAGTGGAAGATGTTTTGGTCACCTCTTGCCCTCTCTACGTTCATCCCAACGAGAATCCATCGATTGTACTCGTCTCGCCACCGTTGTCTGAGAGCAACTATCACAGTTGGTCTAGATCGATGCGAATGAGTTTGTTGACCAAGAACAAGCTTGTGTTGGTGGATGGTTCACTACCAGAACCTGCAGAGGATCATCCGATTCATCCTTTCTGGCAGCGGTGTAACACGATGGTTCTTGGATGGTTGATTAGGTCTATGAACACTGAAATCGCGCAATCGATCATGTGGCGTGAAAGAGCGATCGATGTTTGGAAGGAATTGAAGGAACGCTTTTCTCAAGTGGATCTTTTCCGAATCTCAGAGCTTCAGGAAGAAATTTACAGTTTGAAGCAAGGAGATCTATCGGTGACGAAGTACTTCACTGCGATGAAGATCTTGATTGATGAATTGGAGGTTCTCAAGTCTCTACCTTCTTGCACCTGTGAAGCTCTGACTAAGATCAAGGAGGATCGCAACTCAGATCATGTGATTCATTTTCTTCGAGGACTCAACGAGCAATTCTCAGGCGTAAGATCTCAAATCATGCTCATGGATCTTCTTCCCAGTATCAATCTCGTTTTCCAGTTAGTGGCTCAGCAAGAAAGGCAATTTTCTGTAGAACATGTTCTAAAGGTTTTGATGGCAAACGCGAATGGAAGTTCTGATTCTCAGAAATCTCATGGCAATGGAGGTAAATCCGCCAATTATCACTCTGGAAGCACTTCTGGTGCTTATCGTTCAGGAAGCACTTCTGGTGCTAGTGGTGGCCGCAATCCACATGGAGAATCAAGTTCCACCTACAATGGATACCGTAATCAAGGACGCAAAGTTTGCTCTTATTGTGGTAGAAATGGCCACACTGTGGATGTTTGCTACAAGAAGCATGGATATCCACAGAGTTTCAAGTCCAAGAATTCAAGCTCTCAAGGTCATCAGAAGCATGTCAACATGACCATGGGAACTGACTCAGGAGCTAGCACAGAAGATGATGATGCTGGTTTAATTCATGGAGACACTATGTTCAGCCTCACCGAGGCACAATACAATAGTCTGATTTCTCTTATGCCTGGCCAAGATCAAGAACCTCAACGCACTGCTAAGGTCAATTTTGCTCCCACAACCAAGACTTTTGTGGTTGCTTAACATACTTCTGCACCTTCTAAGAATGGTAAATTCAAACCTCTCCAATGGATTGTTGATACAGAAGCTACAGATCACATTTCCTGCACTTTGTCTATTTTTGTTTCATATAGATGCATTAAGCCTGTTCTTGTGAAGCTCCCTAATGGATCTTCACTAATTGCTCATTTTTCTGGAACTGTTGTGTTTACTGATAGCTTCTACTTAGTTGATGTTCTGTTCCTTCCAGAATTCCACTTCAATTTGATATTAGTTACCAAGTTGGTTAATACACTTGCCTGCAGATTGATTTTCCAACCCAAATTTTGCTTGATACAGGATACCAAAGCCTCGAGGATGATTGGTGCAGCTAAAGAGGTGGAAGGACTTTACTACCTTGCAAATCCACTACTGCCTACACCTCAAGTGTCTCCCTCATCAAGTTTCAAAGCATGTCTCCCCACTGCTACTGCAGAAAAGTCTTCCAGTTTATGGCATTTCCGTTTGGGTCACCCTTCTCTTGATAGACTTAGAGTTCTAGGTAAAGAGTTTCCCTACATTGTTTGTAATAAAGATCTTGTTTGTGACACTTGTCATGTTGCTAAACAAAGGAAATTACCTTTTCCTGATAGTGATCATAGGTCTGCTAAAGTCTTTGATTTGATTCATATTGACATATGGGGTCCTTGTTCTGTTTCTTCAATACATGGTCATCGTTTTTTTTTAACTATTGTTGATGACTATTCCAAATTTACTTGGTTATTTTTACTTCAAAATAAATCAGAAGTTAAAGATCTTATTCCTCAGTTTTGTGCTATGATTGAGACTCAATTTCATGGCAAAATCAAAGTCATTAGATCAGATAATGGCCCTGAGGTTTTCTTAACCAAGTTTTATTCTTCAAAAGGGATCATTCATCAACGTGTTTGTGTTTCAGTTGTTAAGAGGAAGCACCAACACTTGTTAAATGTGACTAGGTCCTTACTTTTCCAGGCTCATTTACCTAAGTCTTTCTGGTCATATGCAGCAGCACATGCTACTTTTCTTATTAACCGGTTACCTTCTCCTATATTGGGTAATAAGACACCTTATGAGCTGTTGCATTCTAAGTCCCCTGATTTTAGCTTCCTTAGGACATTTGGCTCTTTGTGCTATGCATCTACTCTTTCTCGCAATAGGACAAAACTTGATCGTAGAGCGCGTAGATGTGTGTTCCTTGGGTATAGACATGGCACAAAGGGGTATTTGCTGTTTGATCTAAAGTCTAGAGAGGTTCTCATTTCAAGAAATGTTGTTTTTCATGAAACCATTTTTCCTTTTGCCACAATGGACCACAACCTTGATACCTGTGAAAGTCCCTCAATGCCTAGTTTCATGGGAACTGAGAACCTTGATTACACACCTTTGCTCATAGGACAAACGTTTCCCCTTGCCACACCACAGCAATCCCCTGAGGCCTTCCCTGTCCCTCTTCCTATTACCCGTCATTCCACTCGCACTCGTCGTGTTCCTTCCCATTTGAATGACTATCACTTGTCAGTTCCTCCCTCTATAGCTGCAGTCAATTCTTCCTCCAAGGTTTCTACCAACGGTATCAAGCATCCCTTAAACTTTGTTCTCTCATATTCAGCTTTGTCTTCTAAACATTACCACTAACATTTCTTCCACAGTAGAACCCAAAACTTACTCTCAGGCAGCTCAACACAAGGAATGGTGTGATGCCATGAATCAGGAGCTGGAAGCTCTAGCTCGAAATAATACATGGGTCATTGTTGATTTTCCAGCTTCAAAGAAACCCATTGGCTGCAAATGGGTTTATCGCATCAAGCATAAACAGGATGGTTCAGTTGATCGCTATAAAGCGCGCCTTGTAGCAAAGAGCTACACACAGGTTGAAGGCTTAGACTACTTGGATATATTCTCTCCGGTTGCAAAGGTGACTACTCTCCGTTTGTTATTGGCACTTGCAGCCTCTCAGCGCTGGTTTCTCCATCAATTGAATGTTGACAATGAGTTTCTCCATGGTTCTCTTGATGAGGAGATTTCTATGCGCTTACCCCCTGACATTCCCTCTACTAAGCCTAATCAAGTCTGTCTTTTGCAAAAGTCTCTCTATGGGCTCAAGCAAGCGAGCCGACAATGGTATCATACGTTGGTGACTGCTCTCAAGTCCCTGGGGTATGAGCAATGTCCCCATGATCACACATTGCTCCTCAAGCATACTTCCACTACTATTACTGCTTTATTGCTCTATGTAGATGATGTTCTTCTCACTGGCAATAGTATGGAAGACATTCAAGCAGTTAAGTCCTTCCTCCATAATCGGTTTCGCATTAAAGATCTTGGAGATCTCAAATTCTTCCTTGGTTTGGAGGTGGCTCGATCGGCTAAATGGATTTGCCTAACACAACGCAAGTATGCTCTCGAGCTCCTTTCAGATGCCGGATTATTGGGTTGCAAGCCAGTCAAAACACCCATGGATTCCAATCTCCACCTTTCCCAGACTGGTGGCATACCCCTTGAAGATCCTACTAGCTATCGTCGATTGGTTGGTCGACTCCTCTATCTCACCACTACAAGGCCTGACTTGAACTTTGCTGTTCAACAGTTGAGTCAGTACCTTGCCTCCCCCACTGATCTTCACCAGCAAGCAGCTCAACGTGTTCTCCGATATGTGAAGCATGCTCCTGGACAAGGCCTTTTCTTTTCTGCTGATGCTCCACTTAGGCTCCAGGCATATAATGATTCGGACTGGGCTGGTTGCCCTAATACTCGTCGGTCCATCACTGGATACTCTGTTTTTCTTGGCACATCGTTGATTTCATGGAGAACTAAGAAGCAAACGCCTATGTCCCGTTCTTCATCAGAAGCCGAGTATCGAGCTCTTGCCGCTACCGTGTGTGAGGTCCAATGGTTAACTTATCTGTTCAAGTTTCTGAAACTTCAGCTTCCACTACCGGTTCCTCTGTTTTGTGATAACCAGTCCGCAATACATATTGCCCACAACCCAACTTTTCACGAGCGAACCAAGCATATAGAGCTGGAATGTCATGTTGTCCGCACCAAGTTACAAGATGGGTTGATTCATCTTCTTCCTGTTTCTACTCACAACCAGCTCGCCGACATATTCACGAAGCCACTCCCTCCATCTTTGTTCCCTACTTTTATACTCAAGCTGGGCTTGTATAATCTCCATGCTCCAGCTTGTGGGGGGGTAATACAGGTGTTGGTCAATCTGCAAGTGTACAGAATCTACCAGGTTTTAATTTATCGAACCACAGGGAATTGGTATGAGAATTCAGTTTAAGCCTCGAGTTCACGGTAGTAAAGCGAGTAAAATTCAGTTTTAAAGGTTGATTGTTTTGGTGATTAATTAACAAGCAATTGGAATATAAGTGTGTGAAGAACAATGGTGAAAATGCCTTGGGTTCTTGCTTGACTAATTCAGTTCTAATCAACCTATTCTATCCACAAAACTCTGAGTCTCTCCTTGATATTCTAGCCTAATCAATCATCTATCGATGTCTCACATAGACAATCCTCTCAAGCCAAAAGATAAGCACAATTCCTTGATAACCTAAACATTTGCTAAAGGCATTAAGCATGCAATTCAGGCCAACAAACCCCAACCCTTCCTCTATTCCTAGTAGCAAGTATAGAAGAGGTAATCCCACAACAAGTCCCTAATCTATAACAAACTTCCGTTCTATTATAGAAAAGCATAAAGCTAGCACATGTTCTAACTTGAAACATAAAGCATGGATATGAGATTCAAGGGTTTACTCAGAGGAATCATGAATAGAAATAGGAATTAAGATTAAAACATCATAAGTCTTACAAAGAACCCAAAGCAAAAGGAGTTTAGCCAAACATGGCTATGAAATCCATACAAGAAGATAAAGATGAAACCTGAAACATAGGGCTTAGAGAAAACTCCTCAAGCTCCAGAACTCAAACCCTCTATTCTAACTTATGAAAATATGATAAAATGACAAAAGGTTCCAAAAGAAATGACAAAAAACCAATTTATAGGCAAAACAGTCGAGTCTGGGCGCTTAGGCGCCAATTCAGAGCGCCTAAGCGCCAATTACAAGTGGAAAAAGCAGCCTCTGGAGGTAATTGGCGCTCAGGCGCTCAATCAGGAGCGCTCAGGCGCCAATTCCTTTCTAGCATCATGTAAACAGCGAATCAATTGGCGCTCAGGCGCTCAACACGAGCGCCTGAGTGCTCTCTACATTCTAGAAAGGCTCTTGACCTTCTTCTTAACTCCCCTTTAAGCCTCCCTTCAATTTTCCAAGCCTTTTGACCTTCTTTCTTCATCAGTTTTCAGACCTAGCTGCTTGGGAACAAAGCAAGGAAAATATCTAGGATTTCCAAGAGTTTATTAGCACAAAAGACCCTAAATTCAAGTAGAAAAGATATGCAAGTCTTAAATTTACTTAAAATGCATGAAAGGTCCCTATAAAACTATGAAATTACCAAAACAAAGTAGAAACACAAATAAAGATAAAAATGCATGAGAATGCATGAAACACTACATGAGACTCAACAAAAAGACTCAAAACAAACTAAGAAATGACCCTAAAAACACTACTAAACTAGGGTCATCAACAGGATAACAAAGTCAGTTAGTTTGTTAATAGTCCCAAAACAAGTGCCCAACAACGAATACTTATTACAAAACCGGGGGATTTAGCAACCACAACTGGTTTCAAAAGAAAGACACAACAATCCACTTCATGCAACTTTTAGATAAAGGAGAGTGTAGAGTCCATCATGAGAAGCATATAGATCTAAAATTCCTAGGATGAGATATATATTTAGTGCACTGAGCACACAAGTAGTTCATAGGTTCTGGATATCATTCACTCAAGAGCAACCAAGATCAAACATGCACAAATTCAAAGAGACTTTCAAAGGGTTGAAATGTTGACTTGGTGAAGTACAAGGTGGCTGGTCCCTAAGGAAGTCTAAAGCTTCAAGCATCTTGAGTGTGGTCATATTAGTACCCCCGGAGCTTTCAACAACAAACTTTTTAAGCACAAGTCTCTTGATCCCTTTTTCAACTTTCTTTTCTTCTATTTTTTTCTTTTTGCAACTCCAACTTGAATAGGAGTCTCTTTTTTTTTTCTTCTTCATCTTTTTTTTACACTTGGGGCAAGAGACATTTCCAACTTTAATTACTAGCTCCAACACAATGCAAGGACCAACACTCCCCAAAATCAAACCTATCATCCATCCCAATCATTTAGCTAACAAAGAAATCTTCAATTGGCTCAAAATGGACAACTAGGGACAAATGTTCAAGCCAACAAACTCTGAGGCTCAAAAACCTACAAGTCTCAAGAATTGTGCAAGTATCCCAAAGCATGCAAAGAGTGAAATCAATACAGAACCAAGAAGTACAAGTGAGTCAGGATCCTCTAGAGAAAAACAATGCTCCCGGGATAATTGTTGGGAAATCCGCAAGTGTACGAATCCACCCGGTTTTAATTATCGAACCACAGGGATTGTGAGTGACTAAACTCAGCTTAAGCCTTGAGAATGAAGGTTTGTATTATTGAAATGATGAAACGTCGAAGTAGTAAAAAGGGAAAATAAACATAAACTCAGAAAATAACATGCTTTGGGTACTTGTTCAACTAGTCAAATTAAGCACATCATTCTAAGCACATGAACTCATGAATCTCTCCTTGATGATATAGCCTAGTTACTCACTTATTGATTCCTCACATAAGCAATTCTCCCATACTAAAAGCTAAGCCCAATTCCTTGTGTACTTAGTCATTTATATGAGGTTTTAGATCATGCAAATTCAGGCCATCAAACCCCAACCCTTCCTCTATTCCTAGTAGCAAGTATAGAAGGGGTAATCCCAAATCGGTTCCCTAATCTATAACAAACTTCCATTCTGATTATAGAAAAGCAAAAAGCAAGCATGCATACAAGCTTAGATTGATATTCAGAAAATGGGATTCAAGGGAAGAAGAAGAACATGTGGGAAAGAACTTAAGATTATAACTTAAACATGAAAAGTCTTACAAAGAAATCCAAAGCAAAAGAAGAGAGATTAGCCAAGCATGGCAAGAGCCATGCTTGGCTAAGAACCTTGAACACAAGCTTGGAAGCCTTCTCTCACTCTCCTAGATGTTCCTCTCCTTCTAAACTTATGTAAAAATGGAATGGGTATCAAAGATTACAAAGGAAAATGACTAAAATCCTATTTATAGGCAAAATAAGTGAGGCTGGGCTGTTCTGGGCGCTCAGGCGCCAATTCAGAGCGCCTGAGCGCCAATTCTGTAAGACCCGGATTTTCGGAACAAGTTAATTTCCGACTCACGCGTGGAATCAGTGTAAGCGTGACAGGAGTTTGATATTTGAGAAAGATTAATGAAGAAGAAAGTTCAGGAATTGCTCGAGGAATGTGGCGTTGTTTCTTTCGGAGCTAGTGCGAGTCGTCTGCACACCTGCCTTATGGCGAGCATGTCCAGAATAGGCTATTTCGCTCTTAAAGCAACGTTTTAAGTGAGATTTCGAACTCTTGGAAAATTTAAAGTTTCTCTTTATTTTTCCATCGACCAGCGTTTCATTTCGGAACTCTGGACAGTACGCACGATAGGTTTAACTTTTCGGATGTCCGCCGACGCTAATTTCTTTGCTTCGAAACCTTAGTTTTGAGCGAAGGATGAAGACTTTTTCTATTCGGGGCATCTAACGAAGATTCCGTCCGCGTTGCCAGACTTGTTTCGACATTTCCAATCTTTCTTCTGTTGGAAGTTTTGTCGTCTGAGCATCACAGCAAAAAGTAGTTTTTCGGGACAGACTAACTTACACCGCTTTTGGCGTTTTGGATATCGTTTTTCCCAAATCTTAGATATTTGTTTTGAGTTCTGGAATTCTGACGCCAGAATCTCTCTTAGAATTCCACGGTGATCGTGCTGCAAAAATCGGAATCGCGAAATTTTCATTTTTCCCGCGATTTCGCCTGCCTATAAATAGCTCAAAAAGCAAAAATTCCTTCATTTTCTTCCTTTTGTGGCTGAATTTCGTGGAGAGAAAGGGGGGAAGAGATTTTCGCGAAAACTTGACCAATCTTCGTGCAGTTCGTCCCTACTTCTAGGTATCGAGGTAACTAACACGATACCTACCTCTGATTGTTGTTTCTGTTGCGTTTCTGAAGTCGTTTCTGTGCTCACAGTTTTGAGCTTTTTCTAAAATGGTCTGATTTCTTCGATTTCTTGGTTGGGTTATGTTCCTTACGTTCCCCTGAGTCTAAAACCTCTGTCAGTAAACGCTGATTGTGATCCAGTTGTCCAGGATCTGAAAAACTGTTTCAAAACCCTTTTTGTCTCACATTTCGAAACTTTATTGTCGAAAAGACTTCATCTGACTTCGTGCCTTTAGGATTTGTTGTCACGGATGTCATGAGGATCATTGCTGTCAAATTTGTTTTCAGAACTGATAACTTTGAAGTTTTGAGCCTTTATTTTGGACCAAAATGCCCCTGGATAGTCGTATTTCGGCCCGATTGTCCGAAAATTGTTCTGACAGTTTCTTTGCCTTAGTTTTACCCTAAAACTACCTTGTGAATTGATTTGATCGAAGAAAAAGAGTCGAAGCCCTTTTTCCTTTGAGGCCGTGGGTTATTACCTTTAGGGGGGAGTTTTTCGTTTTTGAAAACTTGTCCTTTCGTACCCGATTGTCGTATTCTGAAGCTTTAATGCTTTGTCTATCGTTTATGTATTGTTTTGCGATCGAACTAATCGATTTTGTTTGGTTTCTGCTTTGTTTTCCTCCGAGGTTCAGTTGAAGGAACTTTGGAATACTCAGAGCAATTGTTTGAGGAGAACTTTGTTTGCGAAGCTGGAACAGCTCGAGGTTAGGGCAACTTGCTATATTTAGCTATGATTGCATGATAGGCGTCGATAAATTCGACTTATGCTTTATCTGATGTTGTTTATGATGATGATTTATTGTTATGATTGTTTTCATAACTTATGATATTGATGATGTGTTGAATTGAGCGTTTTGACGCAACTTCGGAGTGGAGGTTCATTGACCTGGTGATCTTTGACATTTCGGGTTGGATGAACAACCCTAGGCAAGTCTGAATGTGGGGTTTGAGACTTAGCCATTTGTTGGGATTCGTTGGAATTCCTAGACTTTCCCCGGGAAATGTATTTTGGGTGGTTGATTTTTGGAAACTTAGAATGATAGAGCTTTCGAAAAATAAAGACTTGGGAAACTTAGACTTTGAGAAATAAACTCATAATTTGACTAATTTGAATTGAAATCATTTTTATTAACGTTTAAGCATAGGAGAACTGAAGGGGAAAAATATTTACGAAAGGCGGGGAAAAGTCGACCTTTGTTGTGGGTTTGGAGAGTTATCGGAATTGGGAAAGCCACTAAGGTGAGCTATGGTGATGATTGAAAGTCACCGAGTACGTTAGTACTCTTGGGGAGTGCTGTGGAGCCGTGTTGTATTGACCGACACCTAGTGCTCTTGTTGTTTGGGCTGTGTTGTATTGACCGACACTAGACCCTCGTGTATTCTTGTTGGTGGAGTTGTGTTGTATTGACCGACACTAACTCTTGGGTTGTTTTGAGTTTGGGTCGGAGCAGTTTTTGACCATCGAGATTTGATGAGTCAGATGACTCAAGAAGTCATCAAGGGTGATCGCACTCCTTTCATAATTAATTGTCTTTTGTCGCCGAATCGACATATACCTTCGGGTACAGTATATACCGTCGGGTACAGTATATCTATATACCTTCGGGTACAGTATATACCTTCGGGTACAGTATATCTATATACCTTCGGGTACAGTATATCTATATACCTTCGGGTACAGTATATACCTTCGGGTACAGTATATCTATATACCTTCGGGTACAGTATATACCTTCGGGTACAGTATATCTATATACCTTCGGGTACAGTATATCTATATACCTTCGGGTACAGTATATACCTTCGGGTACAGTATATCTATATACCTTCGGGTACAGTATATCTATATACCTTCGGGTACAGTATATCTATATACCTTCGGGTACAGTATATCTATATACCTTCGGGTACAGTATATACCTTCGGGTACAGTATATCTATATACCTTCGGGTACAGTATATACCTTCGGGTACAGTATATCTATATACCTTCGGGTATAGTATATCTATATACCTTCGGGTACAGTATATACCTTCGGGTACAACATGCCTTCGGGTAACTCGGGCATTCGTTGGAGGGAAAAGTCGACCCGCAGGGTTAGGACTGATCCGACTATGTCAAGGTTGTAAGTGACACCCGAGGGTTATGGTCGGCACAATGCTAGTGCTAGGACCGACTCGATCGTGCCCAGCCTATTTCCTCCGGAACCCTCTTAATTGACGTTGCATTGACATATCATGCACTCTAACTATATTTGTTGAGGTATTGATGATTGAATTGTATTAGAGATTTGATACAATGCAGAACTTATATGTATATATACAACATATAAACATACCCCCCTCTATCGCATGTTGATTGTATATCTATTGTATTCTGTAAGTTGACCCTAGCACCTTGGCTTTGTTTGTATGTTTGTGTTTGGGCGGTCGGCCTGCTGCCAGGCGTCTGTCAGCCGGTTCGTGATGATTCGTTGTGCGGGAAAGACCCGGAGCGAAATGTCTATTACTGAAGCTTTCGACGAGGACCCGGACTTCATGGCTGATCGAGGGAGAGTCGATGATAGTAGTGTGGGTTATGGGTGGTTAGAGTCTTTTGAGTTGGTTGTCATTGTCATAGCTCTGATTCGTCTTACTTTTGGGACCGGGTAGGTTCCCGATATATGGCTTTTGTGTGGTTCTCTTGCTGAGGATCACAGAGAGTCTGTCGGACTATAGGGGTCTTGGGTTGAGGCCATTTTGAGGCCGACTTTCTCTTGGATAGTGGTATATTTGATGCTTTTGCGTACAGTTTTGGTTTGTATATATTCGCCTACGAGCATGTTACCTTGGAGTCACTGCGTGTGCGCGTGACGGGATAGTGCAGCAGAGGCTGTACCTTTGTATATGTTGTTTATCGGTTAGTTTAGTTGTTGGGCTTTGTTTTTATTTCTTTATTGCTTTTATTAAAAGGAAACAATCAAAAAAAAATTACCTGTTTTCCGCGTAAAGTTTATTTTTGGTTATTAAAGTGACACCTGGAAATCGGGGTGTTACATTGTGGTATCAGAGCTTAGTCGAGTCTTTTGGGAGTCTTTGGGGAATAGGTCTTCTGTGCTAGGTTGTGTGACTCTGCAAAGAGTGAAAATTGATTGTCTGCAGAGCGATTTTCGCTCTAATTGCTTGCGTTACTACTCAATCGGATTGAGTGGTTTGTCTAGTGCTACCGTATGGTTAGTACTAATCAGACGTTCGATGGGATATAGGATGGTGGATCTTAACCGGATGGCGGAGGCTACACGTGAGCATCATCAACGACTGATGGCGACAGCAATGTATCAACAAAGAGGAATGAACCGAACTGGAGCTGGGGGACCAATGAGGTCAGGTTCCCAAGGCTACAACGGAAGGAAGAGCTACCATAAGTGGGGACCATATCAGCGTTCCGAGGGAAGAAATCTTATCTCAAGAGAGTACAAACCGACGACTGCTGATACTGGGGGGGAAGCCAGTTGGTGACAAAGGAGTGACATGTTTTCGTTGCAGAAAGTTTGGGCATTTTGCTAACAAATGCTCTGTGATTGGACGGAGATGCTTCAAGTGTAACCGAGAGGGGCATCTAGCTGTGAACTGCAAGACCAAAGAAAGTCTATGCTTCAATTGCAACCAACCGGAACATTTCTCCCAAGATTGCAAGGCACTCAGGGGCGAATCATCAGGGAATGTTGGGAAAGGAAAACAACTTGCTCCAGAGGAAAGGATTCATGCCAAGGAGGGCAAGAGCTGAGGAGTTGAACGAGGAAGAACGTGGGAACGATGTAGGACCTTATTCGAGGTTGCTCGTGATTTAACTATAGAAGTTACACGAGGTTGGGAATAGCACACTAAGTCTAGAAAGTAGTCTTCCACCGATGCGTTTATGAGGAAGCTAGTAGTTGAAGAACGAATCTTAGGGAGATTCCGTATGGGTAGTATACGTGTTATGTTGAGGGTGTGTAGTTCCGTAGCGGGATCCTTAAAGGATTTAGTATCAGGATATTTGTGACTACTGGAGGATAGGAACTCATTGACTGTTCCAGTGGGTTTTTCTAAATTTCCACCTTCGATGTATTAGGCCTGATCAACCTAATATTGAGGGGGTGATATTCGGAATCACAGCTGGTTATGGACTTTGATAGAAGGATGTGTAAGATGAATTTGAATTGATTGAGGATTAGTCGGATTTGGGAGGAAGGTTCGTGTTAAGCACTTGATTGTGAAAGATTAAGATTTAAATCTTTGGAATTCGATGAGTGTCGTATAGACATTGATTGGTTAGTTCGTGTGATTACTCCAAGTAGAGGTAGACTAAGTCAAGAGGTTTAATGCCGGAAAAGTATTAAGTAGTTTCTCGGAAGTTATGAAGTCATAGGTTATGTGATTACTGAGTGGAATTGTTAGAGACTAAATAAGTTGAATGTAATCAGGTTTTAGATGATAGCTTGATGGTAGCGAGATTGAGAAGAATTAACTCTGAACTAGATTGTTATAGTCGAGTTCGAGGAATAAGTTTTGCTAAGCGTTGGATTAATATGTGGAGACATTATAGTCTTAAGAGATGAATTTTCGCTTGAAAAGTGTTGAATTAATGATTAAGTTGGAGAAAGAAAGTTTTAGCATAAGTTGAATACTTGAGGTTGTTGATATGGATTCCAAAGAAATATGCTAAGATTACTAAGTGAGATTTACTAAGTTGGATTGAAATCTTAGGGTTAAGGTTGAATCTTGAGAGTCGAGAATCGCGTACGAATAGGAGATCTTATGGTTGTAGGTGTGACAATAGGAGTTGAATCTTAGAAGATTGAAGACCTGAAGGTGAGCTTCGGGTTAAGACCATTGAGGTATAATATAAGAGTGATCTTGAAGTAAAGGAATTCTGGGTTGTGTGGAGTGTTAAGGTCGATGATCGATTGATGTTGATTATAAGGTTGCGGACATAATGAGCCATGTGATATGATTTGAATGATGTTAGCATAATAAGTTGTGGATGTGAAAGCATGACGACACTGGTCAGGTCGTTTGGGTAAGTGAAGGAGTTATAGTTTTTAAGAAACTGATATTCATTTAAGAAGTATTGAAGGATTAAAGGTCATTAGAGGACCAAACTTGGTGAAGGTTTAGGTTTTAAATCTATGAATGTCTGTCTAAGGTGTGTAGGACTTGAAGTTTGTCAGAATTTGATTGAGAGATTAAGAAGTTGATTGACGAGATGGTGATTGAGTCACAAAAAGGAAGGTGTTAGTATTAAGATGAATACCTGAGGTTGTTATATTTTGACGAGTTTCGTAGAGTATAAGAGTCAATGGGACTTTGTTATGGATTTTGATGATGCATATTACGGGTAACAAGTGAATTTTACTAAAGTTGAATGAGAATCCTAGGGCTAAGGTTGACCTAGTGAGCTGAGATTCATGTACACATAAGAGATTTAGTGGTGTTAGCGGCTACGATAACAGTTAAATCTCAGAATGTTGAAGGATCGGATGATAAAATGGCTAGTTAAGTCCCTTGAGGTATAGTTATGATTTAATCTTCTAGAGGATAAGTCTCGATTTGTGCGAAGTGTTAGAGATTTCAGTAAGTGTAAATAGGTTTGAGTGAGGGAAGTTTTGAGGAAGAAGACGATAATAATGGATTGTTAGGTATTAAGAGGAGGATTATCTTATAAGTTGTTGATAAATTGATGTTGAAGGGGATAAGATTAGTGAAGGACAAGAAATAAGGACATAAGTCGAGCTTTAATTCGAATAGTGACTAAGTAGAAGTGTGATTTCTTGGTGTGTGTAAAGATAGTTACGAAGTTAGAGGTGTTTTAATGGACTAGCGGTTTCCAAGGGGGAGGATTCGTCTAGGAGTTATCGAACGAACAAGTGGAGTTTTGGACTGTAGATGAAGATCACGAGGACAAGTTGAGTATCTACTTTGAGATGACAGAGAGGCACCGAGTTTAAGAAGGATTTCGGATGACCGACAGTAAAAAAAAAAAAACAAGTGGCTAAGATTGAGCGACTGCACGGAGTGCCAACCGGTATCATTTCAAGCAGAGATCCGACGCAAGTGATCGAGCCAGACGACATGAAGTTGAATGATGGTTTGTCTTTTGAGACACCGACAGTTAGCAGTGGGGATAGAAGAGTGAAACAGTTAAGGGGAAAACAGCTTGCTTAAGTAAAGGTTATGAGGAACAATGACACGGGCAATGCTACATGGGAATTGGAAGACCAGATCAAGGAACTGTATTCCGGAATTTTCTCAGAACTCTGAGTTTCGAGGACGAAACTTTCTTTTTGGAGGGGAGTATTGTAAGACCCGGATTTTCGGAACAAGTTAATTTCCGACTCACGCGTGGAATCAGTGTAAGCGTGACAGGAGTTTGATATTTGAGAAAGATTAATGAAGAAGAAAGTTCAGGAATTGCTCGAGGAATGTGGCGTTGTTTCTTTCGGAGCTAGTGCGAGTCGTCTGCACACCTGCCTTATGGCGAGCATGTCCAGAATAGGCTATTTCGCTCTTAAAGCAACGTTTTAAGTGAGATTTCGAACTCTTGGAAAATTTAAAGTTTCTCTTTATTTTTCCATCGACCAGCGTTTCATTTCGGAACTCTGGACTGTACGCACGATAGGTTTAACTTTTCGGATGTCCGCCGACGCTAATTTCTTTGCTTCGAAACCTTAGTTTTGAGCGAAGGATGAAGACTTTTTCTATTCGGGACATCTAACGAAGATTCCGTCCGCGTTGCCAGACTTGTTTCGACATTTCCAATCTTTCTTCTGTTGGAAGTTTTGTCGTCTGAGCATCACAGCAAAAAGTAGTTTTTCGGGACAGACTAACTTACACCGCTTTTGGCGTTTTGGATATCGTTTTTCCCAAATCTTAGATATTTGTTTTGAGTTCTGGAATTCTGACGCCAGAATCTCTCTTAGAATTCCACGGTGATCGTGCTGCAAAAATCGGAATCGCGAAATTTTCATTTTTCCCGCGATTTCGCCTGCCTATAAATAGCTCAAAAAGCAAAAATTCCTTCATTTTCTTCCTTTTGTGGCTGAATTTCGTGGAGAGCAAGGGGGTAGGAGATTTTCGCGAAAACTTGACCAATCTTCGTGCAGTTCGTCCCTACTTCTAGGTATCGAGGTAACTAACACGATACCTACCTCTGATTGTTGTTTCTGTTGCGTTTCTGAAGTCGTTTCTGTGCTCACAGTTTTGAGCTTTTTCTAAAATGGTCCGATTTCTTCGATTTCTTGGTTGGGTTATGTTCCTTACGTTCCCCTGAGTCTAAAACCTCTGTCAGTAAACGCTGATTGTGATCCAGTTGTCCAGGATCTGAAAAACTGTTTCAAAACCCTTTTTGTCTCACATTTCGAAACTTTATTGTCGAAAAGACTTAATCTGACTTCGTGCCTTTAGGATTTGTTGTCACGGATGTCATGAGGATCATTGCTGTCAAATTTGTTTTCAGAACTGATAACTTTGAAGTTTTGAGCCTTTATTTTGGACCAAAATGCCCCTGGATAGTCGTATTTCGGCCCGATTGTCCGAAAATTGTTCTGACAGTTTCTTTGCCTTAGTTTTACCCTAAAACTACCTTGTGAATTGATTTGATCGAAGAAAAAGAGTCGAAGCCCTTTTTCCTTTGAGGCCGTGGGTTATTACCTTTAGGGGGGAGTTTTTCGTTTTCGAAAACTTGTCCTTTCGTACCCGATTGTCGTATTCTGAAGCTTTAATGCTTTGTCTATCGTTTATGTATTGTTTTGCGATCGAACTAATCGATTTTGTTTGGTTTCTGCTTTGTTTTCCTCCGAGGTTCAGTTGAAGGAACTTTGGAATACTCAGAGCAATTGTTTGAGGAGAACTTTGTTTGCGAAGCTGGAACAGCTCGAGGTTAGGGCAACTTGCTATATTTAGCTATGATTGCATGATAGGCGTCGATAAATTCGACTTATGCTTTATCTGATGTTGTTTATGATGATGATTTATTGTTATGATTGTTTTCATAACTTATGATATTGATGATGTGTTGAATTGAGCGTTTTGACGCAACTTCGGAGTGGAGGTTCATTGACCTGGTGATCTTTGACATTTCGGGTTGGATGAACAACCCTAGGCAAGTCTGAATGTGGGGTTTGAGACTTAGCCATTTGTTGGGATTCGTTGGAATTCCTAGACTTTCCCCGGGAAATGTATTTTGGGTGGTTGATTTTTGGAAACTTAGAATGATAGAGCTTTCGAAAAATAAAGACTTGGGAAACTTAGACTTTGAGAAATAAACTCATAATTCGACTAATTTGAATTGAAATCATTTTTATTAACGTTTAAGCATAGGAGAACTGAAGGGGAAAAATATTTACGAAAGGCGGGGAAAAGTCGACCTTTGTTGTGGGTTTGGAGAGTTATCGGAATTGGGAAAGCCACTAAGGTGAGCTATGGTGATGATTGAAAGTCACCGAGTACGTTAGTACTCTTGGGGAGTGTTGTGGAGCCGTGTTGTATTGACCGACACCTAGTGCTCTTGTTGTTTGGGCTGTGTTGTATTGGCCGACACTAGACCCTCGTGTATTCTTGTTGGTGGAGTTGTGTTGTATTGACCGACACTAACTCTTGGGTTGTTTTGAGTTTGGGTCGGAGCAGTTTTTGACCATCGAGATTTGATGAGTCAGATGACTCAAGAAGTCATCAAGGGTGATCGCACTCCTTTCATAATTAATTGTCTTTTGTCGCCGAATCGACATATACCTTCGGGTACAGTATATACCGTCGGGTACAGTATATCTATATACCTTCGGGTACAGTATATACCTTCGGGTACAGTATATCTATATACCTTCGGGTACAGTATATCTATATACCTTCGGGTACAGTATATACCTTCGGGTACAGTATATCTATATACCTTCGGGTACAGTATATCTATATACCTTCGGGTACAGTATATACCTTCGGGTACAGTATATCTATATACCTTCGGGTACAGTATATTCTATATATACCTTCGGGTACAGTATATCTATATACCTTCGGGTACAGTATATACCTTCGGGTACAGTATATCTATATACCTTCGGGTACAGTATATACCTTCGGGTACAGTATATCTATATACCTTCGGGTATAGTATATCTATATACCTTCGGGTACAGTATATACCTTCGGGTACAGCATGCCTTCGGGTAACTCGGGCATTCGTTGGAGGGAAAAGTCGACCCGCAGGGTTAGGACTGATCCGACTATGTCAAGGTTGTAAGTGACACCCGAGGGTTATGGTCGGCACAATGCTAGTGCTAGGACCGACTCGATCGTGCCCAGCCTATTTCCTCCGGAACCCTCTTAATTGACGTTGCATTGACATATCATGCACTCTAACTATATTTGTTGAGGTATTGATGATTGAATTGTATTAGAGATTTGATACAATGCAGAACTTATATGTATATATACAACATATAAACATACCCCCCTCTATCGCATGTTGATTGTATATCTATTGTATTTTGTAAGTTGACCCTAGCACCTTGGCTTTGTTTGTATGTTTGTGTTTGGGCGGTCGGCCTGCTGCCAGGCGTCTGTCAGCCGGTTCGTGATGATTCGTTGTGCGGGAAAGACCCGGAGCGAAATGTCTATTACTGAAGCTTTCGACGAGGACCCGGACTTCATGGCTGATCGAGGGAGAGTCGATGATAGTAGTGTGGGTTATGGGTGGTTAGAGTCTTTTGAGTTGGTTGTCACTGTCATAGCTCTGATTCGTCTTACTTTTGGGACCGGGTAGGTTCCCGATATATGGCTTTTGTGTGGTTCTCTTGCTGAGGATCACAGAGAGTCTGTCAGACTATAGGGGTCTTGGGTTGAGGCCATTTTGAGGCCGACTTTCTCTTGGATAGTGGTATATTTGATGCTTTTGCGTACAGTTTTGGTTTGTATATATTCGCCTACGAGCATGTTACCTTGGAGTCACTGCGTGTGCGCGTGACGGGATAGTGCAGCAGAGGTTGTACCTTTGTATATGTTGTTTATCGGTTAGTTTAGTTGTTGGGCTTTGTTTTTATTTCTTTATTGCTTTTATTAAAAGGAAACAATCAAAAAAAAAATTACCTGTTTTCCGCGTAAAGTTTATTTTTGGTTATTAAAGTGACACCTGGAAATCGGGGTGTTACAAATTCCATCTTGAAAACATGCTCTCTGGAGCTAATTGGCGCCTACCCAGCGCCTGCCAACGCCTAGGCGCTCCAGCTTGCTTGAAAAGGAATTTTTGGCTTCTGAAACTCCTCTTTTCAATCCTCTTTAAGTTCTCCATCAATTCCATGCTTCTTTGCCTTCTTTCTCCTTCAGTTTCTGCTCTCCAAACCTAACCAACAAGTCAAGGAAGATTCTGGAAGCTCCAAGAGCTCATTAGCACAAGAGGTCCTTCATAAAACAAAAGAAAATCATGCAAGTCCTAAACTTAACTTAAAATGCAAGAAAGCTCCCTATAAAACTACAAAATTACCAAAACAAAACAAAGACTCAAGAAAAGATAAAAATGCATGAGAATGCATGAAACACTACATGAGACACAAGAAAAAGACTCAAAACCTACAAGTAAAAACCCTAAAAACATCATATAAACCCGGGTCATCAATAATCATAACTCATAGTAGTTGAAGTGAGTTCCCGAAGAGACCGGTTAGCATTCTCAACTTCTTGTTCACGTAGCCGGAGGGTGATCCCCTCTTTGATTCTTGTCTCGATATGGGCTTGTATCTCCTCCTCCGTCATATGGCCACCCATGACGGTGACTCTCGTGAGAGTAACCTGAATCTGTGACACTCAAACAGAGAAAGATTAGTAGCACCAATTCTAGACAAAGATAAAAACAACACAAAAAAAATAAAACCACAAACTAAAAGCTTAAACCAAAAACCACAAACAATTCCCCGGCAACGGCGCCAAAAACTTGTTGGTCAATCTGCAAGTGTACAGAATCTACCCGGTTTTAATTTATCGAACCACAGGGAATTGGTGTGGCAATTCAGTTTAAGCCTCGAGTTCACCGTAAGAAAGCAAGTAAAATTCAGTTTTAATAATTGGTTGTTTCTTGAGTTTGTAAAAGGACAAGTAATCAAGTAATAAAGCGATTGAAAAACAGAGATGAGATTGCCTTGGGTTCTTGTTCAACTATTTCAGTTTTAGCAAACCTTCCTATTCAATTAATCCCGAGTCTCTCCTTGATGTTCTAGCCTAGTTAGTTATGTTTCGATGCCTCGCAAAGAAAACCCTTCCTAATCAAAAGATAGGTTCAATTCCTTGATAACCTAAACATTTGCTAGAAGCACTAAGCATACAAATCAGGCCAACAAACCCCAACCCTTCCTCTATTCCTAGTAGCAAGTATAGAAGGAGTAATCACAAAACAAGTCCCAATTCTATAACAAACTATCATTATGATTATAGAAAAGTAAGAAGCTAGCATGCATTCAAGCTTGAAAGATAAAGCATAGAAGTGAGATTCAAGGGTTTACTCAGAACATCATGAATAGAAAAGGACTGATAGCTAAAACATTCAAAGTCTTACAAAGAACCCAAAGCAAAAGGGGTTTTAGCCAAGCATGGCTATGGAATCCATACAAGAAGATAAAGATGAAACCTGAAACATAGGGCTTAGGGAAAGCTCCTCAAGCTCCAGAACTCAAACCCTCTCTTCTAACTTATGAAAATATGATAAAATGACAAAAGGTTCCAAAAGAAATGACAAAAAGCCTATTTATAGGCAAACAGGTCGAGTCTGGGCGCTCAGGCGCCAATTAAGCACGCCTGAGCGCCAATTCCAAGCCAAAACAAGCTCTCTAGAGGTAATTGGCGCTCAGGCGCTCAATCAGGAGCGCCTAGGCGCTTAAACTCGCTTGGAAAGGGCTTTTGGCTTCTGAAACTCCTCTTTTCAACCCCCTTTAAGTTTCCATCAATTCCATGCTTATTGCCCTTCTTTCTTCTTCAGTTCCTGATCTGAAACTTAACCAACAAGCCAAGGAAAATTCTAGAAGCTCAAAGAGCTTATTAGCACATGAGATCCCTCAATTAACACAATAAAACCATGCAAGTCCTAAACTCTACTCAGAATGCAAGAAAACTCCCTAAAAAGCTACTAAATTACCAAAGCCAAATAAAGACTAAAGAAAAGATAAAAATGCATGAGAATGCATGAAACACTACATGAGACTCAACAAAAAGACTCAAAACAAACTAAGAAATGACCCTAAAAACACTACTAAACTAGGGTCATCAATATCCTTCATGAACTTAGCGTAGATTGGCATTTGCTCCAAGGCTTCAGAAAAAGGAATATTAATGTGGAGTTTCTTAAAAACCTCCAAAAACTTGGAAAATTGTTTATCCAGATTTTTCTTAACCAAAGCCTTGGGGAATGGAATCTTGTTGAGTTCAGGAGAAGGAGTACTCACAACTCTAGCTTTCACCGGTTCACTCACTCTCTTCTCCATGACACCCTCATCTTTTTGCTCTACTTTCTCATTTTTCTCTCCCTCAACTTGTTTTTTTGACTCATGTAACATTCTCCCACTCCTAGTGGTAACTACAGCAGAATTTTCTTGTTTAGACAAAATTAAAGAATCGGGAGAAAGCTTACCTTGAGGTATCTCGGCCATTTGCTTGGCCAGTTGGCCAATTTGACTTTCCAAGTTCTTGATAGCCATCTCTTGGTTCTTATGGTTGTTGTTCATGCGGTTGATGCAACTCTCCAATAGCTCCTCTAAACTCCTCTTGCAATTCACCTTTCCAACAACTTGTGTTTGGACAAGAGGTTCATGATTTGAGGATGGAACTATGCTTCCTTGAGCTATAGCTTTGGCTTCATTGCTCTCAGCATTGACAGTACACAAGTTACTAACATGAGGTCCACCACAAGACTTGCACTCCACACAAGTCATTCTTGCACCAATAGCCTTGGTCTCCTTAATATGCATTCGAATCTCCGCCACTTGTTTGGTGAGTTGCTTGTTGGAGGCCAAGAGCTTGTCATAAGCTTCCACTTCAAACTTACTCCTTCGGGTTTGGCGATCATTTTCAGAGTTCATGGCTCTCGCTGCCATCTTTTCTATTAAGTCATACCCCGCTTGTGGGGGAAGAGCATCGAACTCTCCATTAGAAGCCGCGTCCAAACCAAACCTCCAAGAGTACTGTAGACCATCATAAAATGTTGCAACCAATTCAGCTTGGGTGAGATTGTGTTGAGGGCATTTCCTTAAGAGCTTCTTGAAGCGCTCCCAAGCTTCATAGAGATTCTCTTCAGCGATTTGCACAAAATTCATGATGTCTTTTTTCAATTTCCTCAAAAGAGCTTTTGGGAAGAACCTTGTTGTGAATTTTTCTGCTAGGTCTTCCCAAGTAGTGATTCTCCCTTGAGGTTGTGAATTTATCCAATCCTCAGCCGCATCCTTTAACGAATATGGAAATAGGCTCAACCGAATTGCTTCCGATGAAACATTGCTCACTCGATAAGTGTTGCAATTACGGATGAACCTCTCCATATGAGCATGAGCATCTTCTGAGGAACCTCCACCATATTGGCTTTGGCTCACCAAGTTGATGAATGCCGGTCTCAACTCAAAGTTTCCAACTCCCTCGGGAAAGACAATACTCCCGGGATAATCATAACTCATAGTAGCTGAAGTGAGTTCTCGTAGAGACCGGTTGGCATTCTCAACTTCTTGTTCTTGTAACCGGAGGGTGATCACCTCTTGGATTCTCGCCTCAATGTGGGCTTCAATCTCCTCCTCCGTCATACGGCCACCCATGACTAATCTGAAAGTGTAACACTCAAACAGAGAAAGATTAGTAGCACCGATTCTAGACAAAGATAAAAACAAAAAAAAAATAAAACCACAAACTAAAAACTTAAACCAAAAACCACAAACAATTCCCCGGCAACGGCGCCAAAAACTTGTTGGTCAATCTGCAAGTGTACAGAATCTACCCGGTTTTAATTTATCGAACCACAGGGAATTGGTATGAGAATTCAGTTTAAGCCTCGAGTTCACGGTAGTAAAGCGAGTAAAATTCAGTTTTAAAGGTTGATTGTTTTGGTGATTAATTAACAAGCAATTGGAATATAAGTGTGTGAAGAACAATGGTGAAAATGCCTTGGGTTCTTGCTTGACTAATTCAGTTCTAATCAACCTATTCTATCCACAAAACTCTGAGTCTCTCCTTGATGTTCTAGCCTAATCAATCATCTATCGATGCCTCGCATAGACAATCCTCTCAAGCCAAAAGATAAGCACAATTCCTTGATAACCTAAACATTTGCTAAAGGCATTAAGCATGCAATTCAGGCCAACAAACCCCAACCCTTCCTCTATTCCTAGTAGCAAGTATAGAAGAGGTAATCCCACAACAAGTCCCTAATCTATAACAAACTTCCGTTCTATTATAGAAAAGCATAAAGCTAGCACATGTTCTAACTTGAAACATAAAGCATGGATATGGGATTCAAGGGTTTACTCAGAGGAATCATGAATAGAAATAGGAATTAAGATTAAAACATCATAAGTCTTACAAAGAACCCAAAGCAAAAGGAGTTTAGCCAAACATGGCTATGAAATCCATACAAGAAGATAAAGATGAAACCTGAAACATAGGGCTTAGAGAAAGCTCCTCAAGCTCCAGAACTCAAACCCTCTCTTCTAACTTATGAAAATATGATAAAATGACAAAAGGTTCCAAAAGAAATGACAAAAAAACCAATTTATAGGCAAAACAGTCGAGTCTGGGCGCTCAGGCGCCAATTCAGAGCGCCTGAGCGCCAATTCCAAGTGGAAAAAGCAGCCTCTGGAGGTAATTGGCGCTCAGGCGCTCAATCAGGAGCGCTCAGGCGCCAATTCCTTTCTAGCATCATGTAAACAGCGAATCAATTGGAGCTCAGGCACTCAACACGAGCGCCTGAGCGCTCTCTACATGCTAGAAAGGCTCTTGACCTTCTTCTTAACTCCCCTTTAAGCCTCCCTTCAATTTTCCAAGCCTTTTGACCTTCTTTCTTCATCAGTTTTCAGACCTAGCTGCTTGGGAACAAAGCAAGGAAAATATCTAGGATTTCCAAGAGTTTATTAGCACAAAAGACCCTCAATTCAAGTAGAAAAGATATACAAGTCTTAAACTTACTTAAAATGCATGAAAGGTCCCTATAAAACTATGAAATTACCAAAACAAAGTAGAAACACAAATAAAGATAAAAATGCATGAGAATGCATGAAACACTACATGAGACTCAACAAAAAGACTCAAAACAAACTAAGAAATGACCCTAAAAACACTACTAAACTAGGGTCATCAACAGGATAACAAAGTCAGTTAGTTTGTTAATAGTCAGTTAGGAAGTTTGTTAGGACGTTAGAGTTAGTTGCAGAATTAGTTACAGTTGCTTTAGGCTAACTAGATTAGTATTTAAGCTAACAGCTGAGAATGATGTAAACTACAAATTCATTTTTTCACGTTTCTGAATAACAATCATCAATTCTCAATAGTTTTGATTCACCTTCTGTAAATTTGTTTCTTTCCCTCTTCTTTCAACTGTCATGGAGTTGAAACCAAAAAAAATACCAAGAACTCATAAATTAAAACGGTTTGTGCAAGAACTAGGTGTTAGATTTAAGAACGAAGAATTCCACATCAGCACTCTCAAATGCTTAAGAACCAGTTCTTAGCCTAAGAACTAAGAACTCACATCTATGAACCAGGGATCAAGTAACTCTTTATTCTATGTGGCATTTCGGACATACAAAAAGAGTGATAAGATAATAACTTAGGTAAATGCCTGAGATATGATAACTCACTAGTCGCGAAGTCTTTAATCACAAGAATTTTGACTAGGATGTTACATTTTTCTGTTTGTTTAATGACAAATAAGAAGAGGGAATATACACCTTTTGATCCAACATTAACATAAAAGAGGGAAAAGTATACAGTGAAAACAACATAACAAACTTAAAAGGGTGGCCTTAATATTGATGAATCATTATATTCAAGAATTGACATCAAATGGCATATGTTCTAAAGAACTATCTGGTGATTATGTCATCCTTCTTGATTGTAAAATCCCAAATGTCCCCATATTTTTCATTGAAATCCCATATGCTCATGGTGTTGTAGTCACTTATCAACTTGTCTCGAGATCCCCTCTCCATGTTGTATATTTGAGGTTCAAAGTGGTGAGGTTTATCAGGTTTATCCATCTCAATAACGCAAAATACAATTGTAAATATGCCTGCTGCAATGTACAAGTACTCCCCCTGAAAAACAGCTAAAAATTAGGATTTGGGATTGTAAACTTAGAATGTGTTATATGCACTGTTTATATCCAAGCAAAATCGCCAAGTGATAATTTGTATAATGATCCTTCTTCATTAATGGCAATTGATATTCAGAGTTACCGGAACATCGAAGAACACCCCAGCAGCGATAGCTGGTGGGAAGAGCCATGAAATAATCCCTACACAAGGGTGAAAATAAGAAGCAAACGATGGTCAAAATTGACAATTGTAATAAAAATGAGTAAATGATGAATAGTGTGGGGAAAGCACACCCTGGAATCCTGTGGGGGGCTCTGTTGCTGCTATATCTTCTGCAATAGAACCCCAAAATGTTCCTGAAATGCATATTCATTAGGAACTTTGTCAGGAAAACAGATGCACTTAGTCAGGAACATCTTTCCTTTCCTCATAATTTGGGAATACAATCAGCAGAAGATTCTATCTTTAATGAATTAAACAAAGTGCTATCAGATTTTATACCAAAGAAAAGCAAACAAAAATTTAATGATTTCCATAAATTAAAAATATCATCTGTAACGTGTTTACCAATTCAGGTTCAAATGTTAAAAGTCAGCTAGCTCTAAGAGTAAGGATTGTTCTACTTTACACACTCTCTTAGGTCCTGAACTCAACATATGAAATGTGAAGTTTGTAGGACAGCAGTCACAACACCTCTTATTTATGGATGGTCTCCAATGAATAGATCTAAAATAGTCTCTAATATAATGTTTAAAATTTCGGCTCGGTTGAACTCTGAATAAATCATGGGAAAGCCAACATCCTCCTAGTATCTCAATTAACCATGAGAATTACCTCCTCCAATATCAATTAGAAAAACAAAAGTGATACAAAAAAAAATGAAATTAAGGAAGTAGGCATTAGTGATACTGTGAGAGTGAGCAAACAAATACCTTTCTCATGTTCTCCTTCATAGTAAGTGTGATGTCCATCGAAAATTCCATACTCGAAATCTTCCTGAAAAGAAACGAAACTCATAAATAACAAAAAAAATATAAAAGGAGAGATTAAAGTATAAGAATGTACAGAGTCAATGCTGTTAAGGGCAAACTGATCCCTAGGATCTTCGTTGAGGTCAGGCTCAATCTCATTAAAACCAGCTTTCAAAGAGAACCTGTTAGTCTTGGTCAAGAGGCCATGCAAGTTGGGTGGTATTGGAGATGAGAAGGATTTGGTGGAAGTGAGTTTGGGCTGGGAAGTGATGGGAGGGAGTAACGAGAGTGATGAACAAAGCGCCATTCAAAGAGTGGTGGTTGTTTTTGGCTATCTCATCCGTTTACAGATACTAGTGACCCATGAATTTTTATCTACTTAATTGACAGATATCAGAGCTTCCGCGAGAGAGAAAAATTAGCTGTTGGAAAGGCTCTCGTTCATTTGGTGGGGTTCAAAACATTTTTTGTTCAAATAATGATTTTCAGTTTAGGAGCCTATTAAGCGAAAGAAATGTTTATGGTGAGAAATGAGATGATGGAATCTTGACCATTTGATCTAACATGAGTGGTGGAGATTAAATGCTAATTAATGATCATGTGACTTTATGTTTTAATCTTGATCATTCATGTTAGATCAAATTGTCAAAATTCAATCATCCCATCTTTCACAATAAACATTGCTCTCACTTGATACGCTCTCTTTCAGTTTAATTTTAAAAGATTAAAAGCTTAATATATCTCAATTAGCCGAAAGGTCTTTGCGACTAAGCAAACACTCTAAAGTGGGTGATATTGATACCAAGAATAACCCTTTTAACACCCAAAACTCTACTAATTACCATTTCAGCTACCCATATGGGCAAAGTTCGGAATGTTTCGTGATTAAATAGATTGTTTGCTTAGTGTATTGTATTGCATTTTAAGTTTTTTTTGTAATTTTACTTGTTTTAATAATGACTATCCCTATATCTCGTCTTTATTACTTGCAAGAAAAAATTAATTAAGAATATAAAATTAAAAAAATAAATTTCAAATTAATTATTAAACTAGAAAGAAAAAAAAAATTAACTCATAATTATTTTAATTTAACTAGTGTTTTTTACCCGCGCGTTGCACGGGGAATTTGTTTATTGTATTTGATACATTGATTAATATTTTAAATTATAAAATATTTAAGATGCTAAGAATGTAAGAACAATCATAATAAAGATGTAGATATTTAAAGAACATAAATTCAGACACTCAATTTTAGTGTTTTGTAAGCATACACTTCATTAACTAATATAAAGATTTTGAAAAACACAGAAGTTAATAAGCCAAAAGCTTTATGTTTTGCACATGTGAGGTATAACTGAATTTTGTTTGTGAAGATGTACTCGTGTTGCATAAAGGGTAATGTTTTTGTGTTTTAGATATGTAATAATACATAAATATATAATTATTGTTTAAATTATTAAAAATACACTTAAGTTATAGAAAAAATGAATTTTTTTTTAACTCCTACAAATTTTCATTTTACATATAAAATGTTCCTCCCCGTGAGATCTCGTAACTCTAATTTGTTAGCACTAATAAATTTAGGTCATAATTTTATAGTACATATGTATTAATATTTTTTACTCCTCGTACTTTTCTTACTATCCAATTATTATAGTTATAAACATATATAAATATACACTCTTAAAATTTTGAAAACAATACTAAAATTAATTATATTAAATTTTTCTATTAAAATAATATCAATCAATTAGTTTATAATATAATGATTGTATAAAAAAGTATAATGATACTTTTTATATAAAATAAAATCTCAAGTAGGTAGCATTATAGTAGTTTAAAATTAAAACATATCAATTGAAAATTATACGCAAATACAAACAATAGCCGCTTTTAGGTTTCAGAAAGATAAGCAGTAGAAAATTGTGTGCATCTCCAGAACAAATATCTCTAGTGTTTTTACGGTGAAATTTGCTCTTGTGTTTGAGGCATGGATCAATACCTTGGTTTATGTCTAGCTTTTTGCCCCGTAGGAGCTTTTTCTGTTAAAATGTTCATCCACGTGGGAACTCTTAACCCTATAGTTTAACTTAAACAAAAATACACTATATATGTATTAATGTTTTCTAATCTCCGCACGACACATTTTAATCATCAAATTATCATGCCTTTATATTTATTTCTTTTTAAAATTTTCAAAAAGTTATGAAAAAAGTAATGACATCATATTGATTTTTTATTTACCACTCATAGGAATTAGATTTCGACCTATAAGTTCAAACAATCACTTTTTATCTATGTGTTGCACGAAGAACTTTCTCTTGTGCTTAAGACATGTTCAATACCATACTTTAGCAATATTTTCAGATACTAAAGTACATACTTAATGAGAGATATATAATGCTACATAATGTGTTCCTCTAATTTGATTTCTCTCTATTTATAACTCATCTCGTTCTAGTACTAAGTAACTACTATAATAACATCTAATTAACTTAGCAGCCCCTGATTAATTTCCCCTTCTGTTACATCCTTACATGAGTTTGAAAATTTAAGTAAACACACTTCTCCTAGGTGATAAATGGAAACAATATAGAAACAACCGCAGTCCGCAGCTAATGAGAAACTCTGCTAAATTCACCTAGCAACCATCAAATCTCTGCGTGTCCATGGTAGCTCTGTGGACCCTCAGCACCAGATCAGCTCCCTTTTCCTGGAATTAATATTTAATAAAATTAAGACAAATTAAGAAAAAATCAAGAAATAAACAACCTAAATCCTAATCAAATCTAAAATTTAAAAAGGTACTAATTAAAGATAGATAAAAACTATCAAAATCTAGCAAATCACAATAAAAGCTTATAAAATCATAAATTAAATAAAAATCCGAAAATTCAATAAAGACACCATAAAAATTAATTAATAACCTCAAAATAAAATAACAGATCCAAGATATAATCAAGAAATAAACAACCTAAATCCAAATCAAATCTAAAATTTAAAAAGGTACTAACTAAAGATAGATAAAAACTACCAAAATCTAGCACATCACAATAAAAACTCATAAAATCATGAATTAAATAAAAATCCAAAAATTCAATAAAAATACGATAAAAACTAATTAATACTCTCAAAATAAAATAAAATACCCAAGAAAAAAATCAAGAAATAAACAACTTAAATCCTAATCAAATCTAAAATTTAAAAAGGTCAACATGTGCTTGGATAACTTGTTGGATTTTTCTTCATATTTTTGGTCAACATGTGATTTTTTTTATAAATGCCTTAAATTTAAATCCAGTTACCTATTCAAAAAATTAATTCAAACGGCTTTTTGTGTTTTCCAATATACAATTTTTTAAAAAAAAATATACACTAACTATTTAGAATTATTCAATTTGTATATATTTTATTAAAAACAACATTCAATACAATGTTATAACTAATAAAATAGGGTCAGGAATAACAGAGTGAAGTATGCAACTTTAGATGACACTATGTCAGAGAACTATATCACTGTTGATTAAACAACAAAGCTACATGCATATGTATACAGTAACAAACACTGAAGTTATTAAATTCTAGAGTGCAGTCCACAATATAGATGAGGCAAATCCAAGAAAAGAAAGGTGAGCAATAACAATGATCACAATTCAAATAACATATCAAAAACATAAAACACAAAACAGTTTCTATTTCTATGTTAGCTTACCTCTTCAATCAATTTATTCCTCATTCACGGTCTCTGAAATAGACACCTTGAAGGTCATCATTGAGAAGGATCTGTGGGAACATAGCAATTTCAAAAATTCTCACATCGAACCTGAATCAAAACACATTTACTCTTTGTCGGTCAGGAAAAAATTAACTAAAAGTCAATCATTCAATCAAGAAGGTAGTCTCCATGGATTAAAGGTAGCATAAAGCAGCAGAAATAGAACAAAATATTGTCTATGAAAAGGGAACAAAGCAAGTTGTACGAATAGAGAAGATAGGGAAGAAGAAAGTCCTAAAAATGCAGAGAAGCCAAAGACATATAAGGACTCTGTTGAATATCTGTTAAGATTTAGTTTATTATTAATCTAACAAAGAGATAAAAAGTGTGATGCCTTGAGCTGACGAGGGCGAGGATTGATCGCCTTCTATGTGGAGGGACGCACCACACCCGAACAAGAGGTATTCCGAGACTGTGTAGGGATGGACTATACAGTTGAGGAGGGCATATATGATTTGATTGTACTACCCATAACAACAAGTTGCAACTTCTTTTCGGGAGCCCAACTCATAAGAACTCCACAGTTAAGTGTGCTAGCCTTGGAGCAATATTATGATGGGTGACCTCCTGGGAAGTTTTCCCAGGAAGCGCGCGAGTGAGGACAAAGCGTGCTGAAAAGACTCGTGTTGTTACCGTGAGGCCAGTCGTCAAGTTAGGATGTTACAAAAAGAAACTAAATCTATCTAAACCTATCTCTATTTAACTATTTAAGTAGATACTAATCTAAAATAGAGTAACAAATCTAAACTATATCTCAATGAGATAAGACTAATAATAATTAATCTAACAAATAACAATAAAAACAAAACAAAACAAAATCTTTAAAAAATATTTTTTATGTAGATACTAATCTAAAATAGAGAAACAAATATAGATAAAAACTACCAAAATCTAGCAAATCACAATAAAAACTCATAAAATCCTGAATTAATTAAAAATCCAAAAATTCAATAAAAATATCATAAAAATTAATTAATACTCTAAAAATACCTGAGAATGACACGTGGAATTTTTTTTTATGAGAATTAACGTGAGAATGACATGTCACTAAGAATTAATCTGGTGCTGACACGTCATGCTAGAAGTTGTTCTTTTCTAATCTCAATGAGATGAGATAAGACTAATAATAAACTAATCTAACAAATAACAATAAAAACAAAACAAAATCTTAAATTTTTTTTTATGTAGATACTAATATAAAATAGAGAAACAAATATAGATAAAAACTACCAAATCACAATAAAAACTCATAAAATCCTGAATTAATTAAAAATCCCAAAATTCAATAAAATACCATAAAAATTAATTAATACTCTAAAAATACCTGAGAATGACACGTGAAATTTTTTTTATGATAATTAACGTGAGAATGACACGTCACTAAGAATTAAACTGGTGCTGACACGTCATGCTAGAAGTTGTTATTTTCTAATATATATTGATTTTGATTTTAATCGATAATTGTTACTAATATATAATCACAAAAACAAAAACATAAAAGAAAATAAGAATATAAAATAAAAGTGGTGGGGTAGGATGTTGAATTTTATCAAACAAAACCATTGTAGTGAGTAAAAGTTGAATGTGTGTTGAATTATTAGATGAAAGAGAGAGAAGATGATGTGGAGTGTAAAAAGTGAAAAAAGTGGGGGTTGAAAAACAAAACCATTGTACATAGTCTTACAAAAATCTGGACCCGGATCCTCTCCTGCAAACTTTTTCCTCCAGCCCCTCCATCAGTAATATTAACCGTTTGATGGATCCAAGGGTTCAGATAATTCAAGTGTTGAAATTATGATAATTATATGAGTAAAGTACACTCACCCCCCTCAAGGTTTGTTAGAATCTACACCCCACCCCATTTTATATAGAGGCAAATTTAGTGACGAAAAATATTCTTCATTAATAATTAGTTATTATTTAAATTGTTAATAGATAATTTTAAATTTTTTTTTCAATATAATCCAATAAATTTAAAAAATGAAAACATCACAGTCATCCTCATTCTCTCAATCGCGTTCTTCCTCCGTAAATTCACAATGCAAACTTTGCAATAGCACACCTGACCGATTGACAAACCATATCTCGAACATAGTGAAACATGCTTGTGTTTTCATATTTGAAAATAATTTAATTTTAATCAAAATAATTTCTTTATACCTCCAATTTTCAAAATTGGATTGTAGACCCAAAAAGCAACATAAATGGGTGAAGAAAATAGAGAAACAAAACTAAGAAATATGAAGTGGATCGGAGGTTAATTATTAGAACCCAACGATGCGGTGGAGCACCGTTTTTAACAAAATCCAACAACATTTTAAACCTACAGAGCGTTCACTCACAACTTAAAGGGGTGAAGTTCACAAGAAGTAGTTGAACAAGTGGCTTTGGGGATGTGCGATTCACATTTTGGGGTTCAAGTCGCAACAAAACTTTGAGGCATGGTAGTGCCATGGGGTTTCAAATTCTGGGACGGTGACCGCCGTGTTAAAGGGAGCAAAGGCTTGGTGGTGACCGTTTGCGGTGAGAAATATGATTTGGAGATAGATGAGACATGGACTTAACAGACAGAGTGGATGGTTTTTTTAAATTTAATTCAGTAAAATTATTTTCATAAATTAATGTATGATAGTGTATATGCATTAAATTTATTTAAATTTTAACTAAGTAGTAATTATTTTTTATTAGTGACCAATTTGTTTTCGTCACTAAATTTTGCCTTTATAAAAAATGGGGTGGAGTGTAGATTTTAAAAAAGAATGGAGTGGAGTGTCATTCTTGCAAACCTTGAGGGGGGTGAGTGTATTTTACTAAAACTATATCAGCTGTAAGATTAATCAAATGGTTGGAATTTAATAGGAATTAATCAATGAAAATCCCAAATGAGCCTGCTTCGTTCTCCTTGGTTCCTCACTGCCTTCGTTCTCCTTGACTCCCTCCACTGTCAGAGACTTCCCACCGCTGGAATCGGTTGGTGGCAGCGAGAAAAGAAGGCAACCTTGACGCCCTACACTGCCAGAGATTCTTCGCCGCTATCGCCGTAGTTCCGACCACCCTCTACTACTGGAATTGCTGTGCGAGACTAGTTGGTTTTTACTTTTTATTCTTAGCACCATCCACAGATTAGATCTATCCATTATCTTCCTTGCATTTTACCCAATTTTGGTATCTGCAATTTCCCTTTTACTGCACTTTTTTGACAGACAGAGTGTTAATGAACTCAAGAATACAATAATGAAAAAATGGAATTGGTCAGTTTAGGAAAATTGTGTCAATTTCATAGCAAGCACATGAACAAAAATGAAAAAAACAGAAGGAAACGGTGGAGGTTACAGTTCATGGAGAAAGAGAGGCGTGGGAATACAAGGAAGAAGGTTATTGTTTTGCATCTTATTTGTGCACCGCTGGATGGATCTAATGGCTGTCTTTTAATGTCTGAAATTTCTTTAGTCATTTTATTTTAGTTATTTTTCTGAACCTTGGATAGATCTAACGGACCACATTACTGCTGGAGGGGCTGGACACAAATATTTTCTGGAGAGGATCGAGATTCTACAAGTGGACAAATCTCACTATTACGTCTCCGTAGGATAACTCAAGTGGTAGGAGTTGGAGATCCGTAGGATAACTCACGTGGTAGGAGTTGGAGAACATATGTGTTAGGTATGAGAACATCCATATATCGATTCCTAGCGGAGACAATTTATGTTTCCGATATAATAAAAAAACCCCATAAAAAAACATACAGATTATTAGATTATTAATCTGAGCATACTTTCATTTCATTTGATCTCTTGAATCTTGAATCAAGTTTTAGTTCTTCCTTTCGATAATTCACTGTCACACAACAAAACCAAGCAAGATTGTCGTCTAATCTGTGACCTGGAAATGGCACACGCAAGTGCAACCACCGAGGAAGACTATGCTTCTCTTTCCAACATACTTCAACAATTCACCAGTATTCCCACCGGGAGTTGGGTTTGACACCCTATCTATGGGGCTTGCCACCCCACTTTATCAAATACGGAATTTAAAATTCCGTATTCTCCCTATTGAATACGGAACTTAAAATTCCGTACTGTATTTAAGCATGCGTGTCACATTTTCAACCACTCATTATATACTAAAACAGATACGGAATTTTATTTTCCGTATTGATACGGAACTTTAAATTCCGTATTTAATAAAGTGGGGTGCAAAGCCTAAGGGGTGGGGCACCAAACTCAATTCCCCCACCATTGACAAGGCATGGCTTTTCAAGTCCGACACACACAGCAGTAGCAGTAAGCTAAGATTCATTCATTTCTTCTTCCTTTCCTCTTTCATCCTCAATGCTAATGAGTTTTTGTCCACAGCACTGGGCATGTTTTCCATTACCCAACCACATCTCTTAGCAAACCAGAAGAGGACGTTCATCCTGTCATGTAGCCTTCTAAAAGAAAGTGAAAGTTCTGTAAGTTTCTGTGGGCTCCATTTCCAGTTGAGATGTCTAGCATCTGTTATTAGTTGTTTGGTTTCTAATGTTCTTAGGTTTTGAATTGCAAAGGTAATGCTACCTGCCATTTTTGCTCTGACACTTGCTCATGATAAAGTCATTCCTTTTTTTTTTAATCTTAATTTAGGTTTGAGGGTGTCTCTTGGAACTTGGATGAAACGTTCATAGCATATGTAGCAGAAGAGCCCTCTCCTGCAAAACCCATATTTAATAATCTTGGCTACAAGAAGGATGGTAGTAGTGCAGACAAGGATTTTGGCAGCTGGAAAGGTCAAGGGGACTGGGAGGAGGATTGGGGAGAAACATATGCTGGAAAGAGACAGCCTGCACTTTTTGCTATCAACATCAACCGGTTTATTCATCATGTCAGATAATATTTAGATACATTACTCTGTTATGTTAGGAAAATTTAGTTTGACTAGGATTTTCACAGTGGAGAGGTACAAGCTGTTAAAGGAATTGACAAATCTTTGAGTGTTGGTCAAGTTGTATGGGCTCCATTTACCAAAGACTCATACCGATATCTTGTTTTTGTGGGGTGGTCATCCGCAACAAGAAAGCTTGGAATGAAGTACTGCTCTAACAGGCCTTGTGCATTATATGCTGTTAGAGCACTACATTATGAGTCTCCGAAGGACCGGTGGTGAGTCACTTCAGTAAGATATTGTATGTTCCCCCAAACCTTTTAGGAAGTGTCTATTTGTAGCTAATTTTGGTTATTTCTGAACTGTCTTATGAAACTAATGTTTTACATGTAGCTTAACTGAAGAATTTCATGCACTGAACCTTACTCCTACCATAAGCAGTGCACTCTTTCCGCGATTCAGGTAAGCTGGTTGAATCAGGTAGTGTTTAGAACTTCAGTCCAATATTTATTAGGTTATAAGTGTCCATTTATATATTAGTCTCCATTTGTTTCATATGCTTCATGCTTGAGGGTGAACAAACATTTTCTGCACAAGTTTCTAGTTTTTGGTGTGCACGCATGTTTGTTTAAAATAGGATATAATATGTAGTCAAAGACGATCAGTGGCTAGATTCAGTTGTTCTCCCCACTTATATCAAGCTAGCAGTCAACGGCAGTGACAGGCACTAAACTGTAGGGTCTAGTGGACGGTGGTTGAAGTAGAAAGAGTGCGTTAAGTTTACGAAATTAATTTCTATTCAAGAAGTTCTTTTGCCTTTGTTTTTTCGAACTTATAAAGATCTGTATACACGATAGATTATTTCTCCATTTACTGGAAAACAAATATGAAAAATATTTCTTGAAAGTTACTTTTGTATCAAAGTTGAAAGGAACAGAGTTTCTTATTATTGCTAATTTGTCAGTAATGAAACTCGTGTGCTATAGAAAACTGTCTACTACTATTCCTTTTGCCTAAGAGAGGTAATCATCTAGTGGCTTTATGAGTTATTTACTCACTTAGCACTTACAGTCATTATGAAACTCAAGAATGCTTAATAGGCATAACTTGGTGTTATGTTAGAAATGATTCATGATAGCTTCTTTAATTCTTCTCTGTCGCATATGTAGCAGAAGAATCATCTTCGTGTTAGTCTTTGCTCCTTCTTTATTGTTATTCACGTATTCGACCAATTTAAGCCACTGCTTTAGCATAGTGATTCTCATTCTAGCTATACGTTCCCACAGTTTACAGAGACAATATCTACACTATTTTTTTCAGTTAGAAATGTTATATTATGACATGGCTGCTTGTACCTCATTCTTGCAGAAATCATCAAAGTTCTTCTCTGCATCAAATTTCATTTGTTTTCTTTTGTAATACCTCTGTCTCATGGATTTCCAGTTACCATATATGTTCTAGACAGTCAAAGTGACTTGCCTCATGTTAATAAAATATTGACTTTCCAGTTACCAGTATGAGTTGTGTCCCTAACACCCTTACCTTTATTGATGAATTTTGTACCAGCCCAAATGGAAAGTTCCTTGTCTTTTTATCTGCAAGAAGTGCTGTGGATTCTGGAGTGCACAATGCTACAAATTCACTGCATAGAATCAATTGGCCAACGGATGAAAAACTGTTCCAGTCTGTCAAAACTTATGACATTGTAAGCTATTATGTGGCCAGTTTAATTTGGATGTATTTGGTTTGATTATATTACTTTATAATTTAGAGTAAACCACTGAATTAGTCTTCCAAAAATTATAGTATTACCATATTTTTCTATCGAAGAGTTTTTTTATTTGTTCATCAAATGAGTTCTTGTAGATCTAAAATGTCACAGCGTTCATCTTTATGGATAATTAATTTTGTCACACAAAATGATGAATTTGATAACTGTTCTGTGTATTTGAGCGCTTAACTTGATGACAAAAATCTTTTGAAGGGCTAATGTGTTCCCGTGTTAATCTCTGGAGAACTAATTTAAGGTTTTACCATATAATTTATTATGGGCTTCAAAATTTTGATAATGATCTTCTGCTTAAAAGGTATCCTTGAGAAACTCAAACATCGTACTGTGGACATTATATGTTCAGTCTAGTTGTCTGTTGTGTTTGTAGTCCTTAGACACTCATGCATTGCTACTTTTAATGACCGTGAGACAGGTTATGTTTTTCTTGTTACCCGACGGTAAGCACTCTAGGGAATTTGGTTTAGTGAAATATCCACGCGGCCACGCCACCTTCAAAATTTTAACTTATTGTGACAAAGATTCCTTGTAATAGTTTCAGGAACATTTTGTGGACTAAAAGAAGAATTCATTAAGAGAGAGATATTGAAATAAATGCAGGATTTGGCAAATGGTTTTGGTATCTTGGCTAAATAACATGATTGTTATTCAGAATGCACGGTAGAGGTTTTACTGGAACTCCATATTTGCTTTCACATCTAGTTCTTTTATTGAGACCCTAGATTCTATATTTCTATTGTAGTATAGGGCATTGGATTCACAAATCGCCACATAGGTATTTTTTCAAATGTGAGATTGTTTATACTGTAATTAAAGAATTTTCATCATTCACAATGTTTTATAAGGTAGACACTTAGTTTACTTGATAGATGGTTAGCTCTTAACTCTTAAGGTATTATTTTGTGTTTTGCTGTAAGTTGATTTTCAAAGAACAAATATGACATGTCATTTGGGTGCCATAAATAAGATAATATAAATGTATTCTTAGCTTATTCTATCTTGCCAAGCAATAACATTGGTTTGAAACATCTAGTATACGTATTTATTTTCAATGTGTAATCTTAAAGGAAGTCTTTGAGTGCATTTTTGGTCATCTGATGACTCTGGCTTTTAAATCTATTTTGAAGATACCTGTTGCAATGTGTGCTGAGGATGGTTGCTTCCCTGGGCTTTATTGTACAACTATCCACAATAATCCTTGGCTTTCCGATAACTGCACAATGATCATATCATCCGTCTGGCATAGCTGTGAAGTTCTTCTATCTGTTGATGTATTGAAATAAATATTTAACAATAGGAATGTTTTCTATCCATTTATTGAAGGTTTATGTATTATTTATGATGAACTCATTTTTTTATCATACTATAGTGGGGAAATACTTCATATCAGCCCAGCAGACAAAAATTTCTCGTGGAATCTTCTTGCGCTGGATGGGAACAATATTTTTGCCGGTAACAAAAAATGCTCGGCTTATCAGTACTTTGGTCTTTTGAAGCGGAGAAGCATGTTTTCTCCATTTTGTTGTTATTTTTTGCAGTTTCTAGCAGTCCAGTCAATGTTCCTCAAATCAAATATGGAATGTTTATTAGGAAGGAAAACAGAAATACCACATGGGTTTGGTCAAATATATCCAGTCCCATATTCAAATGCTCTGACAAGGTTTATTCTATTTTCTTTTAAGATACTAATAAAAACTGTTGTCTCAAAAATATATTATTTGTATACTTAGAAGTGAATCACTGGATTTTGGATGCAGGTTAGATCTTTGCTGTCCTCTCTCCAGTGTAGCATATTGAAGATCCCAGTCCAGGATGCTTATGATGGTCTAACAAAATGTCTTTAAATTACTTTGGTTTCTTGCTCATGGATATTTAGATTATGTTGAATGACATAATGAGATTTGAGACATGTTTTAAATTTCATGTCTTTATTCTCACAAATTAGTTGAGGCATCTGATTCCATCTCTTGAAATTCAATCTGTATATGGCTCGTCCATAATGAGGTGAATTAATCTGATTTATATAGCAATGATTATCCTTATAGAAAATCTTAGGGCTTGTTTGGCTTGAGAAAACATTTTCTATTGTCAATTTTTATTACACAAATGCTGCATTGTTTTTACTCGATTCCCTGTTTACGAGATTTGTATTGAAAACAATGTAAACAACAAAGAAGTTATTTATTATTGTCATTAAAAACAAAACATTAAAAAAAAAAACATTTTATCAAGCCATACTGATAGGTAACCCTTTTCTTGGTTAGTTTAGTTAGGTAGTTTAGTAGATAGTTTAATGGATTTGGTTAATTAGTTAGAGAGTGATAAGGAATATTATAAATACGGGTTAGATAGTTCAACCTCTTTGGGATCATTTGTAATTGAGAATTAGGGCGATGTTCTCAGACTCTCTAATTAGTAATTACTCAGCAACTGTAGTAGTTTCTATTCTCGAATAATATCCGTTTTCTTCTTATTATTGGCTGGTATCTGTCACAGACAGGCTCTTACTGTTTCTGCCCTCCTCCCTTACCATTAGGACACACGTGACACGACCTCTCAACATAGAAAAAGAACAAAAGATAGTTTTTGATTTGTGCTTTAGGATAATGCAATCTCTTAGGTTCTTCTTAAAATCTTGGGAAAGCTTGATTTAAAATGAAATAACTGGTAAAATGAAGAACAAGAAATTAGAGAAGGGTTAAGCTTTGTAGTTTACAGTGCTCAGCATAAGGGCACAAGTTTTTTTGATAAGCAATAAGGGGCAAAGTATAATCATTTGTAACTGTAGACATAAGAAAACTTTATGGATCATTAGTTATGTAACCATTGAAAGCACATGACACCTTAAAATGATTAAGATCGTCTCCATACAATGCAACCATTTAGTTGGTCATAGCCATTGATCTCAATCAAATTTTGGGATCAGATACCTGTCTCGTTAAAATCTATGTTTTTCATTTTATTTTATTTCAGGAGCTGCTAAACCTTTTGAAGCTATATTTGTGTCATCTAAAACCAAGAACAAGAATGTAGTTGATCCACTAATTGTGATTCTTCATGGAGGGCCACAGGATGTCACTTTGTCACACTTCTCAAAGTCTTGGGCTTTTCTATCTTCAGTTGGATACAACTTGCTGATTGTAAATTCCAGGTAATATGTACTCCTGAACTTCCAAGCATTAGTAAGGGGCAGTATTGTTAAAATCATGCCAAGTATGACGAGTTCTTTCATATTTCTATTGGTTCCTGTTTGAAATATGAGATAAAACCATTCATGTGTCTTCTTCACCCAACAGTTTAAGCTTTTGGGATAGTTGGTTCATGACATGGTATCAGAGTCTCTATAACCAAGTGGTCTAGAGTTCGATCCTTGTTCCTATTATTCTAATATATAATTTAAATTTCCGCCCATTGGGATTCGGTGAGGAAGCATTACAATCTCTTCCAGGAAAAGTGAATTTATAGAGTTTAGGAAAGAATGTTAGCCTTTATGGATGAAGACTTATCTACTAATTGACTGTTTTAAGGTTTCTTAATTTGTTAATATTTCTCAGAGGTTCATTGGGATTCGGTGAGGAAGCATTACAATCTCTTCCAGGAAAAGTTGGGTCTCAGGTATTTATTATTTTCTACTTCAAGATACGTAGTTTTATTTTTGGGTAAGTCAAATAATTTTTGGTAATGCTATTTGAGCAAACATTTACTTTATAAGTAAGTACACAGAACTTTCTGGTAGGGTATTGATTTTAGTTTTTCATCTGTAGGATGTCAATGATGTTCTCTCCGCTATAGATCAAGTTATCAATTTGGGTCTTGCCAGTCCATCCAAGATTACAGTGATGGGTAACTCACATGGTGGTTTTTTGACAACCCACTTAATTGGCCAGGTGAAATAAGCCCAATTACTGTGACTTGACATATCCATATATCTATACATGTTCTATATCTCATTTTCTTGCAATACCAATTTTATTGTAATATATGAACTCTGCATTGTCTGTCAAGCATCCCTTAACTGGTTATTATACTACTACTAGTTATCCTTTGCCTTGGACCTGTTGTGGTTAACATCATTTAGAGTTTATTACCAAAGTGAAAGCAACTTATATTATTTTTGTTGTAGAAATTGTTTATTAGAGGTATGTGATGGATTAAAAGAAGCTTGCAATTGGAAATATTGTCAAAAACTAAAACAAACGGGGGGGGGGGGGGGAGGTATTGTAACAAGCTATGGGATATAGTTATTTTCAGAAGCCTAACATATACTAAGCAATTAGAATGGTTTAAAAAATAACAATGTATACTTAAATGGCAAAAGGGATTCTTATTTCAATTGAGACTGATACTTGTGAATTTTCCGTGGTGTGGTGACTTTTGTTGACCATAGAGCATTGTTTTCTTGCTTTCTAATTGCTGCAGGAACCGGAGAAGTTTGTGGCAGCAGCAGATAAATTAGAAGGCCACAAGAAGGTTTAGTATAGGCCTTTGAGCATCAATAATCCCTGCAAGCCTTTCAATGTCTTTCTGAGGCCTAGAGCCCATTTGGATATTGACTTATTGGAACTTCTACTAGAAAAAGCACTAAATTAGCTCCAGTAAGTGCTCTTTAGTTTGTATCTTCCTAGTATTTTGAGAAAACAGTATGGTCTAAATTGTTTTTTCTTTCAAACAGATACAAAGCATGCATTTCATCTCCTTTTGCCCTTCCTTTCCTTTCTCTCACGTTTTATGTAGCTAAATTGTATTGTATTCCCATGGAGAAGTGGATCTCCCAAGGGGAGTGTTTTTCACCTTAAGATACATGTTGAGATTCTCACCTTAACCTTACTGAACAATTCAGCCAATAGAGTGATTTGAAAAACCATGTCAACTAATTACAGTTCTGCATTGAGTGGTATATGAGTATATCTCTCTATTCATTACCCTACATTCTAATATTTCATATAATTGAATTTCATGATGAATTGATAAGATAAAATATGTCTAAATCATGATTATGATATATCATATTAGATACAGGTGATTTATGTCATTGTAGTTTTATTTCAATAAATTCTGCAGGTAAAAGCACCAACACTTTTCCTATTAGGTGCTCAAGATCTTCGTGTTCCAATTTTTGATGGGTTGCAAGTAAGATTTTATGAGCTTGAAGTATAGTTTTATGGGTCTCGTTATTGGTATTGTATGAGTGACAGTAAAACTATCACTTTTTGAATGTCTAGTATGCCCGGGCTTTAAAAGAGACAGGAGTAGAGGTCAAAACCATTATGTTTCAAAATGATGTTCATGCACTCAAAAGGAAGACAAGTCCTACTTAAACCCTTTGCCTTTCAACTGCATAGAATCATGGTTTATAATTTTAATACAGTATGATTCTTTTTTTTTTAAATTATCTGATAACTTTGCAGGCCACAATCCGACTGGGAATGCATCCTTAATATTGGGGTGTGGTTCAACAAGTATTGCAAAAAAGTGTGAGTAAGAGTCTTACATTGGGAGAAAGATGAAAGTATTGAGCAATATATAAGTGAAATAAGTGAAAGGACTCATACACCCAATGCCTTAAGGGGTTGGGTGAAAGGTGTGGTGTTCATTCATATATCATATATGTGGTTTGCTCTTTGTCCAATGTGGTGTGAAGATCCCCTCTTGAGCCAACAGAGGGAAGATTGGTGGCACTGAGGCGGAAACTCTATCATATCCCTGGTGCTCAAAATGGGGAATATACTTTGTTATCCTCTACACAACTTGGGTAAAGTAAAGACTTGCCCTTCACATTCAGTAACCAATATTTAAACGTGTTTGGAGAGTGCAAATGATACCTGTGACAAATGAAATGCAACACTAGATTCATATTTAGTCACTTACATATTAATCCTGAATGATTGTGAAATACACTGATGATTTAAAAACGGGAATAGAGGAGGGCTATTACTATTAAATCATGGGAACAAGTGCCGGTTGCAGTGCATTGTACGTATGTCTTCTACATAATTAAAAAGAGGCTCTTTAGAAATAAAGTCATGATGTTAGGGGACAAAATGACGATCGTATAATATGTAAGATCACCACTTATTAGAGCTAATGTTCTTCCCCATCAAAGACCACAATTTAGCTCCTTGAAAATCACAGCATAAATCGAAATAAGAGCATTCCGAATATATTATCATGTATGCAACTGCTGATGAAGGGATAACCGATGATACGAGGCATTACATACAACAAACCACTTTGAGCTGAAGAAATAGGCACTCCCTGCAATGAGAATGAACTGAAAATTAACACCATAAGAAACTGCCACTATTATTTAAAGGAATAAGCCACTTGATTGAGACTTGAGAGGAAAGGAGAGAGAACTCATTCTGATGAACTCATGCTAGTTTAACCTAAGATCTTGTCAAAGAATGAAGCACGTATCCGTTGAACCAACCACACATTCACACTCAACTAACCTAACTAATACTACTGAACTAATTTGTTTAGCCGGTCGCTCTCTAATAAATTAACAATTATAGGATAAGGACAGATGTTTTTTTTTTAAGAGAAAGGACAGATGTTAAAATGACATTGGATTGGAGAAGAAAGGACCCAGAGTGAATGTGGAAATGGAATGCAGGAGCCCACTCTTGAGCATCAGCACTCATTCACACTGGTTTTTAGCGTCAACTCGCTTCCCCCAATTTTATTCTCTTCCTCTTCCAGTTCCTTTTAAGTATCTATCACCTTTCCCTTCCACGCTCAACGCAACAACCACACCAAAACCACTCTCTCTCATCGCGTAACCCCTCTCTCTCTCTCTCATTCATCACACGATGCTTCTTCTCCATTATTCTGTTATTTATTTATTTCCTTGTTATGTAATCTGCAGCAGAAGATTCTCAGCCACGGCCATGGATAATCCAAAAGGTCAAGAATCCCCATCGGTATTGGATGAAGAAGCATTCGCACTTCCCTCTAAGTTACTTCAAGAATTCACATCCATGTCCACCATCGACAAGGCGTGGCTTTTCAAACCTGACACTCACATTGGTGGTAATGGTAATGCTAAGTCTCTCTCTTCATTTCTCATTCTTCTTTACTTCAACTTAGTTAGTTTCTACTTGCTAATGATGATGGAAATTCGTTATTTTCAGCTTCTACTCAGGGAATGTTTTGCGTGAGTCAACCGAACCTTTTGGCCAACAAGAGAAGGAAGTTCATTCTGTCGTCTACAATTTCCAAACAAAGTGACAGTGGTTCCGTGGAATTTGAGTGGGCTCCATTCCCTGTTGAGATGACTGGAGTCTCTGTGATGGTCCCTTCTCCATCTGCATCCAAACTTTTAATTGTTCGGAATCCCGAAAGCGGAGAAGGTACTCCTTCCTGCTTCGAAATTTGGACCTCCTCTCGTCTCGAAAAGGAGTTCCACATCCCCCAATCCAAGCACGCGTCAGTGTATACTGATGGATGGTATTGCAATTGTTTTATCTATTGGCTTGGCTGTGAATGATAATACAAAACTAAATGCATTAAAATCCAAAAGATTGTGTCATTGTGTGTGTCTTGTTCTGTGATATTATAGGTTTGAGGGAATCTCTTGGAACTCGGATGAAACACATATAGCGTATGTTGCCGAAGAGCCATCCCCTCCAAAGCCTGCATTCAATGATTTGGGCTACAAGAAAGGTGGTTCTGATGACAAGGATTACGGTACCTGGAAAGGTCAAGGGGATTGGGAGGAGGGCTGGGGAGAAACATATGCGGGGAAGAGGCAGCCTGCGCTTTTTGTCATGAATATCACTAGGTTTTCTACAGTTTATATATTCATTCAATAATGAAGAGTATAAAAAAGAATACTAATTACAATAGTGGTTTTACAGTGGTGAGGTACAGGCTGTCAAAGGAATCGACAAATCCTTGAGTGTTGGGCAAGTTGTCTGGGCTCCATCGAATGAAGGCTCTGCTCAATACTTGGTCTTTGTTGGATGGTCTTTTGAGACAAGAAAACTTGGTATTAAGTACTGCTATAACAGGCCTTGTGCAGTATATGCTGTGAAAGCACCACACAAGTCAAAAGCTAATGAAACTGAGATTCAGTAAGCCACTTTGGTTTCTATTTCCTATTGTTGAGTTTGGTTATGCTGGAGCTCGGCTGAATTTTGAAGGTGTGCTGATGCAGGTCTGTTGAAGATGTCCAGGCGTTTAACCTAACTAGAACCATAAGTAGCGCTTTCTTTCCACGGTTCAGGTAATATGGTTCTCACTTTCCCTATGCTATGCATATCAGAGTCAGGATATTTTTCATAGCTCTGTTTACACCCGCTGAAATAGAATTTTAAATAGTTTTCCAGATTCTAGTGTGCAAGTAATGTATAGGTTGATGACAAGATAGGAAAGTTGTCTAATGATGAAGGTAAGGGGTTTCTGGCTTGAGGTGATTGATTTCCACGTCTATCAATCTCCAGATTCAGAGAGCTGTACCAAGCATTCAGCATTGAGGGTGGGGGGTGTTTGCTAAAGCAGAATGAAGAACTTTTTTGGGAAAACTATTTTTCATTTTGACAATTTATTTGTTTTTTGGTTTCAAAAGGATTTGTAGAGTATTGTTTAATTATTTGAAGAATATGAAACAGAATTTATGGGACCAATATTCCTGAAAATATCACAGATTCTCCATTATCAGTTTTTAAAGTATGAATACTTATGTGGTTTAAAACCTATCTGATATCAGTCTAAACCTTCACCTCAGTAAGTTATCTCAATTCTAAACATATTGTATCTTTTTCAGTCGCATGAAACTTGTTCAGCCTTTTCTAGATGTTAAAGCAATGAGTTATTAATGACAAGTGTGTGAATTTGGTTTCTATGATCTTGATTCCAATGCATGAATTTTCTACCAGCCCAGATGGAAAGTTTCTTATATTTTTATCTGCAAGAAGTTGTGTTGATTCGGGAGCCCATTCTGCTACAAATTCACTGCATAGAATTGATTGGCCTAGGGATGTGGAACCTTATCAATCTGCAAAAGTTCATGATGTGGTAAGCTTTTTTTTTCCAGTTTAACTTTAATCTTATTGTTGCCATCGAGCTTTATGATCTATCGTTGCTCTTGGTATTATTTTATAGTTTTCTCATATCAATTAACAGCATGAGCTTCTTCACAATCATACACTTAAGAATATGATTTGGAATACATAAAATGTTGACTATTATAGTTTGTTCTTATTATACATGTGATAGTTTTGCTTCAAGAACATGCCAAATGGTAAGGTTTTTCTTTAACTGTTGAATGAGTGTTTGATCTGGTTGAATATCTGTACACATCCATCATTGTTTCCTCTTCGGATTACCTATTTTAAGTTGGTTTTGGTATCTTCACTGATAGAACAGAATATTTTGAAAGCATGCTCTATGGATAGCATATTCAAAATCATAAGTTAATTTCCTTTCTTATCTTTTTCTTTTTTCCGAATCCTGATCTCAATTTTCACAAATTTTTTTTGCACCTTGCTTGCTCTTGTCGGGTATCAATTTCATGAGGCTGTTTGTACTGGCCTCAGATTTCTTGCTGTTAACAACGGTTTAGAAATTAGAACCTAAATACTAGTAGTCTTGAATAGATGTTTTTCAGGTTCTCATATGACTGAAGCATCTTTAAAATCTGAACTCATTTGTAAAAATATATTTTCCAAATTTAGTTTTTGTTTACTACATGAAAAGTGCTTATTGTTTCTGTAAAAATTCTTGATAAAATTATTGTGACTTTTTTGTATAACTTTTTTAAGATTCCAGTTGTGCTGTGTGCTGAGGATGGCAGCTTCCCTGGGCTTTACTGTTCAAGTATCCTTAGTGATCCATGGCTTTCTGATGGCTACACTTTGATTATACCCTCTATCTGGCACAGCAGTCAAGTTTTACTTTCTGTCAATGTGTTGAGGTAACTAGAGCAGTATGTATGATTTTTTTATGTTTTCACTGACCATTACGCAAATAATCATGAGCAACTCTGTACATTTTCTTCAAATCAAGTGGAGACACATTACGTATTACCCCTGCCGACTCAAATTTCTCTTGGAGTCTCCTTACGTTGGATGGGAACAATATTCTTGCTGGTAACATTGGATGCTCATTTTATCTTTAACCTTACTATTCGAGTGAAGCAAATGTTACTTAGTTCTAACTTGTCCAACTTTATGCAGTTTCAAGCAGTCCAGTAGATGTTCCTCAAGTCAAGTATGGAACCATTGTTAAGAAGGCAGCTGATAGTAATGACTGGAGTTGGTCAGATGTATCAAATCCTATATTTAAATGCTCTGACCAGGTTTTGGTTAAGTTTCCTTTTGGATTATCTGTATGGATAATTTTTGCAAATAAAAATAATCCTATGCTAAAATTGTACCGTTGGAATTGGGCTACAGGTTAGATCATTGTTGTCCTCTCGTATGTTCAGTGTAATGAAGATCTCAGTCAAGGATGCTTCTGAAAGTACAACAAAAGGTATATTCCTTACTCTAGATTTTTAGGCGATTAAATGCACAGATTTATCATAATGTAACTCTTGCGTTCGGATTGGTGAGTATACAACTGATAGCGTTATGTGGAGCTTTGTGTCTTTAATTGTTCTGCAACAGAACCAATTAACCACTCAGGGAGAAGAAAGGATGAAGTCCTTGAAAATAATGTTCATTGAATTTTTGTAGTTGTGTAGTATGGCATATGGGAAATATTTTTTATTCTACTGTCTTTTCCTAGTTCGTACGGCCCTTTGAAAGTTAAGGAAAGAATAGAAAATGGCCAAATGGCCACCTGTATAAAGGTGCTGAAATTAAGACTGATAGTTGCACGATGATAATAATATAAATCTGTAAATCAAATGGCCACCTGTATAAAGGTGCTGAAATGGAAATATAGCTAAGCTAAGTTATCAGATGGGAAAAAATAGAAAATGAAGAACAAGAAATTTGAATAGAACTAATTAAATTTTTGGTTTATGGGTAGCAGGTTAAGTATAGCTAAACTTGCATGAAAAAACTGTAAACGGAATTACTTCATAGTTATTCTGTTATATCATCACTAAATCTTGCTCATACCTAGTGCTATAAGATTGGTGGCCAAGTTGAGTTATTGAAAAATGTAAGGAAATTTCAAAAAACATTTTATTTGTTTACCCTTTGATTTTATCATGTAAGTTAGTATGGCCATACTAAAAAATTTATTGAGGAATTTAATTTTATTCTGAATTTTTTTTATCTCAACTTCAATTTCAGGTGCTAGTAAACCTTATGAGTCTATATTTGTGTCATCAAAAACTAAGAAAAGTGACACATGTGATCCACTAATTGTGGTCCTACATGGAGGACCGCACTCTGTCTCATTGTCAGGCTTTTCAAAGCCATTGGCTTTTCTTTCTTCACTTGGATATAGCTTGTTGATTGTAAACTACAGGTAAATGACATCTTCCTTGGTGCCCGAGCATTTAGTCAAGACCATACGTTTTAAATTTATTATAATTTGATGTGTTGCATCATATTCCTGTTGATTATATACATTGTGCTTGATCAAGATATCAGTGCTAGGATAGTTATAGTGATTCTGAGCTTGCAATAGCATACATATCAGGAGAAGTGGCCTCTAATGAGCTGTAAACCTGCTATACGTCTTTCATGTTAGTAATAAGTATTATTTCTTTTAAGCACTGCTGACCAAATACAAGACCCCACTTGAGGGGGATGTTTGGACTTTCAAAGGGGTTTATCAAGATTAAAGGTAGTATTCATTGAAAAGTTAGAAACTATGGAAAGAAAATATTTGCACAATAAAACTACAGTGTGATGAAGAAACTAAATCCTTATATTTGGGCTAAGGAGCCCAGGCCAAAAAATTTCTTTTGTTTAATGTGATGAGGTTCCAAAGGAAACTTCCATATCCATTTTCCCGCCAAAGCAATGTTCTAAGACATCAAGTTTCCAAGTCCAAAACCCTTGTCCTAAGGAGGACAAGGAAAGAGAATCCTTTGAAGAAAACTAGCATAAATAGAACGAGAGGAAATAAATGAACATTGCAACTGACATAAGAGAGAGAACAAACAAGGACCCTTGGCAAGATATTCAGGAAAAAGATAGTAAGATACTCATGCATTTCTAGTATCACGGAATACCAAAGCTTAATTGTTTTGATCTTATTCTTTGAAGTCCTAAAAGTCATACCATAACAGGTGACCGCTGTTGAAATCTGTCTCTGGATGCTACTTGTAAAACATAAGTGAACCAACTTGATATTTTGGTTTTGGCATCATGTGGTAAAGACATACACCTCCAATAATGATTTAGATATAGAAGTTATTTCATAAAATTTTAACTATATGCTACATACTTTTTTTAGAAATGCACGACATTGTCAACACTCAACACCTTTATGAGATAGCCATTAGCTAATGTTCTGTATTAGGGAAAGCTTACGTAAGATAATGACAGAAAGTAAACCCTAGCAGAACACTCAAAATAGCAATGTTATCATAAAAGGAATATTCTCATTAATGCTAAAAAGTCGTCTGGTACAAGTTGATGACCTCCCCTTTTATAGAGGGTGCGGTCATGATGTGGATTTTTGCTATATTTGGGCCTGACAATCAGGGCCCAAACCCCTATGCATATAAGACAAATCCAAGAGAATCTTCCAGCTGGCTTGCGGGTCCACCTGAGGAAGAGCAAAGCTATTACACCGTGTCGTTGATTCTCGCCAGGCTGTCTTCATTAGCGTGATTGCTCCTATTTGGGCGGGCACTTTATGTCCCGCCCAGTCCACATGCCCCCAAGACATGAGACTCAGGTAACTTGAGTCGAAATGTTTTTATATACTGTTTTGTCGCCCGATGTGTCGTGATATTGTCTTTCGCTGATTGCAGGTATGTCGCCATTCTATTGTTTATTTATTCATCGCCAGCGTCGCTGGTGAATGCAGCTCCGGGAAGACCTTCAGATCTGATCGCTAAATCAGATCCAGGCGTTCGGCGGCGTTCAACGCCGCCTGACTACGTGAACTTAGAAGATCTTAAAACCACTGCTCCACGGAGAGCGCAGGAGGCAGTGACGGGTATCACGCCTGCGGCTTTGCAACAAATGTTAGATACCTTACAGAAGGTGCAGTCCTAAAACGAGCAGTTGCAAGCCCAAGTTGAGTATCTTACTCAGAGGCAAGATTTCAAGCAGGGACAACGTCTGGAGGCGGAGGACGTAGTTGAATTTCAACCTTTTGTTCCAGCCATCACCAAGGTGGACATACCAAAGCACCTGCAAACCATGACATTGGACGCCTTTTCGGGCGAATCTGATCCTATGGAGCACCTGAGGTATTTCAACACTAAAATGGTGATCGGCGGGGCAACGGATGCGGTAAAATGCCGATTATTGCCTTCCACGTTCAAGGGCATGGCGATGCAGTGGTTCATCCGACAACCGCCCTTTTCCATCGATAACTTCACTGATCTGTCTACTAAGTTTCTGACTCAATTCTCCGCCAATAAAACCACAAAAGCAACAATGTTTGATCTTATCAGCATACATCAGCAACCAGGCGAGAAATTAAAAACCTACATGGCACGCTTTAGCAAGATGGCGGTGCAGTTGGAGGAGGATAACCCGGATGTATGCTTGGCATCGTTCAAAAATGGTCTTCGGGCGGGAGATTTGAATAGAGACCTAACAAGGCGGCCGGCGAAAGATATGATGGATCTTCGTGCTCGCGTACAGGAATTCATATTGATTGAACAAGATGATCAGAAGAAACAAGAAAGAGAGGAAGGACGCAAGCAGTCTCAGTCTGGCGGTGTTCCACAGGAGAAACCCAAGGCGGGGAAGGAAACCAGGGTAGCGCAAACCCCCCGTGTACCAAGACCGGGACCATATCAAAACTCCAAACCTGGCTTTCAAAATACATGGCACAGAAATTCCCAAGGTCCCGCTGCAGCCACAATTGGTCAGCATGGTGCTTCGCCAGCGCCAGTCCCACTTACTAAGTTGAATGCACCCTTAAGTACCATTTTAAGGGCAGTTGGGCAGACAAACGTTGTGCAGTATCCGCCACCACCACGACGGCCCCCGGCTAATGTGGATACCAATAGGTGGTGCGAATACCACAAGACGTTGGGGCATACGACAGATAATTGTTGGAACTTGAGGCGGGAAATTGATCGCTTGATTAAGGCTGGCCATTTGGCAAATTTTGTTAAAGACACAACAACGCCAGAGACCGCTAAGATAACCCACGGGGACAAAGGCAAAGGGAAGGAGTTGGTTGAAGAGTTAGGCGATCCTGTTGGAGAATGCTCGTCTATTGCAGGAGGATTCGGCGGGGGTGCAATTTCAAGTAAGGCTAGAAAACGCTATGTGGCGGCAGTACACTCAGTACATGAGGCGAACGAAGGCGAGTGTTGGGTGAATCATTCCCCTATTATATTTACCCCTCAGGATTTCGCGCATTTGATCCCCCATGACAACGATCCAATTGTGGTAACAATTAGGGTTAACAATTACGTGACGAAGAAAGTATTTTTAGACCAGGGATCTTCGGCGGATATCATTTATGGAGATGCCTTTGATCGCCTGGGGTTAAAAGAATCAGACTTGAGGCCGTATAAAGGAACCTTGGTAGGATTTACAGGGGACCGTGTCACTGTGCGGGGATACGTGGAAATACCAACTGCCTTTGGCGAAGGAGAGTTCGTAAAGAAATTTCAAGTGAAGTCCTTAGTCTTGGCTTGCAGAGCCAATTACAATGTACTCTTGGGGCGGGACACCCTCAACAAGCTATGTGCGGTCATTTCAACTGCTAATTTGACTGTTAAATATCCAGCCTGCAATGGAAAGGTCGGGGTATTGCATGTGGACCAAAATGCAGCAAGAGAATGTTATTTAAGAAGTGTGGCGCTCTATGGGCGTAAGGCCGCCAAAGAAAGTCACAGAATCACAGAAATCTTTCCACGAGGGATTTAGTTTGGATCCAAGAGACGATGCTGATGATTTCCGCCCACAACCTCTGGAAGAAACTAAGCAAGTGCAAATTAAGGATAAATTTTTAAAGATTGGCAGCAGTTTAACAAAGGAGCAAGAGGAAAGATTGATTACTCTACTGGGTGATAATTTGGATCTCTTTGCATTGACCATCAATGATGTACCAGGGATTGACCCCAATGTGATCACTCACAAATTGGCCATTCGACCAGGGGCGACCCTAGTCATCCAGCCAAGGCGAAAAATGAGTGATGAAAAGAATAAGGCAGTACAATTAGAGACGGAGAAACTAATCAAGGCCCGCTTTATCCGTGAGGTGCAGTACCCAACATGGCTCGCCAATGTTGTGATGGTCAAAAAATCCAATGGGAAATGGCGAATGTGTGCAGACTACACAAGCTTGAACAAAGTGTGTCCCAAAGACTCGTATCCACTTCCCAATGTTGATAAGCTTGTGGATGGAGCGTCGGGGAATGAACTTTTAAGTCTCATGGATGCTTACTCGGGCTACAATCAAATCATGATGCATCCATCGGATGAAGAAAGTACAACATTTATGTCCAATCAGGCGAATTATTGTTACAAGACAATGCCTTTTGGTTTGAAGAACGCAGGAGCCACGTATCAACGGCTCATGGACAAAATTTTTTCAAGACAAGTAGGCAGGAATATGGAGGTATATGTGGATGACATGATTGTAAAGTCCGCCAGGGCTGGTGATCATGGCGGTGATCTTAAGGAAGCATTTGCTCAATTAAGAACATATCAAATGAAGTTAAATCCTGAGAAGTGTCCAGGGAGGAAAGTTCTTGGGATTTATGTTAACCTCAAGAGGGATAGAAGTGAATCCAGACAAGGGGAAGGCGATCTTGGAAATGAAAAGCCCAACAAGTGTAAAGGAGGTGCAACGTCTAACAGGACGAATGACCGCTTTATCACGTTTTTTGCCAATGGCGGGTGACAAAGCAGCCTCATTTTTCACATGTTTAAAAAAGAATTCAAAGTTTCAGTGGACAGAGGAATGCGAACAAGCTTTCGCCAAGTTAAAAGAAACATTAGCAACATTACCGGTACTCTCCAAGCCAACGCCAGGCGTCCCTTAATACTTTATTTAGCAGTCACTGACAAGGCGGTGTTGCTTCAGGAAGAAGGAAATAAGCAGAAGGTTATATATTTTGTAAGCCATACTTTGCAGGGGGCGGAGTTGCGGTACCAGAAAATTGAAAAGGCGGCTTTGGCGATTTTGAAAACAGCAAGGCGCCTCAGGCCTTATTTCCAAAGTTTCCAAGTAAAAGTTAAAACTGATGTTCCTTTACGGCAAGTATTACAGAAGCCCGATTTATCAGGACGATTGGTCAGCTGGTCAGTGGAGTTATCAGAGTATGACATACAATATGAGCCGAGGGGCCAAGTCACAATCCAAAGTTTGATCGACTTTGTGGCGGAGTTAACACCCACGGAAGGCGAGAAAACTCAAGGAGAATGGGTCTTATCTGTGGATGGGTCCTCCAACAACACTGGAAGTGGGGCTGGGATAACCATTGAGAGTCCAGATAAAATGATAATCGAACAGTCTCTAAAATTCGAGTTCAAGGCAAGCAACAACCAATCTGAATATGAGGCTCTGATCGCCGGTTTAAGGCTAGCCATTGAATTAGGAGTCCAAAAGTTATTCATCAAAGGAGATTCACAGTTAGTGGTTAAACAGGTGAAGAGCGAGTATCAGGTGAAAGACCCGCAACTTTCCAAATACTTGGAAGTGGTGCGCAGATTAATGATGGAAATCAGAGACATTAGAATAGAGCATGTCCCGAGGGGTCAAAATGAGAGGGTTGATGTGCTGGCAAAGTTGGCAAGTACAGGGCGATTAGGCAATTACCAAACAGTCATTCAAGAAACCCTGCCTCGCCCAAGTATTGATTTAGTGGAAGTGAAGTTCAAAGCAGTAAAGTCAATAAGTGAAGGCGAGCCTTCATGGATGGAATCAATCAAGATTTTTATACAGAACCCTCCATAGGGTGACGACTTGAACTCAAGAGCAAAACGTAGAGAGGTCAGTTTCTATACACTGGTAGATGGTGAGTTATATCGGCGAGGCATTATGTCTCCTATGCTGAAGTGTGTGGACACCAATGATGCCCCGGGAATAATGGCGGAAGTCCACGAAGGAGTATGCTCCAGTCATATTGGTGGGCGATCCTTGGCAGTAAAGGTTTTGAGAGCAGGATTCTACTGGCCCACAATGAAGAAGGACTGTCTGGAATATGTTAAGAAATGTGAAAAATGTCAAAGTCTTTTCTGACTTGCATAAGGCTCCGCCGGAGGAATTAACCACCATGATGGCGCCTTGACCATTTGCTATGTGGGGGACTGACATTTTGGGACCATTCCCAGTAGCGAAGACACAAATGAAGTATATCGTCGTGGCGGTTGATTACTTCACCAAATGGATAGAAGCCGAAGCAGTGGCGACTATCACGGCAGCCAAGGTCAAGAATTTCATGGGGCGAAGAATTGTGTGCAGATTTGGGGTTCCCATGGCTTTGGTAATGGACAATGGAACCCAATTTACAAGTAACGTCACCCGGGAATTTTGCGCACAAATGGGAATTGAAATGAGATTTGCCTCGGTAGAACACCCACAGACCAATGGACAGGCCGAGTCAGCTAACAAAGTTATTTTGAAAGGCTTAAAAAAGAAGCTGGATGAAGCAAAAGGGCTTTGGGCGGAGGAACTACCAGGCGTTCTTTGGGCATATAACACCACTGAACAGTCAAGCACAAAGGAAACCCCGTATCGTTTAACTTATGGGACTGACGCCATGCTCCCAGTGGAAATAGAAAACCAAAGTTGGCGAGTGGCTCGGTTTGATGAGAATGACAACGGAGAAAATCTGATAGCAAGCCTAGTTATGCTGCCTAAAGAACAACGGGAGGCGCATATAAGAAATGAGACGGGAAAGGTGAAGGTCGCTAGAAAATTTTCAACAAAAGTGGTGCCAAGAAAGATGAGGGTGGGAGACTTAGTGCTCCGAAAAAATACCATACCTGACAAACACAACAAACTGTCGCCCAACTGGGGCGGGCCTTACAGGATTATAGGCGACGTAGGAGGAGGAGTGTATAAAGTGGAACAACTTAACGGTCAAAAGGTTCCACGCACATGGAACGCCTCCCACCTGAAACAGTATTTTAGTTAAAAGAAACAACAAAGGTGAATGAAGCCGCACTCTTTTTCCCTTTCTTCGGAAAGGTTTTTAATGAGGCGGTATATGTAAGAACGAAGGAACAATTGTTTCCATATATGCAAGGTAATGAAACGCTCATTTCAACAGTATTGCTTATCTTTTGATTTACATTACGAGTTTATGCAGTGCAAATCGTATCAAGGTATACAATACCGCGAGGAAACCTTTCGGAATAAGAAAGTATCGCCATCAAATGTTAAAAGCCTTGGCAATTCTAGTGGCCACTAGAAACCAAACCACGTTGAAAAATTGGCTAAAGTATATGAAGCCAAATGAAAAGAACGAAAAGAACAATTTAGTAAACAACAACTTAAAAGTAACAACGATCGAAATTAAAACAAGTCATATTGAAAAAAGATAAAGGTGCGAAGCCCATACATGATTTAAAACAACAACGAACAAAAAGGGCAAGGCCCAAAGCTTAAATTTAGACTTAGCAAAATAAAAACAAATTCAAGCTACGTTCTCGTTGTTGGCGCTGTTTCCCTGGCTTGCAACAGCTTGAGGGTCTTCCTTTCCTTGGTCCTCGCCCTGGTCCTGGCCATCTCCATTTTCGCAATCTTCTTCTTCTTCGGGCTCACTTTCATCATCAAATTGAGGAAGGAGATCGAGGCTAACATCATCCTCGCCAACCACTTGGCCATCCTTAATGTTCTTCAAATAGCCAATGCGGGAGAGATCAAAGCCTGGCTCAACCACACTTATCTGCTCTTTGGCCGCCAGGAAGCCTTGAGCAAACTGGAGGGAGGCGCGCCCCAAAATAGAAGCATTCAGACGATCATACTTCTTTTCCAGCTTTTGGTACTTGGCCTGAACAGCAGTATGTTTGTCGTTGATGGCTTCTTTCAGAGACTTGGTCTTTTGAAGGAGCAGGTCCGAAGCCGCCAAGTCGTCAGTTAACTTAGCGCACTTCTCTTCAGCAGATATCTGCTTTTTGTTGGCAGCCTCAGCGTCAGCCTTAGCTCGCTCATATGCAGTCTTGTAATCGGCTGCCTTCTTCTCAAAGCGGTTATTGGTTGAAATCAACTCCTTCACACACTGAGCCATCCCCGCCACAGTGCTGGCGGCAGAAAGGGCGTGATGGATCGCCACAGAAGCAATGTTGGGGGGGCCCTGTCCGGAAACATCCTTATGGATCCGGTTGTCAAAAGTACGAGTCATAAAGTCCAACCCGTTGAAGTGAGGATCAGATAAGTTCAGCAAAGGGGGAGGAGCCTCGCCACCAGTGGCTGAGCTAGGGTCAGCTTGGCCAAACGGAGTTGACGGGCGGTTGATTATGCTTGAGTCTTGGTGGGGCGGCGGGACGTTGTCGTTTCCTTTCTTTTTCTCCGCCGGATGACTTTTAGAAGTTAAACCGGCTGGATCGAGTGTGGATTGATGAAGAGGTTTGCCACCAGCGGTGCCTGAAGTCCTTTGGCGCTTGGGGTCCCTGACGTTGTCAGAACCCGAAGCACCGTCATTCTTCTTCTTTTGCTCAACTTCGGCGGCCCTCTTCTTCGCCGCCGCAGTGGACTGGGCGAGGTATTCCTTCATCTTGATTGGGTTCGCGTCAACCTTGCTTTTTCCCATCGTAGCTGCATGGAAAGCACCAATTAGGCGAGATACGTGAACAAAAAGAAAAACAAGTTATGTGCAAAGATTATAAACTTACTAAAAAATTGATTTAAAGTGCCGGATTTCGACGCCTCAATCAAGTCATGACCAGAGATTACTGGTAGTGTGCGAAGGTAATCGGCGATGCCTTGCTCAGATTCATCCAAGGCGTCGTATGAAACGGATATTTTTCGGCGAGGGTTTTTTGTCCAGTAAAAAGGGAAGAAGGGGTTATTGTCGGAATCTCGGAACAAGTTCTTTATTTCGGGCGACTCCATAACTTTGAAATATTTTTTCTGCCATACTTTGTAATGGCTTTTAAGGGCGGTGAACCGGCTCATGTTCTTACGGGCCAAAAGGGGAACCCATTTCACAGAAGTCAGCTTAGTGGTGACTGACTTATAGAAAAGGAAAAACAAGGGGTAGGTCGGAGTGAAACTCAAGTGTTCACAAAGAATTTCAAAGCAGCGGATAAAACCCCAGGCGTTGGGTTGGAGCTGACAAGGCGCCACATTCAGAAAAGAAAGAACGTGACATATAAAAGGCGAGAAGGGAAGTTTGATATTCAAGTCTAAGAAGAAATAACCATAAACAAAAAAGAAATCAGGCGATTCATCGACTGGCTCTTTGCGCAAAAGAACACAGTCATCCTCGCCACATGGAAGAACATTCAACTGAAGGTCTTCATTATTGGAGGTGGCGGGGTTTATCTTCGTGAACCCTTGGGCAGATATTCGAAGCGAATTAATGCTCCCAACACTGCTCCAGATAGAACGCAAGAGACACTTATTTTCAACCAAATGTGCATTTGAGCGCCATTCGGGTGAAGATAACTCTCCATTTGAGGAAAGAATTGAATCTACAGAGCCGGCGGGACCGGAATCATCATGAGTAGAAGGCGAGGAGTGAATTTCAATGACAGTTGGGACAGAAACTTCCCCCTCCGTAGAAGGTGAAGAAAGCTCCAAGGAATAAATACTAAAATTTTGCAGTGACATACCGGGTAGTTTCATAAAAAGAAAAAGGAAGACGAATAGACTCAAGAAGGAAAAGCAAGAAGAGGAACAGATTCAAGAAGAAAACAGAAGTAAGTGAAGAATTTCAAGAAAGAGGAAGAACTAACCGGAAGATGAACTGCAAGATTGAGTAAGGAGGACGTCGGCTATGGGGGAGCACCGCGCAATGACGACGGCCGGAGCAAGGGAGGTTTGCCGGAGTTTGAAGAGAGAAAGTGAGGAACCGGAAAGAAGTTTTCAGGAAAGAGTTTTAGAAAAGTGAAAAGTGAAAAGTGAAAATGGGGTTTTTATAGAAGGTGAAGGAGGAGAGAGAAGGAGTGGGGGAAGATCGTGAAGAGACGTGGGATTCGAAATTTGAAAAGGTATGAACTGAAAAGATGTAACTCCTCGAGACGCACAACAGCATTTATGGCAAATGATGACGAAATCCCGGAAAACAAGGATTACGTGCGTCATTTGAAAAGACGTGACTAACGGTTAAGAAAATGGCGGTGTATCAGCAAGATAAACATGAAAGTAGCGCCATAATAGTGAACAACAAAAATGGCGATGAATAAATAAACAATAGAATGGCGACATACCTGCAATCAGCGAAAGACAATATCACGACACATCGGGCGACAAAACAGTATATAAAGACATTTCGACTCAAGTTACCTGAGTCTCATGTCTTGGGGGCATGTGGACTGGGCGGGACATAAAGTGCCCGCCCAAATAGGAGCAATCACGCTAATGAAGACAGCCTGGCGAGAATCAACGACACGGTGTAATAGCTTTGCTCTTCCTCAGGTGGACCCGCAAGCCAGCTGGAAGATTCTCTTGGATTTGTCTTATATGCATAGGGGTTTGGGCCCTGATTGTCAGGCCCAAATATAGGAAAAATCCACATCATGACCGCACCCTCTATAAAAGGGGAGGTCATCAACTTGTACCAGACGACTTTTTAGCATTAATGAGAATATTCCTTTTATGATAACATTGCTATTTTGAGTGCTCTGCTAGGGTTTACTTTCTGCCATTATCTTACGTAAGCTTTCCCTAGTACAGAACAGCTAGTATGATCCCACATCGCTTGAAGCCTTCTTAGATATCCAACTATAGTTGAAGAAATTTCTAGTACTTACTCTCTTCCAGTTTCTTACATGATAATATTTCTCAGGGGTTCATTAGGATTTGGCGAGGAAGCCTTACAATCTCTTCCTGGGAAAATTGGATCTCAGGTACTTAGTGGTTTTTTTTTTTGAAGTTCTAAATTCTTATGTTGATAGTATCGGACAGTGGTTCACCTTCATAATCAAGTTCCCAAATTATTATGATATCATGGCCTAATTTTGTTCATGAGGTTGGACCTTGATCTTAGTCTGTCATATGCAGGATGTGAATGATGTACTCACTGCTATTGATCATGTTGTAAACTTGGGACTTGCCAGTCCATCAAAGATTGCGCTGCTTGGTGGTTCACATGGTGGTTTTCTTACAACCCACTTGATTGGCCAGGTATTGTCCATATACTATGATTTTTGAAGTCTGACATATTTTTCTATAAAATTCTTTTATCTCATCATTTTTGCATACTGTGACAAATTTATTGTTGACATATGAGCCACAGATATTTTGTCAAGATAGATTAAAAAAGGGTTTTCGCATGCAATTATTTCTGCTAAAGATTGGAGAGTCACAAACTTAGTGGTTATAGTACTGTTGGCTGCTTGTGTATTTTTAGTAGTGATGCCACAAATACATGTAAGAGAAGAAGTTAAAGGTGGCAGCTATAAAATTGAGTCATTATGCCTTAGTTTGGTGAGACAAGAAGAGATATGATGAATTATTAGTGAATACTTTGGAGGAGATGAGGAAAATGATGAAGAGGCGTTATGCACATTCTTCTTATCATAGAGAACTCCACCATAAAAAGAAAGAGGAGAAAGTGTACTTGAACGAAAACGAGATTAAGAGTGAAAAGAAAATGGAGAAGATAGAAGTGATTCACAAATTCAAACAAGAGACAAGAACAATGAGTTCAGAAACCTTTAGATCCTGAAATTCAAGAAACTTAGGAACCTAATGTTCAATATTTACTCTTCCTTCAAACTAATTGTTCAAGCACTTCCAAATCTCATTTTTCTTTCCCTTATTTTTAACTCCAATTTTGTTTTGCTTTGTATTTCAACAATTAAGTTCAGCCTCTACAATCTCAGCACAATTCAAACTAAGGAAATCTCAATCAAGTTTGTCAATGTTCATGTGCCTTACGTTCTCATCTAGTAGCATTAAATTTTTCTTATCGTTAGATTCATTTTACTACAACAACAGCATCACAGATGCAGCTAGAAATAAGGCGATTTCGGGGCCTAGCCCCTCCACTTAACCCAATAAAAAAAAGGCGGTTTAATTGAATCCCAAAATATATTGATTTCTAGAATTGCTTGAACATTTTCAGGAAACTAGGGTTGTGTACATCGACCAGAATTGCACAACAGTATAAAACAGTAGATGCAACTTAGAGTTTGATTGTGCCTTTTGGGTGTAGCCTAACGGTAGAAAAGAATCTAAGCAATTAAATATTTAGAGCACAATTAAATACTACTATTAGATTACATAGCTAGAAATGTCTATATTATCTACAATGTGTCAATGTGGTATACATGATCATCAATATAAATATTTCCACGATTGGATTGGTTGATTTTGCACTTGAGTGTCTATTTCTTGCACCTAGTGTCAATGAATTTGACTCCGGTTAATGTGTATCTAATTAGATAATGTAACAATAACCCAAGCTTTTTCTCAAAAGACGATACAAAATAAAAATGGAGTATTAAATTTTATATGCATATACATCACAAAGGTGTGGCTATGATGTTCAAAGTTAGTTACCCCGTAAATATTCACTTCATTAGTGGGGTGGCTTTGTCTATTGAAAGTTTGGGCTTTCACAATGATAGCACTGGTTCCACAATGGAGAATGGAAGAGAAAGAAAATGGAGCCAAACACACAAGAACAGAGAGAACACGAGAATTGTTATTGCAAGAAGAAGAAGTAACAGAAACTGAGAATTACTACTGAAGCTCAACTGAATCCCAATTCAGTTGAGAATCAGTTCCTAACCCTAACTGAATTCCCCAATTCAGTTATTCTAACTCCCAAAATGACAAAGGTAACTAGCTATGAGATCTAGCTCTTATTTATAGTAACTTCCAACTAACCGCTCACAGTCAGTTATTTCTGTTGGAAACTTGCTGGCGCCTAGTGTAAACATTTGTAATAGGAGGCTTTGGCATCCTCTTAATCCTATGACACAATTTTATTATGCGTTTTGTTTTTGCGTCGCTCACTCTTTGATCATATCTTGCTGTTTGCTATAGGCACCGGAGAAGTTTGTTGCAGCAGCTGCTAGAAATCCTGTTTGTAACCTTGGACTGATGGTTGGTACAACTGATATTCCTGATTGGTGCTTTGTGGAGACCTATGGAACCAGTGGCAGAAATAGGTTCACTGAAGCACCTTCAGCAGAGGATCTGGCTCTGTTTTATACCAAGTCTCCAATTTCACACCTCTCAAAGGTGTGCACACCCAAATAAAATGTTGAAATATTGAAATATTGAATTTGCATACGCACTTATAGCTATAATCCCCACAAGAATATAATTTTGACGACAAGGGTTAGCTGAGCCTCAATATTTTGAGCAAACTGCATTTACCTTTTCAATGGCACCGAAACCTTTATTGTTTAGAATTTTATTTATGTCATTAACTTGTTCCTCTCATTCCTATTTATTTAGTATTTAGTTTTTAGTTTTTAGTTTTCAATTATCTTTGTGATTCATTTGACTGCCTTGACAAACGTTTTAATGAGCAGAGAACTGGTCTCAATGTTAATGTCCACCATACTAAAACCTGCAGATTTGTATTTATTATATTTCATTCTGCATGCTGTTGAATTCCTGCATTGTAGATTTATAATTTTATATTTTTTTGATATCTCCAGGTAAGAACACCAACGCTTTTTCTATTAGGTGCCCAAGATCTTCGTGTTCCAATTACGACCGGATTGCAAGTAAGTATTTTGACCCTCAATTCAATAGCCTCAACAAAATAACTGGAGATGCTTAGGTGTCTGCCTTCTGAATGAGAACCATGTGAACTTGTGAACGAGAATCATATTGTTTAAATTTGCAGTATGCTCGGGCTTTAAAGGAGAAAGGAGTACAAGTTAAAGTCATCGTATTTCCCAATGATACTCATGGAATTGAAAGGTAAACAAATCTTAAACATCTCTTTTTTGTCTAATAGAATTGTAATTGATAATATAGTTTACTTTAACTTTTGTACAGGCCACAATCCGACTTTGAAAGCTTCCTTAACATTGGGGTGTGGTTCAACAAGTATTGCAAATGAGCAGCATTCCCATTCCAGTGATTGAATCATGTGACATTCTGAATATCAGTGTTGAAGTAAACACAAAAGACACGAAGGGGTTGAATTGTGTCTAAAAGTTTTCGCATACTTTGAATATGTTGGATGATAGTAAAAATCTTTGCTAAAAAACTTTTCAATAAAACCCCTTGTTAATTGCCGCGGAATAATAATAACAAGTAAGTTTAAAGACCAAGGATTAAGAGAAAAGACAGTTTATACCAGCTCACCTTTAAGTCTTGGGTTACCTCCAGTTCTTGGTCATCACCAAATGTTTCTTCTAACTTCAACAAGTATTTTTTCTTAAGCCTCTTCAGGCTTTAGATCCTTTACAGTGGTAAAGAGTTAACTCTGCTAAGTTTCTCCTTAAGAGAGAGTAGTTGACAATGCAAGCTCTAGGGCGTTCTTGTGTTTTTGACAAAGTGTTTAAGCTTAATTACTACATATAGGCTTTACAAAGATTGCAAGAAATAATGAAAGACTAAAGGGTTGCTTGCGCGTATGAAAACTTAGATTGAGTCACTAAAGCCTGAAACACTAAAGGGTTGCAAGAAATAATGAAAGACTAAAGGGTTGCTTGCGTGTATGAATTACTACATATAGGCTTTACAAAGATTGCAAGAAATAATGAAAGACTAAAGGGTTGCTTGCGCGTATGAAAACTTAGATAAGTCTTCAAACTTCTTTATCATCTCCCTTTTATAGCCCTTTGAAATGTTAATGTTAAGATTATGGTTATGGTTCTTCATCTTCAAACTCTTTCTTGCTTCAAACGGTCTCTTACTAAGCATTTAAAGCATATGGCTATTTGATGTACCATGAAATCTTCAAAAACAACAATAGTTTGATTTTTGCAAAAAAAAAATGGTAGAGTAAATGGTAGCCTTCAAGAATGTGATGTACAAACATTTCCAATTTTGCTAAAGCTTCATGACTGACTTGAGAGAATATATGCATATTAGGGGCACCTACTCTTTGTCCAAGTATAATCGGAAAAGACAAAAACTACAGTTTATTTTAAAATTGTCATGTAAGTTTATTTTAATTCAGTTTCATCATTTCATTATCATTTTTATGGTATCACACCATTATTTAGTTCACATCAAACACAATGTGAGATAACTCAGGATAAAATTACTAACTTATTAAATGTAATTCGGTGTGCATCAAGCATGATAACATTTGACAAAAAAAAAAGAGCATGATTAACAGGTTATTCTATTCTTATCGTATTGTACTACAATCCAACTTTTATTATTATCATTGATTATTCCACCATGACCACAAAATAGACTCTTAGCAAAACTGGTAGATAATTGGGTTTCTTACCTAAGTATCTAATCCAATATTCGATTTTTATGCGGTTTGTATGAAGAAGTATTTATTGGGAGATGTCTACCCGAATATGATATGTGAGACTCAAGAGATTAATTTCATGATTATTCACTGTAAAGATAACTTGAGGAGAAAAAAATACTTAGATAATAATGCCACTTTTATCTTATCCAACACTCTTTAGCCACACCCAAAGTTTATCATTATCTCAATCTTATACCATTTAACTTTCTCAATCATAAACAAAACTTGTAACTTAACCTATCCACCAACACTCTCTTTGTAATCATCACAGTTCTTTTAGTTTTTTTAACACCATTATATTCCAATGGTCTCAAGGTATTACTATTTTTTTTTCTTCAATGGAAAACTACAAGAAAGATGAACGAACGAATAACGAGTCCCTCAACATGAGGTTTTCAAGCTCCAGGTGAAGCCTATCAACAATATGAATTCCCAAGTCATGTGTGTGAGCCCCTCACCTAGCGAGATGATCAACAACCACATTTCCCTCACACCGAATACAATGCAAGACCATCATCCGCTCCCCACGCACTAGATCGGTAATCTCTTGAAACACCGGCATTAGCTCCTACTGTCGAAATCCTCCAACGAAGCCAGGATCTCCGCACAGTCAACATCACACACTAAATTTGTCCAACCTCTACTCACCGCCATCACCAGGACATCCCGGAGAGCCATGGCTTCCGCCAACAAAGCGGTGCCCCCGTCTCTGAACGTATGAAAGCCCAGCAACCAGGTGCCCTCTGAATCACGAAAACCTCCCCCACCACCCATACTATTTAGTATTTATTCCTTGTTAACTAAAGGAAAATATATGTAACTATATACTTAGAATTTCAAGAAAGTATTAATTGATATTTTTCTAAGTGAACTTTTGTGAGAAAATTAAATGAGAAAATATAAAATACATTCTAAATGGTAAAATATGAAAACAAATAATATTGTGTGAAAATTAACACAATTAATTAGATATTGTAACACCCTGATTTCGGTGGCGTCACTTTAGTAACCAAAAAGAAAACAAAGCGCAAAAACGTGAATATTTTTTTTTTGATATTTGTTTTAAGTAAATAAAAGACTTATCGAAATAAAGACTCATCGACGAAAGATAAACATGACTAATGTACAGATATAATTACAGCCCCCGCTGTAAGTAGCATGCCACGTCACGAGTAACCTCCAGTGACGGAAAGTAGTGCTTGCCGGCAAATATGTACAAACCAAAATAAAAGGTCAAGTATTCAGATTACAGTCCTCCAAACGAAAGAAGGTCAACCCAAAAACAGCCCGAAGACCTCCTAGTCCGACCAACTCTCTGTGAATCCTGTAAAGAGAACCACTCAAAAAGCTACAGGTCGGGGACCTACCCTGCCCCAAAATTGAGAAACTGAAGACCAGAGCCACGACGCTACTCCTACCCTAATCCTGACTAGAGGAGCACACCACAGCACTCCCAACTATGCATCACCAAGGTCGTCGTCTGAATCTGAATCCAAGACGACTAGGTCTATGACTGCATCTGTCTCCACAGCTGGTCATGCGGGTCCTGCACCCGATCCCAAATCAACAGCAGCCGCAATAGTGGATGAGCTAGAGTCTGATGAAGTCCCTCCCACAGGCACCTCCTCCGAGGGGTCCTCGTCGTCCGAAGGCGACGATGGTGGTGGTACTACAACTCCAGGTCCACAGTGCACACCCGGTGGTAGGTTGAAGCTGACGGTGTAGCGTCTCAAAACTCCGTGCGTCAGGTTTCCCATCCTGTCGACGCGGTCCTCCATTATTCTCCCCGAATAGATAGCTCGGTGACCGGCGGGGTCGACCACCCATGAGCCCGGGGTGTCCTGATCCAGCATCTCAAACCTAGTCCCCCCCGAAGGGACGACCATCTCGAACCAGTCCGCCATCGACATCTGACAATAAGGGCATACATAGCCCCCCAAACATAGGTAGCACGCGCGAGGGTCAACTCAAAGAATTACATAATAGTACATCCAATAGGTAAAGTTTAAGAAGTATTTATATATGCTTAGATATGAATGACAGCATTATAAATTGTATATCTTACCAAATGGAAATAAATAACGTTTACTGGCAATTAACATATCTCAAACAAAGTTAACAAGTATCAAACACACTCGGCAACTAAATCAGTATGAATGGTGCATGAATGCAATGACGAGGAACAAGATGAAATCCGGAAGGATGTGCTCCATCGAGTCAGCCCTAACACCAGCCACGATGGGACCATTTCTGCTCGGGCGTCTCTTATACCAAACAAAATGTAGTCAGATCAGCAGTGAACCCGTAGGTCTGCCATTTCCGTCTGCTACTAAGAATCACCGCAGTGTTCTTATGTGGAAATCCGGGTCTTATGACCATTTTTGGAATCCACCGAGGTCTGGCATCCCACCGTGTATTAACCTCAAAATGTGTGCATGAATGCAAAGTGATTAGCCAAACAACGTCTCCGACCTCACTCGTCACGTCGTCACGTGTTCTAGCTAACTTATTGTCTCTAAAAAGAATACCCTAAGGTAAATGTCGATTTTGCGACAAAAGACAATTAATTATCAAAAGTATCTCATGATGATTTCTCGAATCATCCAACTCATCTCCATCCGATGGTCAAAAACTGCTCAGCGAGCAAAGAGTACCAATGTACTTGGAAACTATCCGTTTCCCGGCTTATCTTTTAGATAGCCAAACAACAAAACTGCTCATCGAGCAAAGAGTATCAACATACTCAAAAACTTATTAGATTCCCGGCTTATCCTTTGGATAGCCAAACAACAAAACTGCTCATCGAGCAAAAGAGTATTAACATACTCAGAAACTTATCCGTTTCCCCAAAACTTGGATTCGACGACACTTCTCATTTTCCAAAACTAATATTCAAGTCCTAAGCTCTTATTTGAGATTGTGATCATTATTTAAAGGTTCAGAGGTTGTTTAGTGTCTTATGAATTTTCCTTGTAAAATAGTTTCCATTTAGTTTTGTCTCTAACCTTATGAGTTTAAAAGATCCCATAATCCCAAGTAATTCCCAGAGAAGGTCTCGATCCATCAAAACAATAACAAGGGCCCGAACCTCTGTTCGTCCCGTCAAACTTTCCCAAAACTTCATGATGAGTTTGGCATAACTGCCAGTTATCCTCACTCTGACGTACAACAGATATATGTGTATTTGCATAATCAAAGTAACACAATCCAACAGTCATGACACATATATCAACACATCCTAGATTAACCATTTAGCACATAGCATGTGAATCATTATCAATACATCTTAGATTAACCATTTAGCACATAGCATGTGAATCAATCCAAAAAACAATTCAAGCGATAAATGATTATCAATTGTCAGCCGTAGCCTCAGAAAACATTTTTCCCAGTCAAACACAATCAAGTGCATAAACAATAAATCAAGTCGAATTCGTCGACACCTAAAGCATTAGCTAGTATTCAGTGAGTAGCCCTCACCTGTAACTCCTCCAGCGTGTTCCTCAAGCTCTCCTTCACAACCTTCCTCTTCGGCTCCACAGAATTCCTCAAACGAACCTTAGAGCAAAATCACAGAATTCAATCACAATGAGTCAGAAACTCAGCAAACAATAAGTACTAGGGTTACACGAAGCATTATAAACTCCGAAGTACGATAATCTAACGCGTTAAGACAAGTTTTCGAGAAACAAAATTTTCCTCCCCCTATGGAGGTGCTCTCGGCCACACACTAATTGTGTGCGCCGATTTTTCTTCGATCAAACTTGGTTCCTAGGCTATCATTAGTGGTAACTAAGGCGAATCAAAGCTCGGAAAAATTATCGGATCGAAAACTGTCGCAGGGGTATTTTGGTCAATATTTTTAGCTCAGAATTTCAAAATTGGAATTTCGAAAAACAAATTGGATGGGGACGTTACCAACGACGTTTATGACAACTAATCCTACTAGCGCTAAGCTAAGTCGAGAGTTTTCAGCCTAAAGGATGAAACTTTGGCTCAAAATGGGTTTTTCAAGCAGAATTGGAATTCGGCGGCATTTCGGCGACATTCGGCAAAATGTAATCTGCTAAACATGCTCTTGGGCATGCAGGGAATAAGTTTAGACAGAGAAATCGAGTTATTTGGACAGTTTTACAAAAAGCTCAAAACTTTGAGCACATAAAGACATAGAGAAAAACGACAGAATTGACGATCAGAAGTGAGAGATATCATCTATACCTCGATGTCTTCGAGTAGCAACGAACGGTGCAGCGATCGGGCAAGAAACGGCGAAAATCCTCTTCCTCCTCCTCCTCCTCCTCCTCCTTGGTGCTCGCGGGTTTGGGTTTGCAATGGTGAAGGGTTTTGAAAATTTTATCCTATTTATAGGTTGTGGAAAATGCGGAAAAATGAAAATTTCGCGATTCCGATTTTTCCTGTGCCATCCTCCGTGAATTCTAAGATAGGTTCTGGCGACAGAATTCCAAAACTCAAAAAAGGTTTCTTGGAATTAAGGCAAACGATCCAAAGTTGGTGTGAATCGATTTATCCCGAAAAACTACTTTTTGCAGTTGATGTAGGATGAGAAAACTTCGTTCTGAAGAAAGATTCAAAACATCGACAGAAATAGGTGTACGTGTGTGGAATCTTCGTTTGAAGCTCCGAATAGAAAAAGTCTTCATCGTCGGTTGATTTTAGGGTTCTTGAACTATCAGGGATTTAGTTTCGGCAAACTTCCGAGTATTTGAATTTGACCTTCGTACATTCCAGGGTTTCGTATCGAAACGCTTGTTATGGAAGAATTAAGAGAAGTTCTAACATTTCTCTGAAGATTTTTGGAATTAGTTTACATCGTGTCTTTAAGTGCAAATTAGCTATTTACTAGCGCTCTTGCCCTAGGTTTAAGCGAATACTAATCGTGCTATAACTTTTATCGACTTTGATACAATCTTTAGCCTTTTCCTGAACTTTCTCCTTCACAAATTAATTCCATTCGATAAACTTGTTCAGATTTTCCTTCACGTTACATCGAAACTAATCGTGAATAGGAATTTTATTCGGTTTATTCTAAGCTTAAAAACTTGGGTCTCACAGATATCAGGGGTTAGTTGAAACTAGAAAGCATCAATGTTTCCAGTTGTTAATAAATTGATACGTCTTTTAACATTATCTGCTTCAACAACACCTACAAAGCGAGTTTTTTGTACAATGAAAGTTGTTAAGACTCGTCTTCGCAATAAGGTTGAAGATGACATTCTCATAAATTTATTAGTTGTATATATTGAGAGATAAATTGCTTAAAATATCATGTTGATACAATAATAGATAATTAAATTTAGTACAATAAAAGAACAAAGAGTTATATTTAAATAATTTTATTATTATTTAAAGTATAAATAATATACATTGACAATTTATTTATTATTTTATTTTGGTCTTCTAACAAGAAAATTATGGATATGTCCCAGACCCAAAAAATTCTATAATGTCCTTTTAAAAATTTAAGGAAATCACTTTTTAGTTTTTACTCATTTTTATTACTTTTAATATACCTCAATTTCTCTTTTTATTTTTATTTTAAAATTTCAAAGATATGTATATAAATAGTAAATAGCCATATTTTTTTAAGCAATATCCGATAAGCCATATGAAAATGGGAGAGATTGTTTTTGGTCTTTCATGAATGTCAGGAGAGTTATATATTCCATTGCAAGATTTGTAATAAAAATAAGGGGAAAAAATAGTATGGGTTTCACCTAAAATAACAAGTTTCAATCCTTCCTTTGTTTGATTTCAAGAATTAGTACTAGTTTTATTGAAGTCTTTCCTCTTTTCTGTGTTCTAATTAACACGGGCACGAGCTTGAGTTCATTTTAACGATATTGACCACTCTAAAAACTACATAGATTTTCATTTTAACTTATGTACACTCGGATGAGTTATAACTTATAACATTAGAGCATCGGTTAAAGTACGGGAAAAAAATCTATCTTCACTCAATAATTTATTTCATTGGTGTCTCTTGGAATATATTGATTTTTATATGACTTTTAGTCAAGATTCATGTATAGCATGATCACATTTTGTTCTTAATTAGTTATTTTATTACATTGTAACATTTTAGGAGATTTTTGTTTCCACTTAATGTAAGTGCTATTGGATAACCCTTCAAGTGAAAAATATAAAATTACTTTTGCACCTCTTTTTCCTATTCTTACCGGTTACCACCCACTTTCATTTGTAAAACTGATTTCTGAAGTAGAATTTTTTGGGAAATTAATCTTTAGAAACTTATTACTATGAGTAGAAAAAGTGATCCCAAACCCCCCCCCCCCAAAAAACTCTCTAGTCTCTATGTAAGAAGATGCCCAATCCTCCCTACAATACAAAGTACAAAAACTGGATAAAATGAGAAGAAAATGAGACTCTGTCAAATCCGATACGATAAGAAAAAAGAGTAGTAGAGAGTGAAGCTGTCGTTGTTAGTTGTTATCGTTCTTCCTGTTTTGTTTGTGTTGATAATTCTTCGGAACCCCAAATGCTTCTGAGGCTTCAACTTTTAGAATCCGCTACTCTTCCACTTGAAAACTCTGTATCCATTCCCATCCCCAAACATCACGCACTGCCCCATTCTCCCAATGGCATACACCAAGAATTTCGACTAAAGAAACTGAATCTGGAGAAAAATGTTGACTCTGGGATTCCACAGAAAAGGGGTGATAATGGGTCTGTTCTGAAGCAGCGCAAGGTGCACTCCAGATGTTCGAAGAAATGCTCATCTTACAGTGGATGTATTCCTGCAGTTCTACAAGCTTTGAATACCATTCAGGATTTGGATGAGGCGCTCAGACCATGGGAGGAGAGTTTCTCCAACAAGGAAATGAGTATTATTTTGAAGGAACAGGTTTCTTGGCAGAGGGCATTGCAGATTTTCGAGTGGTTCAAGAAGAAAGGTTGTTATGACTTGAACGTGATTCATTATAATATAATGCTTTGGATACTCGGCAAAGCCCGAAAGTGGAGCCTTGTGGAGAGTTTGTGGAATGAAATGAATTTCAAAGGGGTTGCGCCTGTCAATTCCACATATGGAACCTTGATTGATGTTTTCAGCAAAGGTGGACTTAAAAAAGAAGCACTTGCTTGGCTTCAAAGGATGCAAAGTCAAGGGATGGAACCTGATGAGGTCACAATGGGGATTGTCGTTCAATTGCACAAGAGGGCCGGAGAGTTCCAAAAAGCTGAAGAGTTTTTCAGGAAATGGTCAAATGGTGAACCTTTAAGATTAGGGATTAATCATGATAAGGTGGACACTGCACATCTGAACAATGAGGGATCACATATCAACGTTTGTTTAAGCTCACGGACATATAATACCTTGATTGACACATATGGAAAGGCTGGTCAACTTCGAGCAGCATCTGTAACTTTTGCTAACATGATCAAACAAGGGATACCCCTGACCACAGTGACACTCAATACAATGATTCACTTGTACGGAAACCATGGACGTCTACGGGAAGTTAGTTTGCTGTTGCAGAGAATGGAAGAGCTTCAATGCCCACCTGACACACGGACATATAATATCCTCATTTCTCTTTATGTCAAACATAATAATATCAACATGGCAGCAAAATATCTTGCAAAGATGAAAGAGGCCTGCCTTGAACCTGACCATGTGAGTTACCGTACCCTCTTGTATGCATACTCAACTAGGAAAATGGTCAAAGAAGCTGAAGAACTCGTACAGGAGATGGATGAAAGGGGTCTTGAGATTGATGAATTAACTCAATCTGCTTTGACTAGGATGTATGTAGAGTCAGGTATGCTTGAGCAGTCATGGTTATGGTTCAGAAGGTTCTACCTAGCTGGGAGTATGACTTCTGAATGTTATTCCGCCATTATTGATGCATATGGCAAACAAGGTTACACTTTAGAAGCAGAGAAAGTCTTTTTGTGCTGCAAAGAAAGGAAGAAGCTCAGCGTCCTTGAGGTTAATGTGATGATTAAAGCTTATGGAATAGGGAAATTCTATGATAAAGCATGTCTATTATTTGATTCTATGGAGGAATTTGGTGTTGTTGCAGACAAATGTACCTTCAGTTCTCTCATACATATTTTGGCCAGTGCTGACAAGCCAAACATTGCAAAACTTTATGTGAAAAAAATGCAGGAGACAGGATTGGTGAGTGATTGCATCCCATATTGTGCAGTGATAACAAGCTTTGCAAAGTTTGGACAATTGGAAATGGCAGAAGAATTATACAAGGAGATGATTGGATATGGTGTGCAGCCTGATGCCATTATTTTTGGTGTATTAATCAATGCTTTTGCTGATGCGGGAAGTGTTAAAGAAGCCATCAGCTATGTTGATGAAATGAGAAAGGCAGGCTTGCCAGGGAATCCAGCTATATGTAACTCTTTGATAAAGTTGTATACTAAAGTAGGCTACCTGAAAGAAGCACAAGAAACATACAAGTTGCTTCAATCATCACAACAAGGCCCTTCTGTATTTTCTTCAAATTGTATGATTGATCTTTATACTGAGCGAGTTATGGTTGAACAAGCAAATGAGATATTTGAGATCTTGAGGGAGAATGAAGTTGCCAATGAGTTTTCTTTTGTGATGATGTTATGCATGTATAAGAAAATTGGTAGACTGGATGAAGCCATTCAAATTGCAAATCAGATGAGGAAACTAGGACTCTTGACTGATCTATTGAGTTATAATAATGTGCTTGGCTTGTATTCTATGCGCAAGAGGCTAAGGGAAGCTAAAGAGACATTCAAAAAAATGATAGAATCTGGCATTGAACCTGATGATTTTACTTTCAGAGCTCTTGGACATCTTTTGCTGAATTGTGGTGTTTCAAAGCAGGCTGTTGGCAGGCTAGAAGTAATGGTGAAGAGGGATGCTCCTCGTGGCTTGCAATCGTGGCTGCTGACACTTTCATGTGTGCTTGAAGGGGATGGTTATAGCTGTACAAATGAATAGAAGTGGTTATTTATGGATGGAGCCTACCTATTCTGGCCTTCCTCCGTGGCTGATTTTATGCTTCTTTACTAGCTTAAAGGCTGAGGCTATAATTGGAACCATTCAATCATGGCATCTGGAATAACTACTGGTAATTTCTATAATAATATGTTATTTTCTGGCTGGGTAGTTTGGATTGTTGTCCATAAAATGAGGCAAAATATTAGGATATTCATAATTTGATATTAATTTCATATTTTTCTACAGGTACTGAACATTGCACTTTATTTCTCAAATATTATTTTTTCCACCATAATTTCCACATTTGAATTTTCCTACTTATGACCACAAGTATCTTCTGACTGCTGTTTTGCAGGATTCTGGGATGGGAACAAGTTTTCACCCTTTCTGAGTATTCATTGAAGGTTAGCAATGGGAATCATATAGTTGAACCCTCTCTGGAATTGTATCATGTATGAGCTACCTTTTCCCCTTTTTCTTCATTTTGATGACAGAAGTAATTAAATATATGTGAGGGATGAGGATAGGAGTAAAAGAAAATAGAAACAAAAAACTAGAGATATCATCTCCATATGAATGTGCACTTTACAAACATTCCTCAAAGAGATATTCAAACTAAAATCATCCCATAGTTGTACCAATGAATGATTTCTACATATAATCATTGGTTATTGGTGTTTAAAATGCATGTGATTTTGATACTATAATATACATGGCTGACCTTGGATGATACTTGTATGCAAATGATCAGATGAATCATGTCCAACTTTGAATGGTGTTTGCTGGAGATATTGATCCTGAATGCTTCTTTGGAGAAGATATGGCTTTACCACCAGATGATTTTAATTTTCTACACCTCCTTGTTCAGGTATAGTTAAATTATTACAAGAGAGCTAACATTGAGTATAGCTTCAACCTCTATTTTTTAATAGCTGCTATTGTCATTTGCAATTAAGGGGTTGTTTCTGAGTTAGTTTTTGGAGGGAAAGGAATAGAAGGGCATATTTTTTATTTTCAAATAAATAATATTTAATTTGATGATATTTTAAAAAAAATCTATGAAATGATAAATTAGCATCAGCACAACATACTAATAACTTATTTATTATAAAAAATATTATGTAAATCTTCTAATTTGAAAAATAAGAATATATCCTCCCCTTTCTTTCCCTCGAAAAACCTCCAAAAACTAACTCGCAAAACACCCCTAAATGAATTCCTATTCTAAAAATTGTGTTAATACATATTTGGATTCTCATTGGATTAGCCTAAATCAATTCTCAAGGGTAGAAGCTATACAGAGTTGCTTCTCATTTTACATTTATTCCAGAATCGATTCTGCTTTAACTTGGGAAACCAACTAGTTTCCAAACGGCAAACATGCAATTACTCCATTTGCTAAGTCAGTCTTAATACTCGACCAGTTGGTTTTTTCATTTCTCAGAATATCATACTTATATCTGCACGCAATTCAAACAGTTAATGTCAGATTGAATGTGAAGATATTTTTCTGCCTATTTCAGGACTCAAATAGCCTGTATTCAATGAAGTCCCTCAATCTGACAGTTGTTTTTTGATCCTATACATTTGGCCAAATCTCAGCTTTGCATTTTTCACTCCAATAAAAGGTTGGTAGTTTTGCATTCTATCATTTGGCGTGAGTTCTTTCAGTATTTATCAATGTTTCCCCCCCCCCCCCCCCCCCCTTCCTACAGGGATAAGAAAGCTACTTGTAACGAGCAGAACTGGATATAGAGATGTGCAAAGCTACAGGAGAGTCTGTTTGCATCTGCTTTTCATTATTGCCAATAATAAAATTTCATTTTCTTTTTTATTACATTGTTTGTAAAGGCATCTAAGTTCTGAAAAAATTAGAAGGACTTCCCTTGTTTTTGAAAATTACACCTGGCTCTGAATCTTATACTAGCACATACATAGTATGAGCTATCTCTTCTTGTTTCTAAAATTACACAGAGCTCCCTTATATAAATTCCAGTATACCTTACATTTCCCAGGAGATATATGGGAGGTCACCTTTTGTTGCAGAATCAAGAAGGGAGGTCTGTCTAATTTTATCAAACCTTGTCGGGTTTGTGTCTATACATTCTTATGAGAAGAGAGTGAATGATTCTGTTACTGTGTTAACATTAAATTCTCATGAGAAGAGAGTGCATGGTTCTATTACTGTGTAACATTATTTTTACCTTCCGCAATATATTTTAGATTGCTCAGAAAGATAATGAATATGAAAATCATATGGAAGTACATGAAACCTTGCTGTTCATTATGTTGGTTTGATCATTATGTATGGTACTGAACCTGATCTTTGATAAGAAATGCACCATCATGATGTTGCTCGTGGAAAAAGGCTACAGCATTCTTGAATTGCTGATAGTATAGGGAAGCTAGAAAGTCCAAATTTATATAATCAAAATATTTAAAATATAAGATTTGAAGTAAAAAGAATAGTGGGAAATTGCTTCTATTCCCATGGGAATGTAAGATCCCATCATTGAATATGAGAATGAAATTTGGAGAAAAATAATGTAAATTACATGTTTGGGAATCCATAATGCTTGGGAATGATTTTTTTAAAACTTGTACCAAACATGAAAATGTTACATTTCCAACCTTACTTACCCGGGAATGTTTAAAGATCTCTTCTACTAAACACCCCCAAATTGTTTATATTTTGAATTAGTTGATGACTGTATGAACTTATTGTTGAGAAAGAACAGCTAAAGTTGCAAATACTTAGCTCATATTTTGAAATAATTGAAGCGTATATGAAATAAATTTGAAGTACTGAGGTCCTTGAATGTTTGAGTGGAGTTTTGTAGAGCAGTGTGTCGATGCAGCAGTGAAAATATTGAGCGGTGACAGAACTCCTACTTGGTCTAAGATTATTTCAAAATGTTTTTCCTGAGTTTGTTGAATAATTGCAAGTAATGTGTTTGTAATATATTACACTAACTTACTATTAGGTGAAATCACATCTAAGTTTCACTGAATAACTCAAGTCTCTAGTATTGGGATGAAGAAACATTTTCTCTAATTTTTTTTGGCTAATAAACATTTTCTCTTATAATAGAGCGTTGAACAAAAGATACTATAGAGAGTTATTATAATTGGTTATGGACTTTGGACTTAACCATCAATATATTTTATTTTATAGAAAAGAAACCATCCTAACCACATGTCGCTCCTTGAAAGGGAGAACTAGTTTCCTCACCCTCCACATTTTTTTTCCTTATACATTATTCATTTACTTTGATAAAAGAATATTTTCAAGCATGCGAATTAGAGCTGGGTAAGCGGGTCGAAGTCCGCGGGCCGGCCCGCGAGATCGCGGACTAGTGCGGGTTATAGCCCGGAAAATAGAGGACCGCTAAAATGCGGGCATACGCGGAGCGGGCCAGCGCGGGGCACGTCAATGCGGGCGGGCCTACGAGGGCAAAAAAGGGGGTGAGAGAGGCCAAAGCCCGCGGATCGGCCCGCGAAACTGCGGACTAGTGCGGGCTATAGCCCGGAAAATAGAGGACCACTAAAATGCGGGCCTACGCGGGGCGAGCTTGTGCGGGACGGGCCTGCGCGGGGCGGGCCACCCGCGTACCCAGCTCTAATGCGAATGAATGCAAGACTAGTAAAGCTAAAAACAGTAAATAATTCTCACACTTGTACGGCGAATGATAACAATATGAGGACATAAAATTTGGTTATTGATTCATACAAACAGCACCAACATGGGCCACCATTCTGCCTATCTCATCATGTACAAAGTGTTCTAAACGAAATTACAGACCAACATAGCAAACTCACCCAGCCAATTGCAACATCTAACTAAAATCAAGTAAAAAAATGTGTATCAGGGTGCATGCACCACACCACCAAACACTTGTTCTAGCAAGGTCTCGAGTTCCAACAAGATTGTTATTCTAGTTTATGCACAACTCTTGGGTCCGAACATGAGGGAGTGAAAATGGATTCATTCATTATGCTAAGAAAGAGAGAACAACATCTTGAAGACCATTTTCCCAATCAGTCCAATCAAACTCCAAACCACCATCCACCAATTTGAGAGACACCAACAACAATTGAGATGCAATCTGAAAAACCTCAACCACCACACCCACTTTCCCCTTCCCCAACCCAATTGCTCCATTCTTCCCAATCTCAACCCTAAACCCTAAACTCACACCAACCTCCTTCACCTTCTCCTCCACTACCCCAACCTCCTTCTCCGACGTGAACCTCTTCTCTCTCTTCCCCGACGACGCCGTTTCGAACAACCCCCTCAAGTCCAGCCCTGAAGACATTGATATTATGTAAAACGCGTTCATCCCCAAGTTCTTGTAACCCTCGCCGCCACAACTGCACCACTTGTTGTACAAATCCGACTCGAACACGCTCTCTTCCGGTTCCGCTCTCAGCGATTTCTTGTACCACGCGTTCTCCAACACCCTCTCCAACCGCATTCTGGTCTTCGGGTTCGGGTCCAGGAGTTGGTGTATCAGGTGCCGCGCCGCCTTCGATACCCACGCCGGGAACTGGTAATCGCGGCGGCTGATCCTCTTGCACATCGCCGCGAGGTTGGAGTCGTCAAACGGGAGGTAGCCGGCGAGTAAGACGTACAGGATGACCCCGCAGGACCAGGCGTCGGCCACGGACCCATCGTACCTGACATGACGGAGGATCTCCGGCGCGGTGTACGCCGGAGTTCCGCAGGCAGTCTGGAGCAGGCCGTTGCTGAGCTGCTCCGGCAGCGCGGAGAGGCCGAAGTCAGAGACCTTGAGGTTTCCCTCGGCGTCCAGGAGGAGGTTCTGCGGCTTGAGGTCGCGGTGCGCGACGCCGTTTCGGTGGCAGAAACAGAGGGCGGAGACGAGCTGCTGGAAGTAGCGGCGGGCGAGGGGCTCCGGGAGGCGGCCTCGGCGGGAGATCTTGGAGAAGAGCTCTCCTCCGCCGGCGTAGTCGACGATGAGGTAGATCTTGGTCCTGGTGGCCATGACCTCGTGGATTTTGAGGATGTTCGGGTGGTGCTGGAGGCGTCGCATGGCGTCAATTTCTCGCACGATCCGCGGCTCCATGGAGGCGTCCACCGTCTTGGACTTGTCGATCATCTTGACGGCCACCGTGGTGCCGTCCGTGAGAGACACCGCTTGGTACACCTTTGCGAAATTACCGCGCCCCAGGAACCGCGTGAGCTGGTACTTCCCCAGAATGATGCGCGGCGGCGAGGTGGACGGTTGCCGCCGTTCCATTTCTTAGGGGGAAAGCAGGTAACCTAAGTGAGTGTGCGTTGAGGTGTGCAGTATTTACATTTTATGCAGAAATTATATATTTATAGCGTTTCAAAAATTGTCATGATTCCCATTTTGCCCTCTGTTGCTCCAGCTCATTCTAACTGCACCAACCAAGCGCGTAGCATTGTTGATTTGTTGTCTTCCGTGACTTGGTCTTACTGTGCATTGTATTTGCATGCCTGCTTTTTTCTCTCCTGACTCCCTCACTTGTTGTTGTTGTTGTATCTAACCAAATCATTTCAAATAACTAAATTCAATTTTCTGAATTCAATTTTCTGAATTTTGTTATACAGCGAATCTTTATTTACTATTTCATTGCCTAGTTCACGGGTAGATCTCCCTCGTCGAACCTCCTATATGGGTGGAGATCCTCTCAAGTGAGAAAAAACTTAAAGAAATAATGTGAGTGATCTCAACCCTTCATTTCTTTCAAAATACATTAAAGGCTAAAGATTAAATTATGTTATTTATGTGTGATGTACCCAATTCTTTCCCCTCTTTCCCGGTTGATCAGTTTCTCTACCCATAACCCAATCCTTTCCCAAGCCCAACAGTGCTGAGTGCTGACAAACGGCCGCTGCAACAGGAACGACGGACGATGGCCGGACCACCCTCCTCGAGCACAAATCTGGTCATAACGACGGGAAGGAGGCCAGCACAGATCCAATGGCCAGAGACGGAGAGGCAAGATGGAAAAACCCAAAGGAAGGAAAGACAGGCGGAGAAAGGAGACGGGGCTTGATAGAGAGAAGTTACAGAGAGATTTTGTGTGCAGAGAATAAAACCTTACCTATCCGAATTAATTAGAAAGTAATGAAATTGTCTAATTGAAATTGCAAAGTGGTTTATAACCAGAAATGTGATATTTCAGACCTGCCTTTTAATTATCTCTTTGATATATAGTCAAACTAGCGAAACCAATCCATTTTTCTTGTAATTGTTAAATAGATATCTACTGATATGATAACATTGAGATGATAAGAAGAAGATGTAGTGTGAAGTTGAATTATGTACAGTTTTTTTTTTTATCCGTGGCTTCATCGGAGAGGAACAAAGAAGAACAAGTGAACGAAATAGAAGAAACTGAAACCTTTTTTTCTCAAGGGAAAAGATTGAGAAACTGATCTACAGGGAAAGGATTGGGTGCTTATCAAAAAAAAAAAAAAAAACAAGGAAAGATTGGGTACATTACACATAAAAGACACACTTTAATTTTCAGCTTTTGATGTACTTTAAAAGAAATGAAGGGTTAGGATTTACTCACATTATTTCCTCAAGTTTTTTCTCACATGAGAGGATCTCCACCCCCTCCGATATAATTGTTTTTAGTAAGGTCTAGGCTTTGAACTTCGTTGCTAGGATGTTGGGTCCATGATGAGACAGGGTTAAAGGAGTCACTTTGATTGGTCCAAGAATCGTTGTGCTTGTCTAAGCGCACTCGACGAGAGACCCCTGCCGGAGCATGGAGCATGTATGATATACTAGATTATATTCTCTTGTGTGCAAATTTTCTTATATCAAGTGAAATTTTAATGCATATGGGAATAGAGGATTAAATGGAAATTTTTAACATGAAGGGACATGAATGAATTTTAACATGGGATGAATTATGCATCTATATGATATTATACGTGAGTCGTGTCCTCTACGTCTTAGGTCTTGTGAAGTTGTAATTCTCTTGGGGGCAGAAACAAGTGTTTAGGAACGTTCATATCAGTTTCCAAAAATATGTGAGCGTGACAATCGGGCAATCAATATAAGTGAATGTATGCTTTGCAGTTTGCAGTTGGACTAGAAGTATCCGTCAATGAAAGCAGCTAGCTAGTTTCACCTTAAGTCCTTAATGCATGCATGTTGTCGACCCAGAACATTCACGGATTTATCGTGAATTAATGTTTGCAAGTAACTTGTTTGAATTGAGGTCTTTCTCTTTTGGTTTTGTTCTTTGAATATTGTAACGGTTGGATGGTCAAACTTCTAATATTGCAGTTCATAAGTCATTAAAGGAAAGTTGACAAAAATTAGTCATTTAATCAAGAAAGGTCTCCGAGGGTTAGCTCAAGTGGTATGAGCTAGAGACATAAGGGTGGGGAGGGTAAGGTTCAGGGTTCGAATCCTGGAAGGAAATTTTGAAGTAATTTTCTAACTTACTAACAACTAACCACTAACATTTGCCTATAAAAAAAAATTTAATCAAGAAAGAACAAATTAAAGGCTCTATCTCTCGTAGAGTTTCAATATTAATTTTTGGCGTGTTATGCGACCAATATGAATAAACCACATGATGATTTGTATAGAAACTAAACAAGTGAATACTATTAGAATATAATATAAAATTATTAAAGTGGCCCTTACCCAATAGCTTAAGCTTTTGGGATTAAGTGGTTGTTTGACATGGTATCAGAACCTCTATGGCCGAGAGGTCTAGAGTTCGATCCTTGCTCCCCTCACTTTCTAATTAAAAAGTGGAATTTAATTAAGCACATGGTAGGTGAGCCTGTGCAGTTATCCACGCTTCAAGCCCAAATGGCTCTTGCGTGAGGGGACGTGTTAAAATATAATATAAAACCATTAAAGTGACTCTTACCCAACAACTTAAGCTTTTAGGATTAAGTGGTTATTTGAAAAATACTAGCCGAGAGTACCAAACTCCAAAAACAATACTATGAGTACCAAACTCCACAAACAATACTATAGTAGTATCTATATGTCTGAGACTCATGTGAGGAGGGATTGGTAGAAGAAAGCCAAAGCCCCACCCATAAGAGTATAAGACCCTCATGTCATGTGTGTGGGTGTTGTTAATTTGTCTGGTGCAAATATTATTGAGAATGAACCAGCCAACCAAAGCAGTTGCTAGAGTTGCAAGAGTTGCTAGGTAACAAAATGAATCATATACGTTTTTGGTTTTTTATTTTTTTGCGGTCCCAGAAATGCCATGTGACAAATATGTAGGTACCTCTTGCTTTCCAGAACTTTTTAAAATAAGCGAAATATACAGCCAATTAAAAAAATGATATATACGGGTTCAGATTCTCTCCATCACGTATAACATAACATATTTAAATTGACAATTTAATTGATCTGTTTTATAGCATAGATTGAAACTGCCACCCAAAAAAACTGCAATCTTTGAACGGACGGTGGAGGGCCTGAGTGTTTTGTGAGTTTTACTAGACAGAACATACGCCGACGGTCGAAAACAAACCGTAACCGGTCGACAGACGACCCTAACAACCTCGTTCTTTTTCTAGTTAAGCCTTTCATCGATGCAACCATAGAGGCAAAAGGATGTTGTTGGTCAAAAACTTCACAAAAAAATTGACTGCAACAAGTGAGTCACTTTCAAGCAAGTGACGTTGATCAGGGTGTTGTGTTCGGCTCTATAGACAATGTTGTATCTGGATTTAAGGTTGAATTAAAAAAACAATAAACAACAGGTGAGAACTGAGCTTCAGTTCAACACTCGCTCCACAAGCTTTGCACTAGAGGTAAAAGGATCATCCTTAAACCAAATGGGGCCTCTATATTTCTCTTGGTATAAAAAGAATCTTGTGGGATCTGACAATTCAATTTTTGCGAGAGAATTGACTATTGAGAACAACTAGCTGGTAACCGATGTAGGGATCATGACAAGGAAATCCCTGCATTTTGGTGTATCTCCACTAGTTTGATGTTTCGAAGAAGGAGTAGGGCTCATTTCGAGGAAATACATCATGATTTAGAGATGGAAGAACCACTAAGGGCCACTACCAACCTTGGAAAACAGACTCTTTTCATCCTTCAATAACTTGAGAGATTGAACATATACACATGTAGAAAAGGGAAAGAAAGAAGGAGCCTGGAGAGAACTCTAACTAGAGGTTATGGCATCACAAAATGACATATTTCGACCATAATACCGGTAGAACTATAGAAAATGAAATACTTGCAGAGACACTAGAGGACAAAAGTGCAGTTTCTTCGCGCCCTTGTTTCTTCGTGTAGGTTGAGAGGAAAAAGGGGTAAAAAGTTCTGCCACGGCTAACCATGATACACAAACACTTGTTACTAAAGGTACTAGCCAAAGGTGGGAGTCCCCCCCCCAGTCGACAAACCCATGATAATTGCAATGTCCAAAAGGCAGGAGACATCATAGCCGAAGGCAGTATAAAGTTATAAATTGTCGTAGAACCGAAACCGAAGGAGTGACTTTCTCTAAGAATATTATAATCATGTCGAAAATTCCCCATTTATTCAACATATCACCTTTGGATGAAGCAATCCAATCCACCTAGAAAGTGTACCCAAGAGTACTTTGACTAACTGGTCATCCTCAACAACTTCTAAACCAAGCCGCTAAATGATACCGGTTGCAGGTTATTGGAGGCTAAAAGCCTCTCGGAGCAACAAAACCATTAAGTACGAAGGATATTTATTGGTTGTTATGGGAATGAGGACCCATAAGGTATCGAAGATTGGAATGTTCTAATGGAACCGATACACTAGAACATTGAATTATCTACGACTTTTTACTGAGGTCCCAAAACTGTCACAGAATCTCGCTAGTACCCATGGACAGGCCATCGGTAACGTGTTTAAAAATAATAATAAAAGCTTTTGATAATTTGCGGCAAATTATTAACGAAATAGCTGTGGATATTTTGTGGCAAAATATTTTTTTGCGGGATATGTTACCGCTAAATTATCAACAGAAAAAGCCTTTGATAATTTCAATTTTTGAAATTGCTGCCTACCAATAACTTGACGGGATTTAAAAGAAATAAAAAGAATTTATTAATGGAAAAAGTTGTCGCTGATTTAAAAATTTGAAATTGACGCCAAATATAATTTGGCGGGCTTTAAAAAATTGAAACTTTTTTATCAACACCATCAGTAATGTAAAAATTAGAAATTGCTGCCTAATGTGGCTTAAAAATTTAAAAATTAGTTAGTGATGGTCAAAATCATCGGTAACCTATAAATATCCCAAAGAAGTTGTTGTTTATCTATAACTAGGAGTTTGCATACCATCTTACTCACACTTCATGGGCGGACCCATGTGTAGGCTGGATGTGGCTATAGCCACACTAGATTTTTTAATTTTTTTTTTGTTAATATCGTATATAGCGGCGGTTCTGGATCCGCTGCTAAAAGTTTTGTGTAAATGTATCGCGACGGTAGAAAGCGCCGCCAAAGCTTAATGAGTAAAAAATCAAAATTCACGCTTAACATCAAATTAGAACTCAGTTTTTCTTTCTTTCTTTCTTCCATTGCTGCTTTTCGGCATTCATCAACTTAAAACCCTTTTTCCCAAAAATTGAAAACCCATCAATCTTCACCTTCCTAAATTTCTCATCGCATGGAGAACCCTGATCACCGCACCAATCAACCACAATTTAAGAGGAAATTCAAATGATTCATTGTCTCACAGGTAAATCAACTTCGTAATTCACCTTACTACGCTACACACAGTTCATGTTGGATGATCTTTTCCTATTTCTATTTTTTTTTAATTTTCAATTTTCATAGATTTTTTTTGTTAATGAACTTGTTGCATGCGTTGAGTTAGATCGATTTTTTGGATGATAATTTTTGCTTTTGAACTTAGTAGATCTGAGTTCTTTGATGGAACCATATTGGGTTTGGAGCAACCTCTCGTTTATTTTTGTTGATGAGTTTTCATGTTTTGATTGTTGCTTCGTGCCTGCAAATTTTAGAATGTTAAATTAGCAGCATTGTAATGTTTTCTCCCAAAAAAGCAAAATTTGTCATTTTTACTGCACAAATTAGTCTTAACTTTTCATGGTTGAATAAACTTTTGTGCTTTTCATGTGAGATTATAGCTACTTCTTGCTAGCTACCTAATATAATTTCTACTTTGTATTTTAGTCTATAATTTTTTTTATGTTTAGCCACACCGATATATGATGCCTGGATCCGCCCCTGTCACACTTCATCGTCCTTTGGCTCCTACTCTTGCTCCTTCTTCTTTTACATTTTTTTAGTAACAAAGGAGTGTTTTTTGTGCAGACAAAATCAATTACCGACGGAAAAAAAATCGTCCGTAACTTAGCGACGAAAACAATAGGTGAGTAAGTGATAGAAAAACTGTCGGTAATAAAAAAAATCTTGTAGTGATACATGGACTGGGGAAGTAGCAGAAGATCCTCCATTCTTGAGAAGATGATGAGTCGACCTCTCCCTGGAAGAAGAATCGCTATTTTGATGTGTTTATAGAGAAGAAGTAGGGGTTTGGTGGTCGTAGAAATGACTAAGGTTTTGAGAATCGTTGTTGTCAAATATGTTTAGAAGTTTAAAATGGTAGAAGGAAGCAAGAGAGAAAGAGTAGGTCGTAATCAGAAAATCGAAGTGTTCGTGCAATAGAATGAGTGGAATGAAGATTTAATGTTAAGCGATGAATATATGTACTATATGGGAATTGTTATTCAGACCCCCCAACGACTATTTAGACCCCTCAAAAAGTGCAAAAATACTAAACTACCCTTAATGAAAAAAAATATAAAAAAGTTCTAACCCCACTCTTCACATTCTCTCTCCTCTCTCCTTACCTCTTTCCTTTTTCTTCCACCAACCACCACCACCCACCACCTCCACCGTCGTCACCACCGCCACCACCGTCGCCGCCACCACCACCACTACAACCTTCATCTTATGTCATTTTTTACAATTTCAAACTTTAGGGAGTTGATTCTAGAGTGCGTTTAATTGCAGAAAAAAATTAAAACGACAGAATCAACTCCATAATGTTTGAAATTTTAAAAAATGACATAAGATGGAGTTTGTGGTGGTGGTGGTGGCAGTGGTGGTGGCGGAGATGGTGGGTGGTGGTGGTGGTGGGTGGAAGAAATAGGAAAGAGGTAAGGAGAGAGGAGAGAGAATGTAAGAAGTGGGGTGAGGATTTTTTTTTTCATTAAGGATAATTTAGTATTTTTACACTTTTTGAGGGGTTTAAATAGCTGTGGGGGGTCTGAATAACAATTCTCTTAATATATTATAAACTCAAATTGTGATTACATTCTGATTCAACGCGTAACGGCTAAATCAAGAACAAGGACAAATCGACATTGGAGGTAAGGGGCAATTGGCCCCACAAGAGTCTTAATTATTCACAGCAAATGTACTATATATATATATACACTATATTATAGAATATTGATTACATAATTTTCCCCACCAAAATTATCAGTGTCCTCATGGCTTTGCATTTTGGAAAAATAGGTTCACACTCATTCTACCCACACTCACATGAGAGAGAATAAAAGATATGATAGATGATGTGATAGGAAAATAAAAAAATGTTAAGAAACGGTGGGTGAAAATGGGTTGAAAAATAAATTTTTAATAAATATATACTATATTTTAATGTTATAAATCATATGTATATATTGCCCCACGAGTTAAAACTTATGGATCCATCCCTAATCAAGAATGCAGTGGGGCAATGTGTTGACACAAAAGATTTGCAATGGCTATAAAAGTAGTTGAAAAAAACAACTTAGTCGTAATACAAGGACTTGATGTTGGCATTCGCATGTCATTTGAGGCATCAGAACTAGACATTAACAAGAAGGAATAAAGAAGACGAATAAAGAGAATCATGCACCTGGATGAGATTTGGGGGCATAATCATGAATCTAGGGTTTATAATGTGAGATATTGGATATGAGTCATCTCCTTTAAAATATGAGTAGTTGTTACCAGAAGCTAGCCAATCACATATATAGAATATTATAGTCTTCCAAGCTGACTAGAAGTGAGAAGGCATTAATCCCAGATGGTAGTAGTCTATGTGGACTAAAAACATGAATTAGTGGTATATAAGATGTCTGAGTGATAGTTATAGTTAGCCGAAGCCTCCCTCTAAATATGAGAGAGTTATTTGCATAAATACACAATCAAACCATCAATAAAGCATACAAATTTCCCGTAGTTTCTCAGTTTATTCCCTTTAATTTTCCAGTATTTATTTATTCGTTTCATCCTTTTACTTTATATTCATGCATTTATTTCTAGTCGTTTAAGTCTTTATTCATCCATTTCACGTAATTACCTTAGTCACATTTAACTTACTCTTCTTCAACCTCTCAATAGCAATTACTAAGAGTTTTTTGGAACTTGCATTGAGGAACTGAGTTCCTTCTTTGAGTAATCGCTTGCACAGGAAATCATTACGTCGGTTTCTCAACTGACCCACACAGCAACCCTAGACCTTAATTTATTTGAACCAACAACAAAATAATCAAGTTTTTTTCTCCTTCTTCAACTAGACATACGTATGATACCCAATGCATGGGTACTAATCGCAATGATCAAAAGTGGTTGTTTGAACCCCTAAATTAAAAGTTATATTGTTAGTTGCACTTTTGGAAAGAAACATTTAATAATGCTGGACACACATACCAAAATAATTGACAAACCTTGATCACAATTCCCTTTATTTATAAATAATATATGATTTTAATATTCTTACAATTTATTTATCAAATTTAATCCGTAGTTTAAAAAATTATTTTAATTAACTTTATCTTTTAGAGTAAATCACAATAAATAACCTTCAATTTTGCTAATATAGGACTACACTTCATTCTTATATAAAATCTACATTGTAAACACTCTTTGAACTTTTAGTCTTTTACAGTAAAATTATATCAAAATCAATGACACCTTTATAGTAGAATCAGTTGAGGCCTGAGAAATGGTGGTTTACGCTGTGGGTTGTGGCGAATGTCAGCAGTTTGAGTTCACTTATCTCCAACTAGCTAAATTTATTTTGTGAATAAGTAGATGAAATTAGTGATAAATTATATGGAGGTATTTCTTTCCTTGGCAAATCACATCACATTTAAAAATTAAAAATAAACTAATTTATGTAACCTTCTTATATGAAAACTCGATCATCAGTAAATGTAATAAAAAATAGATTGATAATTAAATATAATGGCCTATCATATAATTATTTCATCATGACATTATAATTTAATTAAAATTCAATATAATTAAATAATTTAGATAGTAAATATATGATTGGACCTATGAGTAAAATATGTTAACGCTATCAGTGTCTATGAGAAATAAAAATATGGATGCCTCCTCATGCACAATTCTTTAAATTAATTTAAGTTGTCACATTTAGTTAAATGTAGAAAAAAAAAAACATACAGTTCTTAAACTAAGAGATTAATTTCTATGCACCGACGGTGTAAAAAATTTTACACCATCATCCAATCACAATCTTCCATTTTCTATTTTAGATATTATTAAATTCAAAATTAATTGTAAGCTAAAAAAATGGAATGATGTGATTGAATGATGGTGTAAAACTTATGATGGTGTAAAACTTATTTACACCGTCGGTGCATATAAATTAATCTCCTTAAACTAAGAGAAAAAGTTTGATGCACCGACGGTGTAAAGTTTTTTTACACCGTCAACCAATCAGATTTCAAAGATATGCCACGTCAATTAATGAAATTAAATGAAAAGAGAGATTTTCTCACATCTTTAAAATCTGATTGGTTGACGGTGTAAAAAAACTTTACACCGTCGGTCGGTGCATCAAAATTAAACTCACTAACTAATACATAATTCATCAATAATATCTGATTCTCTCTTCACTGGTGACAAATTTTGCCAGCTGGTGGTAAACTGAAATATTAAATTTTGTTCGTAATTAGCTAATTAATTAACTAGTACTACTATTGTTTTAACAAGGTCCGGTGTCGCTTGTCATTGGAAGCTGTAGTTATTTTAGGCCGCATGTCCCTATCAAAGGTAAAAATATCTGTAATAAAGAAAGTGGCACTTATACTAAGCTAGTTTAAAAACGACATAATGAAAGGCAAATAGCACTTCCTTATTGCTTGGTGAACTGTAACCTGTCATGTTCCTTGGAATGATTCGATTAGAGATCATTTTAAAGTTTGCCCAATGACAAGATTTTATTAAATGCTTTGGACCATTAAGAAGAGAGCATTTGATTATGTCTATGTCATGACATTATTTTCATTTCTTACAGTTTTCATTATGCACAAGAAGACGGGAAAAAAAAGTTTAATTAGAAGAGCCATTTGATTCAAACGGGTCAACAAAAAAATATTACAAAAACAAAAAACACACACGGACGAGATAGAGAAAGGGTGATTAATTAGGTGGCCTTTTGATTGAGCTAGAGCCGCATGACCATCAAGATGGTTTAGGTAGGAACTCTAACGTTTTATATATAGTTCTAATCTTGCTGCAGGAGGAAACATAATTTAAATTGCTTGATGTAATATGTCTCACAAAGCAACTTTCCCCTCGGGAAGGAAGGCCGATGTCCGTGAATGGCCCGAGCCAGACAGAAATCTTCCAAGTAATGCAGGCAACGCGAATGGTCGGCGAGCCAAGGGCACCCAGGTGACCAGGTGAATGGTGCGAGTACCACCGGGCGACGAGCCATGTTACAGAGGAATGCCGCGCTTTGTAGCGCGAGATCGAGAAGTTGGTGTCGGCGAGGAGGCCCATGAGTGCTCAGGGCGGTAATCGCGACGAAAATGGCAACTTTCCCCTCGGGAAGGAAGGCCGATGTCCGTGAATGGCCCGAGCCAGACAGAAATCTTCCAAGTAATGCAGGCAACGCGAATGGTCGGCGAGCCAAGGGCACCCAGGCGACCAGGTGAATGGTGCGAGTACCACCGGGCGACGAGCCATGTTACAGAGGAATGTCGGGCTTTGCAGCGCGAGATCGAGAAGTTGGTGGCGGCGAGGAGGCCCATGAGTGCTCAGGGCGGTAAGAGTTCAACGTCTAAAGAAGTGGGAGCGATCGCTGGAGGGTTCGGAGGAGGCGGAGTCACAAATGCGGCGAGGAAACGATACTCTAGGGCAGTGAATGCGGTTACGGAGGTTCCTTTCAATTTTCCGCATCCTGACATTACACTTTCATCTGCTGACTATTTTGGAGTAAAGCCACATCTTGATGACCCGATTGTAGTCCTGCTCCGTGTAAACAAGCTCAATGTACAACGAGTGCTTTTGGACCAGAGGAGTTCGGCGGACAACATTTACGGCGACGCGTTTGATCGGCTCGGTTTGGACGAGAGAGACCTCACTCCCTACACAAGTTCTCTTGTGGGGTTTGCGGGCGAGCAGGTGTGGGTGAGGGGCGTCCTCGACCTTGATACTACATTTGGCGAGCTTGAGAACGTTAAGACATTAATGTAAAGATACTTAGTCCTGGGGGCGGTGGGATCTTACAACATAATAATCGGCATAAACACTTTGAATCGGTTGTGTGCCACATCACATATGGCGGTCAAGTATCCGTTGGCAAGCGGGCGCATCGGAAGAATTAGTGTGGACCAGAAGATCGCAAGAGAATGCTACTACAACGCGGTGGATCGGTAGGGACGGAAGAGTGCCTCGACCGGACACCAGTGCCATGAGGTCGATGTGCCAGAGGAGAGCCTGGATCCGAGAGGCGAAGGCGGCGTTAACATGCCCACACCGATCGAGGAAACCAAGGAGCTGAAATTTGGAGACAGGGTCCTTAAAATCGGAACTAGGTTGACTGAGAGCCAAGAACAAAGGCTATCAAAATTGTTGGGTGAAAATCTGGATCTTTTTGCATGGAGCCACAAGGACATGCCGGGAATAGATCCAAACTTCATTTGCCATAGGCTAGCATTGGACCCCGGGATTAAGCCGGTAACCCAGATACGGTGCATGGGCGATGAAAAGGAGAAAGTCGTTCAGCAAGAAGTAAACAAATTACCGGCGGCGGAATTTATCCGTGATATCAAATATCCTACATGGTTGGCCAACATGGTGATGGTGAAGATGGAAAACGGGAAATGGAAATGGCGCATGTGCGTGGACTACACGGATCTGAACAAGGCATGCCCAAAGGATTCTTACCCATTGCCGAGTATAGACAAACTAGTGGACGGAGCGTCCGACAATGAATTGCTGAGCCTAATGGATGCCTACTCAGGTTACCACCAAATCAAGATGCACCCGTCAAACGAGGACAAAACGGCCTTCATGACTGCCAGAGTGAATTACTGCTATCAGACAATGCCTTTTGGATTGAAGAATGTCGGGGCGACATATCAACGGCCGATGGATACGGTCTTCGCAGATCAGGTAGGAAGAAACATGGAGGTCTACGTAGATGACATGATCATAAAATCCGTTATGGGAGCAAATCATCATGAGGATTTGCTGGAAGCTTTTGGCAGGCTCCGAAAGCACAACATGAGACTCAATCCAGAAAAGTGTTCTTTCGGGATACAAGGAGGAAATTTTCTAGGCTTCATGATAACATCGAGAGGAATTGAGATCAACCCGGACAAGTGCAAAGCAATTCGGGAAATGAAGAGTCCAAGCAGTGTGAAAGAGGTGCAGCGTCTAACGGGGCAGATTGCGCCCTTTCCAGATTCCTCCCTCACTCGGGCGACAAGTCAGCTCCGTTTTTCAAATGCCTTAAGAAAAATATGGCTTTTGAGTGGAGTCCAGAGTGCGAGGAGGCTTTCAATTGCCTCAAGGAACTGCTGTCTGCACCACCAGTTCTGTCAAAACCTGTTCAAGGCCTCCCCTTACATTTGCATTTCTCTGTCAGTGACCATGCAATCAGCTCAGTAATTCTCCAAGAAGTGGAGGGCAAACAAAAAATAGTCTACTTTGTGAGCCATACACTTCAGGGCGCAGAGATCATGTACTAGAAGATTGAGAAGGAGGTGCTCGCCGTGCTCGTGACCGCCAGATGCCTAAGGCCTTACTTCCAGAGCTTTCAGGTAAAGGTAAGAACTGATCTACCTTTGAGGCAGGTGTTGCAGAAGCCAGACTTATCGGGAAGGCTCGTCGTGTGGTCAGTAGAACTGTCGGAGTATGGTTTGCAGTATGACAAGAGAGGAAAGATAGGAGCGCAAGCTTTAGCAGATTTCGTGGTAGAATTAACACCGGAAGCCGGCGAGAGGGTAAGTACGCAATGGACGCTGTTCGTCGATCGATCGTCGAATGAGAATGGAAGCGAAGCAGGGGTCACACTGCAAGGACCTGGGGAATTAATACTAGAACAGTCTTTGAGATTTCAGTTCAAAGCAAGCAACAATCAGGCGGAGTACAAAGCATTAATCGCGGGCTTGAAGTTGGCCATCGAGGTTCAGATCGACAATTTGCTGGTTATAACAGATTCGTTGCTAGTAGCAAATCAGGTAAATGAGGTATTTCAGGTGAAAGAGCCCGCCCTGATAAAATATCTGGAGCGCGTGCAACTCCTAATGGGTCGACTGCAGGAGGTGGTAGTTGAGTTCGTGCCAAGGGCGAAGAATCAAAGGGCGGATGCCCTGATAAAGCTAGCAAGTACCGGAAGCCTGGGAATAATCGGAGCGTGATTCAGGAGACACTGGCCAATCCGAGCATAGAGGGGGAGTTGGTGGCCAGTGTCGAGCGCCAGGAAACTTGGATGGACCCCATCGTGGACATCTTGGCAGGGGAGCCGGGCGAGGTAGTAAAGTACGTGAAGGAGCAAAGGCGAGAGGCGGGACACTACACGCTGATCGATGGCACACCTTTTCGAAGAGGATTTAGCTCGCCCCTCCTAAGGTGTCTGCCGCCCGGAAAGTACGAGGTCGTCATGGCGGAGGTTCATGAGGGAGTCTGCGCCAGCCAGATCGGGGGAAGATCCTAGGCGTGCAAGGTCCTCAGGGCAGGTTTCTACTGGCCCACGATGAGGAAAGATTGCGCAGAATTTGTGAAGAGATGCGAAAAATGCCAGATGTTTGCCGACTTGCCCAAAGCCCCGCCAGAGCAGTTGGCTACGATCGCGTTGTGGCCCTTCACCATGTGGCGAGTCGACATGGTGGGACCCTTTCCGACCGCCAGATCACAGATGAAATTCATCCTCGTGGCGGTGGATTACTTCACAAAGTGGGTAGAAGATGAGCCCCTTGCGAGCATCACCGCAGGAAAGATCGTAAGTTTCTACTGGAAAAGGATCGTGTGCCGGTTTGGGGTCCTAAGGGCGATCGTCTCGGACAATGTGATGCAGTTTGCAAGTAAACAGGCAAGGGAGTTATGTGAGGAAATGGGCATACAACAGAGATTTTCTTCGGTAGAACACCCTCAGACCTATGGACAAGCGGAGTCAGCAAATAAAGTGATCTTGCAAGGTTTAAAGCGTCGACTCTCTGAGGCAAAGGGAGCCTGGCTGGACAAGCTCCCGGTTGTGATTTGGTCCTACAACACGACGCCACACTCAACCACAAAGGAAACTCTTTTCAGAATGACCTACGGGGCGGACGCCATACTGCCTATGGAAATAGACAACGGCTCTTGGCGGACAACACCACAGTTCGAGAGCGAGAATTCATCTAACATGGCTGTGGAGCTGGACTTGCTGTCAGAAACGCGGGATGAGGCTCGTGTCAGAGAGGCTGCGATGAAACAGCGGGCTGCGACAAGGTATGCCACAAAAGTCCGCCCAAGGGCGATGCAGGAGGGAGATTTGGTTCTTAAGAAACAGACTGGGAATGTGGGGAAAGGGGCCTACCACCTCGAGAGTTTGGATGGGAGGTGAGTGTCGCGATCTTGGAATGCATCAAGCCTGAGGTACTACTACAGCTGAGGATTGAGGAAGAGATCGGATTGGGACAGGGGAAATCGACTAAGCTAGACTCATGAAGACCGCGGGATTAAAAACAAAGACATGTTCTTGTTCTCCATCTCGGGAGTTTGTTGGCTAAAACGCCTAAATTGTAAAAACAAAGACACGTTCTTGTCCTCCATCTCGGGAGTTTGTTGACTATAACGTCTGATTGAAAATACAAAAATTGTATCAAGCGATTTCAATCACACGGAATTGCGGCAAGTGCTAGGTGGAAAAATTTTCCTGAAGGTGGCGATCCCAACACGACCTTGATGTCTGGGGATCGCTCCGAAAAAGCCGACGTTGCTCGCCGTCACCCGTTGGCGACGTGTGCGGATAAGCTTCTTATCCAAACAGCCTCCCTGAAATTTGGGCGAGCGAACCTAACTAGGCTAAGTCTAGGGCAACACACATGACCATTGGAACTCGAGCCACCGTATGTCCTCGCCAAGCAAAACTGGCAAGGCCACACCTGATCTTACGGGAAAAGCGTGTGAACAAAGCCTCAATTCAAAACTGAGCAAAATTCCTAGTTAAACCCAACACACCATCAATGTCGTAAAACGTAATTCAGACCCAAGGAGACTGAGAGGGAAGCGTGGGAAAATTTCGGAAAAGCGTTAAACATACATAGGAAATAAAGCTCAACTAATTAACTTAGAATCGAAACATGCAATTGAAATAAATTCATGATTGAAAGACAAAAGAAGTACTAGCATTACAATTATTAAAGATAGTTAACATTATATTTTCTTCTCTTGTTCCACAGCATCCCCGAGATCAACATGGGCAAAGGTGGAGGTGTTTGACTTGGGCCTTGGCGATGAGGAAGCCGTGAACGCGCTTTTTGGCCGCCGCCTGGGCAGCTTCCTCTCTTATTTTCTCTTCTTGAACCTTGGCTTGGGCGTCATTTTCAGCCGCGAGCTTGCACTTAGACGCCAGATCCACCTTGGCCTCGGCGAGTGCCTTACCCTTACTCGCCAGTTCTTCACGCAAGGTGGTGATCTCTTTATCTTTGGTGGCCAGGTTTTCCTTGTAACATCCCGATCTGACAACTGGCCAAACGGTAACAACATGAGTCTTTTCAGCGCGCTTTGTCCTCACTCGCGCGCTTCCCGGGAAAACTTCCCAGGAGGTCACCCATCCCAATATTGCTCCAAGGCTAGCACACTTAACCATGTAGTTCTTATGAGTTGGGCTCCCGAAAAGAAGTTGCAACTTGTTCTCCTGAGTAGTACCAATCAAATCTTTTATGCCCTCCTCAACTGTACAGTCCATCCCTATACAGTCTCAGAATACCTCTTGTTCGGGTGTGAGATCGGTTCATTCATGTGCCCCTCCGCCTAGAAGCCTTCCAGGAGCCGCTCCTTGTCCGTGCCTCACTGCAACGGCGATCACTCCCCGCCCTCGTCAGCCCCAGGCGTCACAGGCCCACCAGCTTCCGCTTGGTTCGTCCCCGAACCACACCATACTGGGAGAGGTCGGCTCTGATACCATTTGTAACATCCCGATCTGACGACTGGCCTCACAGTAACAACACGAGTCTTTTCAACGCGCTTTGTCCTCACTCGCGCGCTTCCTGGGAAAACTTCCCAGGAGGTCACCCATCCTAATATTGCTCCAAGGCTAGCACACTTAACCATCGAGTTCTTATGAGTTGGGCTCCCGAAAAGAAGTTGCAACTTGTTGTCATGAGTAGTACCAATCAAATCTGGTATGCCCTCCTCAACTATATAGTTCATCCCTATACAGTCTCGGAATACCTCTTGTTCGGGTGTGAGATCGGTTCATTCATGTGCCCCTCCCCCTAGAAGCTTGCCAGGAGCCGCTCCTTGTCCATGCCTCACTGCACCGGCGATCACTCCCCGCCCTCGTCAACCCCGGGCGTCACATTCCTCCTGTAAGGCAGCAATGATCTCTTTGGCGTTGAGGTCCCGTTGGAGCTCCTCAATCCGGGTCTCGAGTCCTTCCCCTTTCTCGTTCGCCGTTAACAGTGCCAACCTCGCCTCCTTGAGCTTTTGCTGCATCTTTTTAATCTTGCCCTCCTCTACTGTTAATTGATTGGACAATTTAGAGCAAGTATCATTCACCCGAAGGTTGTCGGAACGCAGCTTCTCTACTCCTGGCAGAGCTCGGCAACTCCTGCAACAGGTCGTGCTCGATGGGCCACTTGGGCGAACAAGCACCCGACGCGGAGGATGTTAGACACAGCTTCCTGGGCAACATCCTGCGGGTCCTGACTAGAAGCCTCCCTCAATTTCTCAAGATATGGGTGAGAAAGGAGGAAAACAAAGGGATCTTGGGAGGAGCTGTTGGAAGGACTCTTCGGGCGGTCCGCAGAAAGATTCCCTCCTTCGCCACCAGCCCCGGGAAGGTGGGGGGTTGATGGGTCAAAGGTAGTCGGGCCGGGTGAGGGAGACGGCGGGCGGATAGAGGAAGGTGATTTTTGCCCTTCCAATGGGGCCGCGGTGGGAGGGGCGTCTGGAGGCAGAGAGGTGCCCGTCTCACCATGACGAGTGGACACCAGTGGGTCGCGAGCGCCATTCGGGGGGGGACCCACGGCGGCGGATTCAGATGCGACGGGTCCTCCATCTGTGCTGATCAAAGGGGTAGCTTGGGGGTTTGGCTCACCCAAATTTCTTCTCCTGGGCGAGCTGACGCTCACCGACGAGCATTTCATTTTTTCCCAACTTGGGCTGAGGAAGACACCTTAGCATTCCCAGAGGTGAAAGCCTTCAGGAGCTCGGCAGTGGAGAACTTCATATTCCCTGAAAAAACAAAAGGGAAAGTTGTTAGCAACGGAAAGGTCAAGGGGAGACCTGAAAGAACATTTAAAAGGGGAACCTACCCGCGGGAGTAGTTTGGAGCCCGTAGGAGCGCCGAGTAACTCAGCACAACTAAGGCGGGGAAGTCGGGAGAGGATCCCGAGGTCGAATTTCTCTCTGGCAGACAGGAGTGCTTTAGAAGGGTCGGCTACGGGTTTAGGGCACTTGGTCCAGTAAAACGGGAAGAGAGCTTTCCCTTCTCTTTGTGTAAATGACGAGGGGTAAGCTGGGTGAACGAAGACCTGGAAGTACCGGCGAGCTAGACGGGGTTCAGGGTCACCCTGGTAAGGGATGAGTCGTTCCCGACCCAGGCGGGGCGCCAGTACGACCCGGCCATGGGATCCCAATGATCGGGAATTCACTTTAAAGAAAAAGAAGAAGAGGGCAGTTGAAGGAACTACATCGACACTGTTGTAGAGAATTTCAAAACACCTCAAATAAGCCCAGGCGTGGGGATGAAGTTGGCAAGGGGAAACGTTAACGTCACTCAGCACTTGGCTAAGAAATGGGGGAGAAAGGGAGTTTGACGCCAAGGTCAAGGAACATATATTCATATATGAAAAAGAAATGAGAGTACTTGGGATTCTGCAGATTCGCTGACCTTTGCATTTCTTCAGTACGTTACATGTGACCTACACGCGTCAAGCCACCATGATTCACGGCGATCACAGCTAGAGCTCTGCGAGAGGGCCAAGCACCGTCGCCACAAGCCTACCTGTGGACTCGTGGACTCGGGGAAACTCGTGAAGAGAGTCCGAAATTAGCTTTAGCTTTACTAGCTATGCCATGTTGGCAATCATTCTTGATCACTAGGCTTTGGCATTGGTTAGTTTTGATTATTAAGACACTCTTAGCTCTCATGCTTCGAGTTCGGTATCTTGTGGACTTGTGGACTGGGCTAGACCCCGGGGGCCCTCGTCCAGGGGCGCTTGCCTCAGGGCGGTGAACGAGCCAGGGAGTTTGGGCCTCCCCCGAGAGGCCCCACTGGCCCACTAAGGACGATTAGGAGCGCTAGGCCCAACCCCAAGTCTATAAATAAGGGGCGGTTACCAATTGTAAGGGACTCTTAGCTCATTTGAGAAATAACAAACTTGAAATTCAGCTAAGTGGTTACACGCTCTCTCTCTCTCTAAATTCTCACATTGCAATCCCTTCACTCTAGGTACCATACCTCACTTCTATGTTCTTGGATAGAACAGATATAATGTTCCCCTATGTTTTGAGTAAGATCTTTCTGAAAATCCTTCTTTGGACCTCAAATATAGTGAAGTATCAAATAAGCTTTCTAACCCATTTAAAGATCTTGAGGTGAAAATCAATCGACTAAAGTCTGAGGTCAAGGCCTTCGAATTCGAGTTGAATCCCTTGAAAACCTTTACTGACAAGTTGGAACGTCAATGTGCCGAGGCAGAAGGAAAGGCCCTTGATCTTTCCAAGTCTTTGTAAGAGAAAGAAAGCTTGTTCTCTCGTCTACAAATAGAAAATGACTCTAAATTCACACAAGTCTCTCGTGATTCCAAGTCTTCAATAACAAAGAAGTGACATGATTTTTTATTACTTCCTTAAGTTGATTGGATGTTGCATTCTTTTCAATTAGATTTCTTCCATCCCTCCTCTGCTAAGACGAATGAGATTGCATTTGGTTTTTTGGATTACTTGCTCTCCGCTCGGTGGACTATATCCTTTATCAGGTTACTCGCGTCAATGTTGTACTCAAATTAAAGCAAGAAAAAATAGTTTGGAGAGGGCTCGCCAGAAAAAATGGTGGGAGATGGGAAGATGGAGAGGAAGAAAAGGGGAAAATGGAGAAAAATGACTAAATTGATGTTGAAATTATACGTAAACACCTATATCTGACTTGGATCCCACGTGGGCGGGTGGCTGAGTAAAACAAATTCAAAAATACTTTATGACATCATAAGAACTATTTTGAATTAAACAAATTTTTTCAAGACTAAAGATTGAAATTTGTTTATAGGAACTATTTGAGATATGAGAGACTACATATATTTTTTTGGAGATGATTTCATTGGGCTTTTGAGCTTGTTTGATCTAAGTCCATCATGGCTTAATCTTAGGCGGAATCATAAATTAGATATGTATCTCAGCCCAAAGTGTAGCTCAACATTTATACCCATGGTCTCTTCCACAACCACCAATGGTTTGTTCCTATTTTTTTTTCCTATTCCAACCAGTACCTATATATGTTACGATATTTATTCACACGTTGTGTGTTATCTGTACTATCAACCATACATTAATTATATATATATATATATATATTCTGTTTCCAAAAAATATATATATGTTACGATATTTTTTTGTTACATGAGGAAAAAATATATGTTTGGATATGATCAGGTTTGTGTGTGTCATTTCTTCTATTATACTACCATTAGTTTTTTATTGGTTTTAAACTGATTGTTTATTACAATTCATCTCTTTTATTTTTTTGAACGTGTTACAACTTGCTGAATATGGATATTAAGGGTCAACTTTCTATTGTTTTTAACTTAAGGCCTGTTTGTTTAAGATTAAAACTGTAATTTTTGACTTGGATGAAAATGATTTAATTTTTTAGAGATTTTTTAATGAAAAATTAAACTGAGTTATTTTCTGTTTGTTTATTATTATAAAATGTAATTATTACTTCAATGTTATTTTTCTTTCTCCTAGATGAGTAAGAATTTACAAACAACATGTTGATCAGCTCTAATACCACTTGTCAAGAAGACCGAACAAGCCAACGGGTCTAGAAAACAAGACACTTTGAGATTTGAATATCAGATCGTTACCCAAAATTTTAAGCCGTATATAGGAACTATTTGAGATTAAAGATTTGAAATTTGTTTATAGGAACTATTTGAGATATGAGAGACTACATATATTTTTTTGGAGATGATTTCATTGGGCTTTTGAGCTTGTTTGATCTAAGTCCATCATGGCTTAATCTTAGGCGGAATCATAAATTAGATATGTATCTCAGCCCAAAGTGTAGCTCAACATTTATACCCATGGTCTCTTCCACAACCACCAATGGTTTGTTCCTATTTTTTTTCCTATTCCAACCAGTACCTATATATGTTACGATATTTATTCACACGTTGTGTGTTATCTGTACTATCAACCTTACATTAATTATATATATATATTCTGTTTCCAAAAAATATATATATATGTTACGATATTTTTTTGTTATATGAGGAAAAAATATATGTTTGGATATGATCAGGTTTGTGTGTGTCATTTCTTCTATTATACTACCATTAGTTTTTTAATTTATTGGTTTTAAACTGATTGTTTATTACAATTCATCTCTTTTATTTTTTTGAACGTGTTACAACTTGCTGAATATGGATATTAAGGGTCAACTTTCTATTGTTTTTAACTTAAGGCCTGTTTGTTTAAGATTAAAACTGTAATTTTTGACTTGGATGAAAAGGATTTAATTTTTTAGAGATTTTTTAATGAAAAATTAAACTGAGTTATTTTCTGTTTGTTTATTATTATAAAATGTAATTATTACTTCAATGTCATTTTTCTTTCTCCTAGATGAGTAAGAATTTACAAACAACATGTTGATCAGCTCTAATACCACTTGTCAAGAAGACCGAACAAGCCAACGGGTCTAGAAAACAAGACACTTTGAGATTTGAATATCAGATCGTTACCCAAAATTTTAAGCCGTATATAGGAACTATTTGAGATTAAAGATTTGAAATTTGTTTATAGGAACTATTTGAGATATGAGAGACTACATATATTTTTTTGGAGATGATTTCATTGGGCTTTTGAGCTTGACACTTAAATGTATTGAACAAGAGTAAAATCAAATTACATCATTCCAAATACTAAAAGGGAGTCGCAACACAAAAATAAAAATAGGTAAACAGGAAAGTAAAACCCAATATAGAACGGAGCAATGAACATCCGGAGAAGTTGTCACATTCCTTCATGGTGTGCTGGCAACGACCTCAAGGGCCTAACCTTCCTCTCAACCAATCAAGTGCCTCCAAGAGTCTCCCAAAAGTGTTTATTAGGTTTAAAATAAGATAAAGATGAAAAGATTCTAAAAAATAGGTTAAATTTTTTCTGTGTTCTGGTACTCGTTCGCTTCTTTCGCGGCGGGTTTGTTATGATGTATTAAACAACAAATGCAAACTGGCGCTATCGCAACGGTTTGTTGCGCTATGAAAAACAACAACTCTGAATTTCTTCCATTTGGAGATTTTTTCCCTTTTCTCCAAATCTTCTCCTAAAATAAAGCAAATGAAAATGTATGAGATAAAAAATAAGATAACAACTTAAAATAAACTTATCTAATCCTAAATTAAAGCAACTAAATCCTAATAAAAATAAAAAGAAGATAAAACTAATTCAAATTCTAATAAAATCTAGAAAAATAATATAAAATGTAGCAAAATATTTAAACCAAATAAATACATTAAAATGCATGAACTAGGCATAATGTGTACTAAAATGACAAAAATACCCTAAAAATATGTTAAACTACATGCAAATAAACAATGAAAATAGCCTTAAATCCCGGGTCATCACAAAGGACATACACGCCCACAACACCATGAGGTGCGACCACAAAGAAGAATGCATGTCCTAGGGTACATGCACATCCTCCTCTCCCAACCTAGACACCATTCCCGTTAACCACAAGTTTCCTCTACATCTGTTCATTTTCCTCCATCTAGATCTGATATTGACATTATACGCCACCATCGGAGCCATTGAGATGTCGATGACCACCGCCACCATCATCGATCTGACAAGAGTCCCAAGTGCAACCACAAATTCAAGGATTGGGAAGAAGATCGGTAGGAAAACATAGAGGTCTAAGTTAGCGATTTGATTTATGATGATTTGTGGGCTAGTATTCTTCTTATTCTTCAATGTGTGTGAATCTGAAACGAAGGCACCAAGGTCTGTTAAGGAGCTAGTGCGACTAGAATCCTCGTCTTGCCAACCCATGTTTCTTAAGGTGATTCTAATTTCCAACGAGGATTGCACAAAGGAGGTCGTGGGAGTGGTCGTGTTTGGCGGTGAGGTTTCAAAGAGACAGAGAGTAATGGTTCCAAATTTGGGATGTTGCGAGTGTTAACGAGAGAGCATTAATGTAAAAACATAAATAAATTTTATATAAACGATAATTAAACATTTACTGATCTAGCTGGTCACAAATATATCATTCTTATCGAATATTTCATTTTTGTGGCAATAAAACATCAATGCACGATGCATGACTTATTTGTTAATGCATCTTAGACAACACTAGTAATCATAATATGTTTAATATTATTTTGATTGAAGTAATTTTAGTTTTTTAATATCATTTTTATGGTCAAATTTATGTTAAAGTTGCACTTAAAATCCTAAATATTACTATGAAATTGTATAATATATATATATCTATTGAAATTTTATTTTAGTACACTTCAGCTAACACTCATAGCCAAGTGTCGGACTCTCCTATTAAACAAATGTTTTTTAATAAGTTTGTACTTTGTTGCTACTCCAAGGTCACTCTTGTGTCTTGACTCGCTGCAATTAAAGTGAACATGGCCAAATATGTGTAGGTGTTTGGTTGGAACCTGGAAGCTTGAGCATTTAAGAGAGGAATAGTTATGAGTTTGTTGGGTGAAAGAGCTGTCCATGAAGAAGCAGTTGAACTTGTCCACGTGTTACAGGGACAAATATATTTTAAGAAAGTCAAATACTTAAAAAAGTAGGCATGGTAGCTTTGAAGATTAATCGCGTTTGGAAGAGTTTATTTGATAGTATAAGCTCTTATGAAAGTGTTTGGGAGAGCTTATGCAAACAGCTTATGCCTACCATAAGCTGTTTTGAGCTTGTTTTCATGAGCTACTCAGGATAGCTGATGGAAAAGAGTTTATGTTTATATATAGCTTATTTTCGATTTATTTCAATAAAAAAATAAAAATAGCTTATGAGTAAGCGACAAATAAGCGCTTATGTCGCTTATTCATAAGCTATTTAAATTTTTTTATTGAAATAAATCGAAAATAAGCTATATATAAGCATAGACTCTTTTCTTATGTCATAATCGTTATAAACGCTTAATTAAGTTGTTTTCCAAGCGGGCCTTAAACAAGGCATATGATTGGGTAAGATGAGACTTTCTTCACTCTACGCTCTATGAGTTTGACTTTCCCCCTCAGCTGTAGATTTGATTATGTGGGGAGTTGAATCTGCTAGTATCTCTATCTTGTGGAATGGTTCGAAGCTTTCTTCCTTCTCCCCTCAAAGAGGTCTTCCGTAAGGTGACCCTCTCTCGCCGTACCTTTTTTATGCTTTTCATGGAGAGACTTGTCATCCAGATTCAGAATCTAGTTGATGCTGGTGTTTGGAGTCCAATACGCATAACAAATGAAGGTATTGAGATTTCTCATTTATGTTTTGCGGATGATGTCTTATTATTTTGCCAAGGTAATATAAAAGGAACAAATGCAGCTGGTGGAAAAAACGCTACATGAATTTTGTGAGGTCTCTAGTATGAAGGTTAACTTGGATAAATCAAATGTTTTGCCCTAAAAATATGGATTCTAATTTACATCAGGAGCTCTCTAGCATTTTGGGAATATCCAGGGCGAATAACCTAGGGAAATATCTTGGTTTGCCGCTGTTATAAAGGAGAGTAACAGGGGGAATTTTCTCCTATTATTGATAAGGTTAACATGCAGGACGTTTGTTCTTGGGCTAAGTCTTTCTTGTCCTCTCTTCCAGTTTACTCTATGAAAGCCCTTTGGCTCCCTGAATCTATTTATAATTACGTTGACAAGAGCATTCGTAATTGCATTTGGTCAAAGAATGGGCATTCTAGGAGCTGGAACTTCGTTCGTTTTAAAGATATCACCTATCCTAAAACAATGGGCGGCCTTGGTATTCGGAGTACGAGGCTAAATAATATAACCATGTTGGGTAAGCTAGTGGATGACCTCTTGCATGATAAAGGTCAGCTTTGGGTAAGATCCTTGGTAGATAAATATTTGAGCAATGATCATATTCTGATAAGTAACTTTAAGAGTGGAGACTCGTACATTTGGAGAGGCATCATTTAGGCCAAGAATAGCTTATGTCACGGTTATTGTGCTCAGCTAAGAGGCACTGGCTCTTCTTTTTGGTATGACAATTGGCTTGGGTCAGGGAAGCTTTGTCTTAAGGTGTCGTTTGTCCGCATTTCATATACTTCTTTGAAAGTGTCCAACGTGTGTGGCACAATGGGATGTGGAACCTAACTGCTTTGAATACTATGCTACCACCTGATTTAGCTCATTAGATTACTATTGTGGCTATTCCTAGATCCCCGAATGGAGACGATGTTGTACGGTGGAGAGCAACCAATGATGGTTCTTACTCTACGGAATCCTCCTATACGTTTCTTGCTGATTTCAACGTGGTGGAAGCAAGGCTATGGAAACACATTTACTAGAGAAAATTAAGTTCTTTTTTTGGCTTATGGGAAGGAGGCTCTTCTTACCAATGTCAAACGTCATTATAATCACCTTAGCAGCTCAGCGGCATGCTCTCTATGCTTCGTAGAAACTGAGGACCTTGATCATGCTTTCCGCCACTGCACTCGGTCACGTAATCTCTAGTCTCATTTCGGCTCGGCCTTGCCTCCCTTTGTTGTTTCTCAACCTTTCTGTCATTGGTTTTGCTGGATTATTGCAGAACAATTGCATATTCTCCGATAGCCCTTGGCCTGTCAATTTTGTCATTCGACAGATTCACATGGATGTTGCTAGCTGGTGCAGGTGGTCTGATATGCATACTAGCGTAATAGCAGATGGTTCCCGAGAGATTGGTGTTGTCAAGTTTAACCCGTGAGCTCAATTGTCCATGTTGTTATCATTGGTACCTTCTGTCCAGATTATAGCCGAATGGGCATGTGCAGTGATTGTTCGAAGCAGCTTGGGTGCTTGGCTTTCGGGTGTTCACGCTAGCTTCAACCATGGCAGCGCTTTCCTCTCAGAGTTGATGGCAGTGGAGTTGGGACACGCACACGTTTAGGAGCTGGGTCATATGGTTATTTCTTGTGCTTCGGATTTCTTGCATGCGGTTGAGATTCTTCTAAGTGATTCAGATGTGCCCACTTTCTGGGATAAAGAAACGATTTTGCGACTACGGTTGATGCTTAGACGGGAGTGAGACATTGTTGGGGTCTATATACCCTGTGAGAAGAATAATGCAGCGGATTCTTTGGCCCGCCAAGCTTCTAGGGAAGGCTTTCCTCATCGGGTGTGATGACACCAACCATCTTCCATCATTGCCTCTTTATGTTTAAATAATGTAGTTTAATTCCTGTTTCTTTTAGCCTTCCTCTTGTAAAAAAAAACTTCATATATTCATACTCAGCTTCTAATACAACTTATTTTCACTTTATTTTTTTCATATTCCTATTACACTATCTCTCATTACTCACTCTTCTTTTCTTATGTCTCTAGCTATGTAAGTATAAATCAAAGGACCGTTAACATAACATTCGACAAGTGTGGAAAGGAAGAGTTAAAAACAAAAACAAAAGAAGAAAGAGAAAGAGAAAGCAAAAGGTAGATATTATACATTGGCAGAGACTATTTGTACCATCCCCTTTTACTATCCACACCATCCCCTTAAGTGCAAAAATACATTTATACCCCCAAATATTTTAAAAAATAACCGCTCCAATTAAAAAAAAACCTAATCCCACCATCTCCCTCTCTCATTCTCGGCTCTCATCTCCTCCTCATCTCCTTCTCTCATTCTGACGGTGGCCCTCATCTCCTCCTCATCTCCTTCTCTCACGGTTTCACGACCAAAATCCCAGCCTCCATCACGGTCCTTCACCTTCCCCCACCAAAACCCTAGCCTCCATCACGGTTTCTCTGTTGTCCATCACCATCACGATTTCAGAAGGAGAAGAAAGAAAGAGGAAGAAGGAAAACTTTGAAGGAGCAAAGCAATAAGAGGAGGAACCTTGACTCTGGTAAGTCCCTCTAAGTTGTTCCCTCTGGTTTGTTTAAAAACCCACACGTTTGTTCCCTTTTCATACAAATTTCTTGCCTCTGTTGTTCCCTCTGAGTTGTTTAAAAACCCACACACGGTTTCACCTTTCCGCAATCAAGGATTGCGGTAGTTGTGCCATCACGGGTTGTTTTTCGCAGCTCAAGTTGCGGTAGGTTCCGCAACTAGGATTGCGGTAGTTTCCGCATCTATGATTGCGGTAGTTTCCGCATCTATGATTGCGGTAGTAGTTGTTTAAATGTGATTAGTTCTTTATAGCAGTGATCCAATTCCAAAATTATTCCAATTCCAGAACCTGCAACAAAAATCGTAATTTAAATTACAGTAACTTCCGCTAAGATAGCGGAAGTTACCGCTACTAAGATAGCAGTCGTTACAACTATTTTAATTGCGAAAGTTACCGCTACTAAGATAGCGGAAGTTACCGCTACCAAGATAGCGGAAGTTACCGCTACTAAGATAGCGGTAGCAATAAAACGTCCGCAGTTTAAATGGCGGAACGAACCAGAACCCACATATTCAACCCAGATTTACGTAAAAAAATCGTAAAAATCCCAAAATTTCATCTATTTTGAGCTTCTAATCTTCTCTTGATCTCACCCGCTTATCTTCTATACTGATTTTGGAGCTTCAAATACCTCTAAGGTGTATGATATGTTGATTTAGAAGATGAAATAGGGATGGGGGAAGGTGAGAGTGGAAGAGAAAGAAGGAAGAAGAAGGTGAGGTTGGGAGAGTATTTTTTTTTACTACTTTGTATGTTTTCTATGTTGGGGGTATTTTTTGGATTATAAAAAAAGGGGATGGTGTGGATAGTAAAGGGGGATGGTACAAATAGTCTTGGCCTTATACATTATACATATGTAGTTCACCAGTTAAGAGCTAGCGTACGGTTTTGACCAAAATTTGGTGGTCTTATAGTCTTACCAACTAGTAGTATTTTTCATGCATGGTATATTTGCTATGCTAGTTTGCTTGCCACAAATGAGAAACGATGGAGAATATTACACTACAACACCTCCAGTAATCACTAACAAACAAAAAAGGCTTAAGTCTTAGCTTAACAAATGGTCCAATTCCTGAATGAATGAGAAACCCCACATACAAGAAACGCTGTATTTCCCCCCGTTGGCAAATTCAATGTTATGAATTAAAAGTTCGTTGGGGTGGTTGTATCGACTAACCATCTCTCCTCCAACTTACACCCTTTAAAGCCTTTTGTCATCTTCCACACTTAATTTCTAAACCCCATTTCTCTTCTCTTTTCTTCTCTTCTCTTCTATGTATATATCTTACTCATTCACATTCTCATATCTCAACCAGACAAATATCTATCTTCCAAATTCTACTTCTTCAATACATACAACAACACCATCAAGTTTAATTTTCCCAATCCCATTGGCATCCAAAATCCAAGTGTTTCATCTGCCATGGCAGAACAGAACAATATTCAACAACATGAAAGAATAAAACTTCCCAACTTTCTGTTATCTGTGAAACTCAAGTATGTGAAGCTTGGATACCACTGCTTAATCTCAAACGCCATGTACCTTATTCTCGTACCCCTCTTCGGCGCAGTCTCAGCTCATTTATCCACTCTTTCCATCCAAGACTTTGTCCAACTATGGGAGAATCTCAAATTCAACTTTGTCTCAGTGACTCTGTGCTCCGGCCTTGCAGTATTCCTCTCCACTCTCTACTTCATGAGCCGCCCGCGCGGCGTGTACTTGGTCGATTTCGCGTGCTACAAGCCGAAGCCAGATTGCACGTGCACCGGGGAGACTTTCGTGGAAAGATCTTCTCTCACAGGATCATTCACAGAGGAGAATCTTTCATTTCAGAAGAAGATACTTGAGAGGTCTGGGTTGGGGCAAAAGACTTATTTGCCCCCTGCAATCTTGAGGGTGCCACCAGACCCGTGTATGGCTGAAGCAAGGAAGGAAGCGGAGGAGGTCATGTTTGGTGCAATTGATCAGCTTCTTGAAAAAACTGGTGTGAAGGCTAAGGATATTGGTATTTTGGTGGTGAATTGCAGCTTGTTCAATCCCACACCATCACTCTCTGCTATGATTGTGAACCACTACAAGTTGAGGGGGAACATTCAAAGTTATAATCTTGGTGGCATGGGATGCAGTGCTGGCCTCATCTCTATAGACCTTGCCAAGCAGCTACTCCAGGTTTGCAGTAACTATTCTTTTGATATGTCTCTCATAATTTCAAAACTCAAAAGTAGAGCAATTCTTCATTCAATGAGCACAATATTTCACTACAAAAAAATTCAGTATTTTTGTGGCGGTTCTAGGAGCAACTTCAGCGGTTTAAACCGCACTCAAAATGTATAGTGAAGCGTTTCTTATAGCGCCACATATATGAGCGTCGGGAGGGCGTTCTGCGGCAGTTTTAACCAACCGTTGGATTTAATGGACAACAAGTCAAATTCTCAATATTTAATTTAGTAAAATGAATTCAAATACTAGTTTGGATGTTTTTTCAATTATTATCATTTTGATACATCACCAATTTTTTATAGATTGTATAGTACTTATATAATAATTTCTCTCATAATTATCGATCTTGTTTTAGTCTAAAGTGAGACACTTTAAAGAGTGAAGTAAATCATCGAAACGGCGGGAGAATACTAGCTTTTCCATTGAGCATAATCAATTCTGAAATTTTACAACTAAATTTCACAATATTACTCAATGAAAATCACTTTTTCCATGGATGTATCTATAGACATAAATCACTTCACTTTCAACTCACTTTTACTATAATCAAATTTGTCAAAATCAATTATGTCAACAAACGCTGATCCAAATACGTATCAGGCCTCACAAAGCATTGAATTCTTAATTGAGAGCTTTGAATATTGTAATCATATACTTGCATATATATTAAACTAATGTCTTTTAAACTCTCAAAATCAACAAAGTTTACTTTACTTTTTTAAAATCACTCGTTCTGCATTCTTTCTTGGGTTATAGTATGATGCCTAGATTAACTATTGACAACATTCATTCCAGCGAAGAAATAAGGATCCTAACTCAATGGAGACATAGGCAGTGCCTACTTGTGATGAAAATGTTTTCCATAGTATTGTACATGACAAGTGATTCTTATGCTTATGATTATCCATTGCTCCTGTAAATTTAAAACATAAGCTAACTAATCATACCTTGATGAATAATAATAATACAGGTGCATCCCAACTCTTATGCCTTAGTAGTGAGCATGGAAAACATCACTCTGAACTGGTATTTTGGCAACAACCGACCAATGCTAGTCTCAAATTGTCTCTTCAGAATGGGTGGAGCTGCAATCCTCCTCTCTAGTAAGTCCAGTGATCGCCGCCGAGCCAAATACCAATTGGTTCACACAGTGCGTACCCATAAAGGTGCAGATGACAAATCCTACGGTTGTGTCTTCCAAGAAGAAGATGAAACAAAAACAGTTGGCGTAGCACTGTCAAAAGATCTAATGGCTGTTGCTGGAGAAGCCCTCAAGACCAACATCACAACACTAGGACCATTAGTCCTTCCCATGTCAGAGCAAATCTTGTTTTTCGTTACCTTGGTTGCTAGGAAAGTGTTCAAGATGAAGATAAAGCCATATATCCCAGATTTTAAGCTAGCTTTTGAGCACTTCTGCATTCATGCTGGAGGAAGGGCAGTGTTGGATGAATTGGAGAAAAATCTTGATCTCACTGATTGGCATATGGAACCCTCAAGGATGACCCTTAATAGGTTTGGGAACACTTCTAGCAGTTCATTGTGGTATGAATTGGCTTACACTGAAGCTAAAGGGAGGATCAAGAAGGGTGACAAGACTTGGCAGATTGCATTTGGTTCTGGGTTTAAGTGCAACAGTGCAGTGTGGAGGGCTCTTAGAACCATCAATCCAGCAAAGGAGAAGAATCCTTGGATGGATGAGATTCATGAGTTTCCTGTTCATGTGCCTAAAGTGGCAAAAATTGGATCTTAAATATGGCCTATTTTAGTGGAGTAATGATATTGGTATGTGTACATACTGTTTTTATCGACATATTTCCGACACACACTTTTGCAGTAGTTTTTAACAGCCGCAAAAACATTAGTGGTAATCACTGCTAAAGTGTGTGTCGGAAGTATGTCAATAAAAAGCGTATGGCTTTCAATCATTTCCGTTTTTAGTGTATTACTATTAGGGAAGAAATCTAAATGGAAGAAACTTGTTTATGGTATTGTAGTTCACGTAAGAGAAGTGCCCAAATAGAATTGAATATTTCTCCAAGTAACTTTGCTAGTTTGTTTCTCCTGGTGACAGTGTGCTAGTATTAAATAATGTCATACACTTATTGCTCCATTAATAGAACCTTTTTCTTCATTAGTTTCTTAACATCTTTTCGAAGCTGACAATTATGGGATTAATCTCTTCAAGACTTTTGCAGATTACATTAAGTGAGTAGATCTATGAGTGTATCCAAGATTTTATTGTTGGAGGGCCGAAATAAAATGCTCAAAGAAATTGTCAATGAATATTATACTTACTTTACTTCAATGATACGTGATCTCCATTTTGTTTCTCATGGCGATCATTCCTCACAGAATAAGGGGTTTTCATGTCTGGAATGATATAACACTCCCCACCAACCATTGTCTCTCAATTCTTCAAGAAGATATTTAGTTGTTAACACAAGATTCAAAACATTAACCATATCTTGAGAACGTTGTTCTAAGGCATGACAAAGAGTGTCACTCATTTTAAATATTGATCTTTCATTATGTAACATAAAAACAAATTCAAAACTCATCAATTTATGAAATATTGCACTATGTCTCTTCATCGAGAAGAATTAGGGGCATTCTCGTTTATATTTTCAAGAAAACTAGCAGTTGCAGCGAACATACTAATCAAACTTGGTATTGATTTAAAATATGAACTCCATCGAGTTTTATCAGGATGTTGTAAGTACAATTTGATTCAAACATGTTCTAGTCTCAAGTTCATCCAAAAAGAGCAATTCAACTATATTGACATATTGCTGCCGTTGTAACTCACCGTGCCCTTTTAGTGAAGCATAAACCACATTGATTATATAAACCAAATTTCCTAAAATTTCATGAACTTCATCAACTTATCTAACTGTTGTAACAAGCTAGTATAAGTTGAATTGGATGAGAAAAACATTAAATATGATAAGCATACTTACATTCTAAAAAATATATCAAATCATTGGAGGTTAGACTCAAAACAAAAAAGAGTTATCTTGTCGGCAAATAGGGTTGTGGCGAGTTTTCAAGCGAAAATATCAAGTTGGAAGGGACTCTTGGTTTGCCATGACATGCCTCATTGCCCAAATGGTTTCCCTATGCCAAGGTGCCCTCGTTAACTCCCATATCAAAATTTAAGAATTCTTGTCCCGATGATGAATTTCCCAAGGCTAACCTATACGAATTTGGGTGGAAAATGAGTTTTCAAGGGAAAATATCAAGTTGGAATAGACTTTTGGTTTGCCATGGCTTGCCTCGTTGTCCAAATAGTTTCCCTACGCCAAGGTGCACCCGTAAGCTCCCATGTCAAAACTTGAGAATTCTTGCCTCGATGATGGATTTCCCATGCTAACCTATGCGAATTTGGGTGGAAAATGAGATCTCAAGGGAAAATCTCAAGTTGGAAGGGAATCTTGGATTGTCACATGCCTCGTTGCCCAAATGGTTTCCCTATGTCAAGGTTCCCCGTGAGCTCCCATGTCGAAATTTGAGAATTCTTGCCCCGATGATGGATATCCCAATGCTAACCTATGCGAATTTGGGTGTAAAATGAGTTTTCAAGGGAAAATATCAAGTCGGAAGGGACTCTTGGTTTGTCATGGCTTGCCTCATTTCCCAAATGGTTTCCCAATGCCAAGATGCACCCGTGAGCTCCCATGTCAAAATTTGAGAATTCTTGTCCCGATTATGGATTTCCCAAGGCTAACCTATGCGAATTTGGGTGAAAAATGAGTTTCTAAGGGAAAATATCTTGTTGGAAGGGAAACTTGGTTTGCCACGACATTCCTCGTTGCGCAAATGGTTTCTCTATGTCAAGGTGCCCCCGTGAGCTCCCATGTCAAAATTTGGGAATTCTTGCCGCGATGATGGATATCCTAAGGCTAACCTATGCAAATTTGGGTGGAAAATGAGTTTTCAAGGGAAAATATCTTGTTGGAAGGGAAACTTGGTTTGCCATGACATGCCTCGTTGCCCAAATGATTTCCCTATGCCAAGTTTCCCCCGTGAGCTCCCATGTCAAAATTTGGGAATTCTTGCCGCGATGATGGATTTCTCAAGGCTAACTTATGCGAATTTGAGTGGAAAATGAGTTTTCAAGGGAAAATATCAAGATGGAAAGGAAACTTGGTTTGCCATGGCATGCCTCATTGTCCAAATGGTTTACCTATGTCAAGGTGCCCCTGTGAGCACCCATGTCAAAATTTGAGAAGTCTTTCCCCGATAATGGATTTCCCATGGCTAACCTATGCAAATTTTGGTAGAAAATGAGTTTTCAAAGGAAAATATCAAGTTGGAAGGAAAATTTGGTTTGTCATGACATGCCTCGTTGCCCATATGGTTTCCCTATGCCACGGTGCCCCCGTGAATTCCCATGTCAAAATTAGAGAATTCTTGCCCCGATGATGGATTTCGCAAGACTAACCAATGTGAATTTGGGTGGAAAATGAGTTTTCAAGGGAAAATCCGAAGTTGGAAGGGAAACTTGGATAGCTAAGGCATGCCTCGTTGCCCAAATGGTTCCCTTGTACCCAGGTGCCACCGTGAGCTCGTTTGTCAAAATTTGAGAATTTTTTCACTGATGATGAATTTTCCAAGGCTAACCTATGCGAATTTGGGTGGAAAATGAGTTTTCAAGGGAAAATAGTAAGTTGGAAGGGACTCTTGGTTTGCCATGGCGTGCCTCGTTGCCCAAATATTTTCCATATGTCAAGGTGCACTCGTAAGCTACCATGTCAAAATTGTAGAATTCTTGCCCCGATGATGGATTTCCCAAGACTAACCTATGCGAATTTGGGTGGAGAATGAGTTTTCAAGGGAAAATATCAAGTTAGAAGGGAAACTTGGGTTTCAATGGCATGCCTCGTTGCCAAAATGGTTTCCCTATGCCAAGGTGCCCCCGTGAGCTCCAATGAAAAAATTTTAGAATTCTTGCCCCGATGATAGATTTCCCAAGGCTAACCTATGCGAATTTGGGTGGAAAATGAGTTTTCAAGAGAAAATCTCAAGTTGAAAGGGAAACTTGGATTGTCATGCCTCGTTGCCCAAATGGTTTCTCTATGCCAAGGTGTCCCAGTGAGCTCTCATGTCAAAATTTGAGAATTCTTTCCCCGATGATGGATTTCCCAAGGCCAACCAATGCAAATTTGGGTGCAAAATGAGTTTCAAGGGAAAATCTCAAGTTGGAAGGGAAACTTGGATTGCAATGGCATGCCTCATTGCCCAAATGTTTTCCCTATGCCAAGGTGCCTCGGTGAGTTCCCATGTCAAAATTTGAGAATTCTTTCCCTGATAATAGATTTCCTAAGGCCAACCTATGCAAATTTGGGTGTCAAATGAGTTTTCAAGGAAACAACTCAAGTTGGAAGCGAAACATGGATTGTCATGGCATGCCTCGTTTCCCAAATGGTTCCCCCGTAATCACCCTTGTCAAAATTTGGAAATTCTTGCCCCGACGATGAATTTCCCAAGGGTAACCTATGCGAATTTGGGTGGAAAATTAGTTTTTAAGGGAAAATACCAAGTTGGAAGGGAAACTTGGTTTTCCATGACATTCCTCGTTTCCCAAATGGTTTCCCCATGCCAAGGTGCCCTCGTAAGCTCTCATGTCTAAATTTGGGAATTCTTCCCGCGATGAAGGATTTCTCAAGGCTAACCTATGCGAATTTGGGTGGAAAATGAGTTTTAAAGGGAAAATCTCAAGCTGGAAGTGAAACTTGGATTGCCACGGCATGCCTCGTAGCTCAAATGGTTTTCCTATGCCAAGGTACCCCCGTGAGCTCCCATGTCAAAATTTGAGAATTCTTGCCCCGATGATGGATTTCCTAAAACCAACCTATGCAAATTTGGGTGTAAAATGAGTTTTCAAGGGAAAACCTCAAGTTGGATGCGAAACTTTGATTGTCATTGCATGTCTCGTTGCCGAAATGGTTTTACTATCCCAAGATGCCCCCGTGAGCTCCCATGTCCAAATTTTGGAATTTTTGCCGCGATGATGGATTTCCCAAGGCTAACCTATGCGAATTGGGGTGGAAAATGAGTTTGGAAGGGAAAATATCAAGTTGGAATGGAAAATTGGTTTGTCATGGCATGCCTCGTTGCCCAAATGGTTTTACTATGTCAAGATGCCCCCGTGAGCTCCCATGTCAAAATTTTAGAATTGTTGCCTCTGTAAGATCAAGGTTTGATCAGTGGTTGCATCTCTATATTTTGATGATTACAATTAAGGTTTGTGATGATGAACAATTGTGGTACCCTAACGTTTGTTTTTAAGTTGTGACAAACAGGTTCTGAATCTGATCCAAGCCTATTCGTTCAGAAGAAGAAGAACCAAGGGTTACTAAAAAGAGAGCTCATTAACCTACCATGTTCATTCAGAATAGTGGCAAATACTTTAGAAGCTCTGAAGATGGAAGCTCTCAAGAAGATCTGAAGAACTCAAGTCAGAAGTTCTGAAGACCAGATGTTCCAGTGGAACGGTCCAGAAGCAGAAGACTCAAGTTCTGAAGACTTGCAAGAAGTTGGTTCTGAAGACCCAGGCTATTCTAGCTCTACGATCAGAAGTTCTGAGGAACTTGTTCAGAAGCAGAAGTTGCATGGTCAGAAGACTCCAAGCTTCAATCTGACGATGATCAGAAGCTTCATCAACATTCATCTGAAGCTCCTTCATCACAAGTCAACTGGTGAAAGGACAGGTCGCTATCATAGTACAACGTCGTACAAGTCTCAGTCTGTCCGCCACCTACCTTGTACAGCCTAGCAGTCTGATATTACAGAATTGCCACTCCAACGGATAAAACCCTAGCAACGGCTACATCACAAGTCTTGGAGTATATAAAGGGTGAAGAAAGAAGAAAGAGGCCAAGAAACTTTGCTGAAAATATTCAACAAAAACGAACCATTCTCTTAGCATTATTTCTTCACTGTTCTTAAACATCTGAGTTTACTATTCGCTTGTTAGAAGCACTCATTGTAAACCCGAAACCTTTTACATCATATTGTAAAGTTCATCAAGAGACCAAGGTTGGTCGGATCTTGAGAAGACTGAATCAAGGCTGATTCAGTATTTAGCTAGTCTTAAGAGGATCGGTAGATCAGCTTCTTAAGAGGATACTAGTGAGAAAATCAGTGTACTGTTAGTCACTTAGCAGGTTGCAAAGTGCAGTTGTAACACTCATTGATTTTAGTGGATTGCCTTCATCAGAAGAAGGAAGAAATCACCTTCACAGGTGGACTGGATTAGCTTGAGCTTTTATCTCAAGTGAACCAGGATAAAATACTCGTGTGCTTTACTTTCTATTATTCGGCACTTAGTTTTCTTATCTTTGAGTTTTGAAAAAGCCAAAAAAAAAACTTTACCGGAGATACAAAAACTCTATTCAAACCCCCCCTTTCTAGTGTTTTTCGCACCTTCAATTGGCATCAGAGCTGCAGTTCTGATTTTAACACCTAACAGTGTTCAGTGATCCAGAACCTTGTGTAAAAAACAAGCAATGTCCCAAGCCAATACTTCCGCTGACAACAACAACAACAACAATCAACTCAGAGCACCAATCTTTGATGGTGAAAAGTTTGAGTACTGGAAAGATAGAATAGAATGTTATTTCCTTGGCACTGACCCAGATCTCTGGGATATGGTCATTGAAGGCTATACTGATCCAGTAGATGCTTCAGGAGTGAAGATCCCTCGTTCTGAAATGACTGACGCTCAGAAGAAGCGTTTCAAGGATCATCACAAGGCGAAGTCCATGCTATTCAGCTCAATATCATATATTGAGTATGAGAAGATCTCTGACAAAGAAAATTCTAAATCCATCTTTGACTCCTTGGTCATGACGCATGAAGGAAATGAAGAGGTCAAGGAAACCAAGGCTCTTGCTCTCATACAACAATATGAGCAGTTTAAGATGAAATCTGGTGAAACCATTGAGGAGATGTACTCAAGGTTTCAAACTCTGATTGCTGGAATCAGAGTGCTAAACAAGGGCTACTCTACTGGTGATCATGTCAAGAAGATTATCAGAAGTTTGCCTAAAGAGTGGAGAGCTTTTGTCACTGCCCTGAAACTCTCCAGAAACTTGAACTCTTTGAAGTTAGAAGAGCTCGTGAGTCATCTCAGAAGCCATGAGATTGAACTCAAAGGAGACAAGCCTCAGAAGAAAGACAAGTCTATTGCTCTTAAGTCAAAGTCTGACAAAGCAAAAGCCTATCAGGCAGAAGAGGAAAATTCATCTGAAGAGCTATCAGACGCGTCTGATGATGAAGAGCTATCTCTTTTCACAAAGAGGTTAAGCAAACTCTGGAAGAACAGACATAGCAAAGGCAAAGGACCAAAGAAAAGTTCAGGAAGATATGAATCTTCATCTGGTCAGAAGAAATCATCTGGAAAGGAAGTCACTTGCTTCGAGTGCAAGGAATCTGGGCACTACAAGAGTGACTGTCCCAAGCTTAAGAAGGACAAGAGACCAAGAAAAGTCTTCAAAAAGAAAGCCCTCATAACCTTTGATGCAACTGATTCTGAAGAAGCTGAGTCAAAAGAAGATGAAGCTGTGGAGGCTCTAATGGCTACCACCAGCAGAGGTGCTGAAGCTTCAGAAGATGATTCAGACTCTGAAAATGATGATGAGGTATTCTCTGACTTCTCTCTATCTGAGCTAAGAACTGCTTTATCTGAAATAATGAAGAAACATGATATTTTGCTAAATAAGCATAAAGAGCTTAAAAAGAAATATGCTGCTAAAACCAGTTCTTCAGAAGTTCATGAGAAGTCAGTCTCTGAACTCATGGATGAAAACTATATTCTTGTTAATGACAATGCTGTTCTTCGTGCTAAAAATAATGTGTTAGAAGACCAACTTGCATCATCTGATGTTAAGTATGAGACAAAATATGAGAAAGCGTTTCAAAAGTTCCTTGCAAAGGGCATAGACAGAAGTCTTATGGCTTCAATGATCTATGGCATGAGCAGAAATGGGAACAGTGGCCTTGGCTACTTTCAATCCATGAAAGATGAGTCAATTCAGTCCAAACGCGAACCCTTGCATAAACATTTCGTTCCCGCTGGCACTGTCATTCCATAAAAGGTTACACCAAAGGTGGTGAAACCAAAGGGGAAGTTTAAACTTGATAGGTCTAAATATTATACTCAAGTTCCTCTGCATTATCCTCCTGTTGCACCCAAAGTTCCAAGAACTTCTGGGAAAACTAACAAGAAAGGACCCAAGATGTGGGTACCTAAAGCAAAAATTATTCCTGTTGCAGACGTCTTATGCAGCTCAGTTAAGACACCTGTCATGGTACCTGGACAGTGGATGCTCGCGACACATGACGGGCACAAAGTCTATATTCCAAGAACTGACACCGCTTAAGTCAAGAGGAGACGTTGGCTTTGGAGGAAACCAGAAGGGAAAAATTATTGGAAAAGGTTCCATAGGAGATGGAAAAATTCCAGTCATCAATGATGTACTTCTGGTGGAAGGGTTATTTCACAACTTGCTCTCCATAAGCCAAATTGCTGACAAAGGTTACGATGTGATCTTCAATCAAACCGGATGCAAAGCTGTTAGTCAAACAGATGGATCTGTTCTGTTTTCTAGGAAGAGGAAAAACGATATTTACAAAATCAGATCTTCTGAACTGCTATCTCAGAAGGTTAAGTGTCTCATGTCAGTTAATGATGAGCAATGGATCTGGCACAGACGTCTAGGACATGCAAGTCTCAGGAAAATCTCTCAACTTAGCAAGCTAAATCTCGTCAGAGGATTGCCTCGTCTGAAGTATTCATCAGAGGCTCTATGTGAAGCTTGTCAGAAGGGTAAATTCACCAAGAAGCCTTTTAAAGCAAAGAATGTAGTATCTACAACAAGGCCCCTTGAGCTACTTCACATTGATCTCTTTGGACCAGTGAAAACTGAATCCATTGGAGGAAAGAAGTATGGGTTAGTCATTGTAGATGATTATAGCAGGTGGACATGGGTAAAGTTCCTAAGGCACAAAGATGAAACACATACCGTGTTTACCAACTTCATTACCCAAGTTCAGAAGGAGTTTCAATCTTCCGTGATTACTGTTAGAAGTGACCATGGTGGAGAATTTAAGAACAAAGCTTGTGAAGAATTATTCAACTCTCAAGGAATCTCTCATAACTCCTCTTGTCCTCGCACTCCTCAACAAAATGGAGTAGTTGAAAGAAAGAATAGAACTCTTCAGGAGATGGCTCGCACCATGATGCAAGAATCAAGTATGGCCAAGCACTTCTGGGCAGAAGCAGTCAACACTGCATGCTACATTCAGAACAGAATCTCCATTAGACCAATTATGGAGAAAACTCCTCTTATGAGCTATGCAAAGGAAGACAACCTGACATCTCTTACTTCCATCCATTCGGAAGTACTTGCTTCATCCTCAACACTAAGGAGCAATTGGGTAAATTTGATTCCAAAGCTTTAAAATGTTATTTTCTTGGTTATTCTGAAAGATCTAAAGGTTTTAGAATTTATAATATTATTCATCAAACTGTTGAGGAATCCATCCAGATTAGATTTGATGATAAGCTTGGCTCAGAAAAGTCAAAGCTGTTTGAAAGATTTGCAGATTTAAGCATTGACTGTTCAGAAGCAAATCAACCAATGAAAAGCCCAGAGGATGTTGCTCCAGAGGCAGAAGCATCTGAAGATTTTCCAACAACTTCTGATCCACTTCAGAAGAAGAAAAGAATAGTTGCTTCTCATCCAGAAGAACTGATCATTGGCAACAAAGATGCTCCCGTCAGAACCAGGTCTATGCTCAAACCTTCAGAAGAGACTCTTCTGAGTCTGAAGGGACTTGTGTCTCTCATTGAGCCGAAATCAGTTGATAAAGCTCTTGAAGACAAAAGTTGGATTCAAGCAATGCAAGAAGAGCTAGATCAGTTCACCAAGAATGATGTATGGACCTTAATGCCCAAACCCAAAGGTTTCCATGTCATAGGAACCAAGTGGGTATTCAGAAACAAGCTGAATGAAAAAGGAGAAGTAACAAGAAACAAGGCAAGACTGGTAACTCAAGGCTATAGTCAACAAGAGGGAATCGATTACACTGAGACCTTTGCTCCTGTAGCAAGGCTTGAAGCTATAAGGCTACTGATTTCCTTCTCAGTAAATCACAACATCATTCTCCATCAGATGGATGTCAAAAGTGTCTTCCTCAATGGCTACATTTCAGAAGAAGTGTATGTCAAGCAAACTCCTGGCTTTGAAGATGACAAACACCCAGAGCATGTCTACAAGCTCAAGAAGTCACTCTATGGATTGAAGCAAGCTCCCAGAGCGTGGTATGAAAGGCTCAGCTCCTTTCTTCTACAGAATGAGTTTGTAAGGGGTAAAGGTGACAATACTCTTTTCTGCAGAACCTATAAGAATGACATTCTTATAGTTCAGATTTATGTTGATGATATCATTTTTGGTTCTGCTAATCCCTCCTTGTGCAAGGAATTTTCTAAGTTAATGCAGGCTGAATTTGAAATGAGCATGATGGGAGAACTTAAATACTTCCTGGGAATTCAAATAGATCAACGACCAGGAGTCACCTATATCCATCAGAAGAAGTACACCCTGGAACTTCTGAAGAAGTTCTACATGAGTGACTGCAACATCTCAAAGACTCCAATGCATCCAACATGCATTCTTGAGAAAGAGGAAGTTTCCTCTAAGGTTTGTCAGAAGCTCTATCGTGGAATGATAGGCTCTCTTCTTTACTTAACTGCATCTAGACCTGATATATTGTTTAGTGTGCATCTCTGTGCTAGATTTCAATCAGATCCTAGAGAGACTCACTTAACTGCTGTTAAGAGGATCCTCAAATATCTGAAAGGAACTACTAACCTTGGCTTGATGTATAGAAAAACATCAGAGTATACACTTTCAGGTTTTTGTGATGCTAACTTTGCTGGAGATAGAGTGGAAAGGAAAAGCACCTCTGGAAGCTGTCATTTCCTTGGATCAAATCTTGTATCTTGGTCAAGCAAAAGACAGAACACAATTGCTCTATCAACTGCTGAAGCAGAGTATGTCTCAGCTGCCACTTGCTGTACACAAACCATATGGATGAAGAACCATCTAGAGGACTATGGATTGTCTATGAAGAAGGTTCCTATCTACTGTGACAACACAGCTGCTATTTCACTCAGCAAATCCTATTCTACATTCAAGAGCAAAGCATATAGAGGTAAAGTATCATTATATTCGTGATCATGTTCAGAAGGGCACTCTATCATTAGAGTATGTTGATACTGACCATCAGTGGGCAGATATCTTTACTAAGCCCTTGGCAGAAGATAGGTTTTTATTTATTCTTGAAAACCTGAACATGGATTTTTGTCCAGAGTAAGGTTTTCTTCAGAACTTCTGACCATGGTACCTCTGAAGTCATCAGATGTTAACCCTTTCAGAAGTTACTCGATCAGAAGCACTTAACCCACTGGTTAAACTTCTGTGGTAGACAACAATACACGTGTCACTTCATTTGTGACATAGTTCCTCGAGTCGCGTGGTATATCTGCTATAATGATGATGTCTACTCTCCTCTACTATGCTATTTTCAGACTATATATTTTATAACCGTTGATTTTGCCTTTAATTTCTTAGAAAAACTGTCAACGGTTACCATTAAACCCACTATATGCACTGTCACACACGATCTCCCACTCACTTACACTTACGGTTTTGAAACTATCCGTGTGCATTGCATTCATTCATATTCCTTCCTCCAACATTTCCTCCTCTCTCTGAACCCTAAACCTCCATCTCTAAGAATCATGGGCAAATCAAGGAAACCTAAGGCGAATGTTTCTGCTTCTACCACACAAACTGCCAAAGATCAAGAGAAGCAAAGATTCGAGGAAGCACAGAAGATTCTGAATGCACCAAATGTAGTCACCTGTGCAAAGAAAGTGGAAGAACTGAGTGTGTGCTGCGAAGCAAGAGTTGATTTTGATAATCTTGCTCAACATGGGTTTGATATTAGGAACCAAGTCGAGTTGCAAGGATGGTCTGGGTACTTCAACAGGCTCGTTGGTCCAATCTATCACAAATTGGTTGTCGAGTTCTGGAAGAATGCAATTTGCAACGACTACTACGTCGTCTCCCATGTACTGGACAAGAAAATTGTGATCTCTGAAGAATCTATAGCAAAACTGCTGGGTATGGAGTTTCAGCAGGGAAAAAGGATCAAGAATGTTGAAGCAAATGTTGCTGGAATGAGGACCGTGGTCAACAAGGCGCTCTATGATAACTGGTCTTACGAGAAAACCAAGTACAACATTAAGGACTTGAAGTCTGAGATGAAGATTTGGCAAAAGATCTTCATGCATTGTATTCACCCCAGAACTGGAGGAACTGATTACCTGAATGCAACTCAGGAGGTAATCATGTACTACATTTCAACTGGTGAGCTTATATGTCTGTCATTCCTACTTTTCAATTATCTGAAGGAGTGTGTTGAGAAATCAAGGACCACAACTGGTTCTGAGAACAAAAGATTCATCTCTTACATTCCGTATGGAAGGCTGCTGTCAGACATCTTCGTCCAAAATAAGCTTGTCAAGACTCTATCAGATCTTGGACTTCACGAAGATCTGGCCATGACAGTTGGTGATGCTCTCAATGGCACAAAGTTAAAGAAAATGCAGATCATTGAGAAGATTAAAGTTGCTCCCAAAGAAGACACCTCTGATGAAGTTCGTCGGAGAAATTACCCCATTGATGACTTTCCCATTTGGTCCAAGAAGGACAATCCAGCATGCATTCTGGAATATGTAAGGATGCTCAGAAGACAAGGAGATCCTATCACCCTTACAGAATTTGTTAACACTCTTCCTGAAAGTCCTCCTAAGCTGACTACTAGGAAATCCAGGAGAGCAACAAGCAGCAAGCCCTCAGATCCTAAGGGCAAAGGGATTCTGATAGAGGAACCTGCAAAGAAGAAGGCTGCTTCCAAGACTGTGATCATCAGGGAACCATCTCCTGAAAGGCCTCTGAAGAGAACCTCAGCTCAACAACAACAAATGTCTGATTCTGAAAGCTCAGAAGACACATGGGAAGACTCCTCAAGTGAGGAGACTGAAGATGAAGACATGCCTCTGGCTAAGAGACGCAAAATTATTCTCGAGGAAGAGGAAGATGAGCAGGATGACCATGAGATCATCCAGAATGTGATTCAGGGTATAAGGGAAGCTTCAGATGCTGAAGAATCCACTGATTCTGATGTTATTCCCCTAGTAAAGAGAAGGAAGCTTCCTCTGAGGGGACCACTTCAGCAGAAGGAAACAGCGGCAGAACAAGCATCTGAACCAACTTCAGAAGTTCAGAGGGAAAGAAGATCTAAACGCATCTCTGATCCAGCAAGGACTGCAAGTCTCACCAGAACCTCACCCATCAGAAGCCCCAGTAAGGTAATTACTGAAAGCATTAATTCTGAATCCGCTTTAGTAGTTATACCTGAGCAACCTCTGCCTATATCTACCTCTCTGCCTACCACAAACCAAACCAAATCTCTTCAACCTGAACCTCACCCTGAAACACAACATCAAACACAAGCTGCACCTCAAAATACCAAATCTCCCATCCAAACAGCTACCACAGCCATCCCTTCAACTCCAATTTACACCTCTTCCCCATCCATCCCAACTGAACCAATACCCCCCTTCAATTCCTTCATTCAAGGTATTGTTCAACATGAGGCTACTCTGAGAACTTTAGTTCAACAGTTCTCTCCCAAGCCTGCATCCACTCCACACACCTTCCTCATAACCCAGACTGGTGAGATCCCTACTGAGAAAGAAAAGGAAGATGATGATGTCCAGATCCTTGAGCCGCCCTTCAATGTGAAGCCCCTTCAACAAATTGCTTCCAATTTTGAAGATCGGATTCCAGATGCTGCTGAGACCTCTTATGTATCCTTGTCCAATTACTCAGCAGTCAACTCACAGGATCTGAGTTTCACTTCACCTGAGAAGACTGTCACCTCAAGGCAAAGGCCAGATACTATCTCTGAAGCTGAGCACATGGATGAATCAGATCACTCGGGCGTAGAGAAGGACCACGAGATTGATTCCACTCCTTCAGAGCACATGGATGAATCAAATGCTTCAAGCTCCAATGCTGCCAGAACTCCTCAGCCTGTTCTGACCCTGGCCACCTCCTTCCATCCTCAGAATCTTACTCAACTCCTTCAGCAGTTTTCTGAAGAGGCCACCAGAAGACTGAAATGGCTGTATCAGGTAACTGATAATCAGTTTGATGCCTCTCTTGTTGATGGTCTATGGTCTGCCTTTGAGAGATGGTCAGAAGGCAAAGGCCATGCATTTCAGAAGCAACTTAGCAGGGAAAAACAACTAAGAGTTCATGATGCATCTGAGAGGGCCTATGAGCAAAGGCAGAGAGTGCTGCACAAGGTTTGTGAACCCTTGAGAAGAGCTGTGGCTGAAAGACCATGTGTTGTTTCTGAATGTACCTCAGAAGATGTTGTGATGCTCTCGGCAGAGGAAGAAGAAGAAAGCACAGATGGCATAGTCATTCTGGACGATGCAGATGCTGATGATGTTCAGAAACAAGGGCCAATTCAAGTTGATATTGCAATGTCATCAGAGGCTGAAGTTGCTCCTCATGTTCAAGCTCCAGAAGTTCCTACATCTGATCCAGTTCCAGAAGTTGAAGTTCTTGCTGCCCGAATTGACAGAATTCAGAATGATCAGCAGAGGTTATTTCAGATGGTTGAGGAACAAGGCCGTATTCAGAATGAGCAAAGCAAGCAAATTCAAGAGTCCTCAGGAAAAATGGAAGCTATCATGAAGTACCTCATGGACAACCTTCCCTCCTCCTCCAAGCCTTGAATTCCTCATCTCTATCATGCATACATTTAATTGTTATGACTGCATTTATTTTATGCTAACTATGCTTAATTATTCTTATCTGATTCAATGCACCGTCCATTTAGTAACTCACATGCCTTTATGATTAGATCAGTTTTATGCATGATTTTCTGTTACCTTTTCTCCTTATAATCTCCGCAATCCTTCTTCTCCATCACAACGCAATTCACTTCCTTCTCATTCTGTTCATTCTCCCTTGTTCAAGAATGACTTCTGTCGACTTAATTTCTGAACTCAAGACTTTGGTATTTGACCAAGTCTTTCCATGGAGTGTTAATCTCTCTTCCTCTCAGATCTCTCAAGCTCTTGAGAAGATTGAGCATCTTCTGACATGTTGGCTCACTTCTCATCAGACTCACTGTCTTCAGAACCTTCAAGATGTTCTGAATGATCTCCTCCGTCTGACCAATCGCCAGGCGGACATCGAAGCTCAGCTCCAGGGTATTTGCATGCTTCTGGAATATGAGGCAGATAATCATGAAGCAGATCAAGAGGCTGTCCAGGAGAATGCTGCCTTGAAGGAAGACTTGGCTACTCAGTTAGCCTCAATTGATAAGGACATTCGTCCTCTCCATCTTCAACTTCTCTCCATGAAGAATTCTCGAGCTTTCCTGTTTGTCTAGGCTTAGTCTTCTTCTTTCCTCTCGATCCTTTGTACTTCTTCTCCATTCAGAAATAATAACATTTCTTCATTGCATCATTTCCTTGTTATTGTTATTGTTAATTTTTGTTTTTCACTCTTTTTGATTATGACAAAAAGGGGGAGTACATATGTTGGTTTTGATAAATTTTTATATTATATAAAACCAGTAGAGGAGAACAAGTATCAATACTTATAGCACATAGATATTGTCAAGCGTCTCAGATAAGGAATACATTTTGTTCTTATCGTGAACTAATCTTGCTTCTGACGCCTTATTCCAATTACATCTAGACAACACTCTATGTTATTATGTGATATACGCTAAGTTCTGAACCATCACTTCTGATAAGTATACATCTATTCAAGCGTAAAATCTGATCACATAACCAGACTCCGAATCTAGACTATTCACCAATTCATCAAGTAATAGATTCAGGGGGAGTCAGGGGGAGACCCTAGCTCAGAAACAGGTGTTGTCCTAGATTCAGAAAGAGCATAGCAAACTGTTACACAAGGATAAGTTTAATCTCTGATCTTTTCTCTCTTGTGTATTCAGTTTATTGTGTAAAAATTGTTCATCAAAATACTTGTTTTGTCATCATCAAAAAGGGGGAGATTGTAAGATGTTGCATCTCTATGTTTTGATGATTACAATTAAGGTTTGTGATGATGAACAATTGTGGTACCCTAACGTTTGTTTTTAAGTTGTGACAAACAGGTTCTGAATCTGATCCAAGCCTATTCGTTCAGAAGAAGAAGAACCAAGGGTTACTAAAAAGAGAGCTCATTAACCTACCATGTTCGTTCTGAACAGTGGCAAATACTTCAGAAGCTCTGAAGATGGAAGCTCTCAAGAAGATCTGAAGAACTCAAGTCAGAAGTTCTGAAGACCAGATGTTCCAGTGGAACGGTCCAGAAGTAGAAGACTCAAGTTCTGAAGACTTGCAAGAAGTTGGTTCTGAAGACCCAGGCTATTCTAGCTCTGACGATCAGAAGTTCTGAGGAACTTGTTCAGAAGCAGAAGTTGCATGGTCAGAAGACTCCAAGCTTCAATCTGACGATGATCAGAAGCTTCATCAACATTCATCTGAAGCTCCTTCATCACAAGTCAACTAGTAAAAGGACAGGTCGCTATCACAGTACAACGTCGTACAAGTCTCAGTCTGTCCGCCACCTACCTTGTACAGCCTAGCAGTCTGATATTACAGAATTGCCACTCCAACGGATAAAACCCTAGCAACGGCTACATCACAAGTCTTGGAGTATATAAAGGGTGAAGAAAGAAGAAAGAGGCCAAGAAACTTTGCTGAAAATATTCAACAAAAACGAACCATTCTCTTAGCATTATTTCTTCACTGTTCTTAAACATCTGAGTTTACTATTCGCTTGTTAGAAGCACTCATTGTAAACCCGAAACCTTTTACATCATATTGTAAAGTTCATCAAGAGACCAAGGTTGGTCGGATCTTGAGAAGACTGAATCAAGGCTGATTCAGTATTTAGCTAGTCTTAAGAGGATCGGTAGATCAGCTTCTTAAGAGGATACTAGTGAGAAAATCAGTGTACTGTTAGTCACTTAGCAGGTTGCAAAGTGCAGTTGTAACACTCATTGATTTTAGTGGATTGCCTTCATCAGAAGAAGGAAGAAATCACCTTCACAGGTGGACTGGATTAGCTTGAGCTTTTATCTCAAGTGAACCAGGATAAAATACTCGTGTGCTTTACTTTCTATTATTCAGCACTTAGTTTTCTTATCTTTGAGTTTTGAAAAAGCCAAAAAAAAAACTTTACCGGAGATACAAAAACTCTATTCAAACCCCCCCTTTCTAGTGTTTTTCGCACCTTTAGCCCCGATGATGGAATTCCCAAGGCTAACATATGCGAATTTGGGCGGAAAATGAGTTTTCAAGGGAAAATCCGAAGTTGGAAGAGATTCATGGTTTTCCATGGCATGCCTCGATGCCCAAAGTGGTTTCCCCTATCCCAAGGTTTCCCCGTAAGAACCCTTGTAAAAATGTGAGAATTCTTGCCCCGATGATAAATTTCCCAAGGCTAACCTTTGCGAATTTGGGTGGAAAATGAGTTTTCAAGGGAAAATGCCAAGTAGGAAGGGAAACATGGTTTGTCATGACATTCCTCGTTGCCAGGGAAAATATAAAGTTGGAATGGAAAATTGGTTTGTCATGGCTTGCCTCGTTGCCCAAATAGTTTTATTATGCTAAGGTGCCCCAATGAGCTCCCATGTCGAAATTTTAGAATTGTTGCCCCGATGATGGAATTCCCAAGGCTAACATATGCGAATTTGGGTGGAAAATGAGTTTTTAAGGGAAAGTCCAAAGTTGGAAGGGATTCATGGTTTGTCATGGCATGCCTCGATGCCCAAATGGTTTCCATTATCCCAAGGTTCCCCCGTAATCACCCTTGTCAAAATTTGGAAATTCTTGCCCCGACGATGAATTTCCCAAGGGTAACATATGCGAATTTGGGTGGAAAATGAGTTTTTAAGGGAAAATACCAAGTTGGAAGGGAAACTTGGTTTTCCATGACATTCCTCGTTGCCCAAATGGTTTCCTCATGCCAAGGTGCCTTCGTGAGCTCTCATGTCTAAATTTGGGAATTCTTGTCGCGATGATGGATTTCTCAAGGCTAACCTATGCGAATTTGGGTGAAAAATGAGTTTTCAAGGGAAAATCTCAAGTTGGAAGGGAAAATTGGATTTCCATGGCATGCCTCGTAGCTAAAATGGTTTTCCTATGCCAAGTTGCCCTCGTGAGCTCCCATGTCAAAATTTGAGAATTCTTGCCCCGATGATGGATTTCCTAAGACCAACCTATGCAAATTTGGGTGTAAAATGAGTTTTCAAGGGAAAACCTCAAGTTGGATGCGAAACTTGGATTGTCATTGCATGTCTTGTTGCCAAAATGGTTTTACTATCCCAATATGCTCCCGTGAGCTCTCATGTCCAAATTTTGGAATTTTTGCCGCGATGATGGATTTCTCAAGGCTAACCTATGCGAATTTGGGTAGAAAATGAGTTTGCAAGAGAAAATATCAAGTTGGAATGGAAAATTGGTTTGCCATGGCATGCCTCGTTGCCCAAATGGTTTTACTATCCCAAGATGCCCCCGTGAGCTCCCATGTCAAAATTTTAGAATTGTTGCTCCGATGATGGAATTCCCAAGGCTAAGATATGCGAATTTGGGTGGAAAATGAGTTTTCAAGGGAAAATCCGAAGTAGGAAGGGATTCATGGTTTGTCATGGCATGCCTCGTTGCCCAAAGTGGTTTCCCCTATCCCAAGGTTCCCCCGTAAGCACCCTTGTCAAAATATGAGAATTCTTGCCCCGTTGATGAATTTCCCAAGGCTAACCTATGCTAATTTGGGTGGAAAATGAGTTTTCAAGGGAAAATACAAAGTAGGAAGGGAAACATGGTTTTCCATGACATGCCTCGTTTCAAAATGGTTTCCCCAAGCCAAGATGCCATCGTGAGCTCCCAAGTCAAAATTTGGGAATTCTTGCCGCGATGATGGATATCCCAAGGCTAACCTTTGCGAATATGGGTGGAAAATAAGTTTTCATGGGAAAATTTCAAGTTGGAAGGGAAATTTGGATTGCCATGGCATGCCTCGTAGCTCAAATAATTTTCCTATGCCAAGGTGCTCCTGTGAGCTCCCATGTCAAAATTTGAGAATTCTTATTCCGATGATGGATTTCCCAAGGTCAATCTATGCAAATTTGGAGGTAAAGTGAGTTTTCAAGGGAGAATCTCAAGTTGGAAACAAAACATGGATTGCCATGGCATGCCTCATTGCCCAAATGGTTTTACTATGCCAAGGTGCCCCAGTGAGCTCCTAGGACAAAATTTGGGAATTTTTGCCGCGATGATGGATTTCCCAAGGCTAACCTATGCGAATTTGGGTGGAAAATGTGTTTGCAAGAGAAAATATCGAGTTGGATTGGAAAATTGGTTTGCCATGGCATGCCTCATTGCCCAAATGGTTTTACTATGCCAAGGTGCCCCCGTAAGCTCCCATGTCAAAATTTTAGAATTGTTGCCCTGATGATGGAACTCTCAAGGCTAACATATGCGAATTTGGGTGGAAAATGAGTTTTCAAGGGAAAATCCGAAGTTGGAAGGGATTCATGGTTTGTCATGGCATGCCCCGTTCCCAAATGGTTTCCCTTATCCCAAGGTTCCCTCGTAAGCACCCTTGTCAAAATGTGAGAATTCTTACCCCAATGATGAATTTCACAAGGCTAACCTTTGCGAATTTAGGTGGAAAATGAGTTTTCAAGGGAAAATACCAAGTAGGAAGGGAAACATGGTTTGTCATGACATTCCTCGTTGCCAAAATGGTTTCCCCATGCCAAGATGCCCCCGTGAGCTCCCAAGTCAAAATTTGGGAATTCTTGCCACCATGATGTATTTCCTAAGGCTAACCCTTTGCGAATATGGGTGGAAAATAAGTTTTCAAGGGAAAATCTTAAGTTGGAAGGGAAACTTGGATTGCCATGGCATGCCTCGTAGCTCAAATGGTTTTCCTATGCCAAGGTGCCCCTGTGAGCTCCTATGTCAAAATTTGAGAATTCTTGCCCCGATGATAGATTTCTCAAGACCAACCTATGCAAATTTAGGCCTCTATGTTCCTTCCTACTTGGCCCTCAAATACCATATCCATCAACCGCTGATACGTCGCCCCCGCATTCTTCAGTCCGAAGGGCATGGTCTGATAACAGTAGTTTACCCTGGTGGTCAAAAAGGCCGTTTTATCTTCATCCGACGGGTGCATCTTGATTTTGTGATATCCCGAATAGGCATCCATCAGACTCAGCATCTCATTTCCGGACGCCCCATCCACTAACTTGTCTATGCTTGGTAATGGGTAAGAATATTTTGGACATGCCTTGTTCAGGTCTGTGTAGTCCACACACATTTGTCATTTCCCATTCGCTTTCTTTACCATCACCACATTCGCCAGCCATGTAGGATACTTAATTTCCCGGATAAAGTCTGCCGCCAGTAATTTGTTTACCTCTTGTTTGATTGCTTTCTCCTTTTCATCGCCCATTCGTCGGCGTGTCTGGGTCACTGGTTTAATTCCGGGATTTAGCGCCAGCCTGTGGCAAATGAAGTCCGGGTCTATTCCCGGCATGTCCTTATGACTCCAAGCAAAAAGATCCAAATTCTCGCCCAACAGCTTTGATAATCTCTGTTCTTGGACCTCAGTCAGTCTGGTCCCTATTTTGAGCACTTTCTCGCCAAATTTCAGTTCCTTGGTTTCCTCGATTGGCGTGGGCCTGTTGACTCGCCCTTCGCCCCTCGGATCTAGGTTTTCTTCTGGCTCCTCAACCTCGTTGCATCGGTGTCTTACCGAGGCGCTCTTTTTCCCGTACTGATCTACCGCGTTGCAGTAGCACTCCCTTGCAGTCTTCTAGTCCACATCAACTCTCCCAAATCGTTCATTTGGCAAAGGATATTTAACCGTCAAATGTGTCGTCGAGATCACGGCGCACAGTCGGTTTAAGGTGTTTCTGTCAATTATCATGTTGTAAGATCCCTCCGCTCCTAGGATTAAGTATCTCACATTCAGCGTCCTAGCGTTCTATCGCTCGCCAAATGTGGTGTCAAGGTCAAGGACGCCTCTCACTCATACTTGCTTGCCCGCAAATCCCACCAGAGTCCCTGCATAAGGAGTGAGGTCTCCCTCATTCAAACCGAGCCGATCAAACGCTCCGCCGTAAATGATGTCCGCTGAACTCCCTTGATCCAAAAGTACTCGTCGTACATTGTGTTGGTTGACGCGAAGGAGGATTACAATCGGATCGTCCAGATGTGGCTTTACTCCGAAGAAGTCATCGGATGAAAAGGTAATGTCTGGGTGTGAAAATCCGAAAGGAACCTCCGTGACTGCGTTCACCGCCCTGGCGTAGCGCTTTCTAGCTGCACTGGTGACTCCTCCTCCTCCAAACCCTCTAGCGAACGTGTTTACTCCTTTAGGTATCAAAGCATTACCGCCCTGTGTTCTAATAGGTTCTCCTGCCGCTATCAGCTTTCTCACCTCGCGCAGTAACGTGCGGCATTCCTCTGTGACGTGGCCCATGGCCTGGTGATAAGCGCACCATTCACCTCCCGTTTTGCTGCTCATTTGCGTCACTCGCGGTTCCTGGAGATTCTCTGCTTCACTCGATCTGTCCAAGCACGCCAGCTTTCCTTTTGGAGACGAATTCCTCCACTCCCTCGAGGATTTCCAACAGCTTTTCCTTTGCAATGTCCAAGGCTCCGCTGTTGTATTCGCCCTTCGGACCTCCGTCTCCTGGTGCTTCAGGCGACTATTGACGTCGCGAATCAGCCACCTCCAATCCTTGCGAGCGTCCAACGGCTGAGGTGATGGCGGTCTTTCTCCTAAAGGTTCCAACAAGGAGACTGAGGACTCCTCTTCCTCACTGTGTCGCCTCCCATACGCGCGGCGTGAATCACGCGTGTGTTACATCCTTCTTTTACTTTGTCATGTTGCGCTTCCATCAAGTGTCACTAACGAATCAAGAATTTAACCGAAAATCAAGAAACCAAAGAGAATTGCACGGAAAATCGAACTACTTTCAGCCAAATCACAATCCACGTAGTCCGGGAATCGAAATCTACTGTTCCTCACAGACGGCGTCAAATGTTCTATCCATGAACATTGAGATGAGGTATAGTACTTAGAGTGTAAGGAACGTGATGTGAGATTCCTATAGAGAATGAGAGCGTAACCGCTTTAGAGCGAGAAAGTAACTGAATTTCAATCTTGTTATTTCTCCAATGAGCTAAGAGTCCTTTACAATTGGTATTCATACCCTATTTATAGATGTGGAGTTGGCCTTGGCGCCTCTAACCCTTCCTAATGGGCCGGTTGAGCTTCTGGGAGGAGGCCCAAGACCCTGGTCCGCTCGTCGCCCTAAGCTGGCGCTCCTGAGTGAGGGACCCTGGGGTCTTGCCCAGTCCATTCCCCCGTGAGCTCCCATGTCAAAACTTGGGAATTCTTGCCGCGATGATGGATTTCCCAAGGCTAACTTCTGCGAATTTGGGTGGAAAATGAGTTTTCAAGGGAAAATATCAAGTTGGAATGGACACTTGGTTTGTCATGGCTTTCCTTGTTGCCCAAATGGTTTCACTATACAAAGGTGCCCCCGTGAGCTCCCATGTCAAAATTTGAGAATTCTTGCCCCGATGATGGATTTCTCAAGACCAACCTATGCAAATTTGGGTGTAAAATGAGTTTCCAAGGGAAAATCTAAAGTTGGAAGCGAAACATGGATAGTCATTGCATGCCTCATTGCCGAAATGGTTTTACTATGTCAAGGTGCCCTCGTAAGCTCCCATGTCCAAATTTGGGAATTCTTGCCGCGATGATGGATTTCCCAAGGCTAACTTCTGCGAATTTGGGTGGAAAATGAGTTTTCAAGGGAAAATATCAAGTTGGAATGGACACTTGGTTTGTCATGGCTTTCCTTGTTGCCCAAATGGTTTCACTATACCAAGGTGCCCCCGTGAGCTCCCATGTCAAAATTTGAGATTTCTTGCCCCGATGATGGATTTCTCAAGACCAACCTATACAAATTTGGGTGTAAAATGAGTTTCCAAGGGAAAATCTAAAGTTGGAAAGGAAATTTGGTTGGCCATGACATGCCTCGTTGCCCATATGGTTTCCCTATGCCACGGTGCCCCCATGAGATCCCATGTCAAAATTTGAGAATTCTTGCCCCGATGATGGATTTCCCAAGACTAACCTATGCGAATTTGGGTGGAAAATGAGTTTTCAAGGGAAAATCCAAAGTTGGAAGAGAAACTTGGATAGCCAAGGCATGCCTCGTTGCCCAAATGGTTCCCCTATACCAAGGTGTCACCGTGAGCTCCATTGTCAAAATTTGAGAATTCTTGCCCCGATGATAAATTTCTCAAGGCTAACCTATGCGAATTTAAGTGGAAAATAAGTTTTTAAGGGAAAATATTAAGTTGGAGGGGGCTCTTGGTTTTCCATGGCTTGCCTCGTTGCCCAAATATTTACCCTATTCCAAGGTGCACCCGTAAGCTCTCATGTCAAAATTTGAGAATTCTTGCCCCGATTATGGATTTCCCAAGGCTAACATATGCGAATTTGGGTGGAAAATAAGTTTTTAAGGGAAAATCTCAAGTTGGAAGGGAAACTTGGATGGCAATGGCATGCCTCATTGCCCATATGGTTTCCTTATGCCAAGGTGCCCCAATGAGCTCCCATGTCAAAATTTGAGAATTTTTTCCTTGATGATGGATTTCTCAAGGCCAACCTATGCAAATTTGGGTGGAAAATAAGTTTTTAAGGGAAAATCTCAAGTTGGAAGCGAAACTTGGATTGTCATGGAATGCCTCGTTGCCGAAATGGTTTTACTATGCCAAGGTGCCCCCATGAGCTCTCATGTCAAAATTTGGGAAATTTTGTCGCGATGATGGTTTTCCCAAGGCTAACCTACGCGAATTTGGGTGGAAAATGAGTTTGCAAGGTAAAAGATCAAGTTGGAATGGAAAATTGGTTTGCCATGGATTGCCTCATTACTCAAATAGTTTCCCTATGCCAAGGTGCACCGGTAAGCTCCCATGTCAAAATTTGAGAATTCTATCCCCGATGATGGATTTCCCAAGGCTAACCTATGCGAATTTGGGTGGAAAATGGGTTTTCAAGGGAAACTCTCATGTTGGAAGAGAATCTTAGATTGCCATGGCATGCCTCGTTGCCCAAATGGTTTCCCTATGCCAAAGTGCCCTCGTGAGCTCTTATGTCTAAATTTGAGAATTCTTTCAACAATGATGAATTTCCCAAGGCTAACCTATGCGATCTTGGGTGGAAAATGAGTTTTCAACGGAAAATATCAAGTTGGATGGGTCTCTTGGTTTGCCATGGCTTGCCTCATTGCCCAAATAGTATCCCTATGCAAAGGTGCACCCGTAAGCTCCCATGTCAAAATTTGAGAATTCTTGCACCGATGATGAATTTCCTAAGGCTAACCTATGCGAACTTGGGTGTAAAATGAGTTTTCAAGGGAAAATCTCAAGTTGGAAGTGAAACTTCGATTGCAATGGCATGCCTCGTTGCCCAAATCGTTTCCCTATGCCAAGGTGCCCCTGTTAGCTCCCATGTCTAAATTGAGAATTTTTGCCCCGATGATAAATTTCCCAAAGCTAACCTATGCAAATTTGGTTGGAAAATGAGTTTTAATGGGAAAAAAATCTTGTTGGAAGGGAAAGTTGGTTTTCCATGACATTCCTCGTTTCCCAAATTGTTTCCCTATGCCAAGGTTCCCCCGTGAGCTCCCTTGTCAAAATTTGAGAATTCTTGCCCCGATGATGGATTTCCCAAAGCTAACCTATCCGAATTTGGGTGTAAAATGAGTTTTCAAGGGAAAATCTCAAGTTGGAAGGGAAACTTGGATTGCCATGGCATGCCTCGTTGCCCAAATGGTTTCCCTATCACAAGGTGCCCTCGTGAGCTCCCTTGTCAAAATTTGACAATTCTTGCACTGATGATGAATTTCTCAAGGCTTAACCTATGCGATATTGGGTGCAAAATAAGTTTTCAAGGGAAAATATCAAGTTGGATGGGACTCTTGGTTTTCCATGGCTTTCCTCATTGCCCAAATAGTTTCCCTATGCCAAGGTGCACCAGTAAGCTCTCATGTCAAAATTTGAGAAGTCTTGCAGCGATGATGAATTTCCTAAGGCTAACCTATGCAAATTTGGGTGGAAAATGAGTTTTCAAAGGAAAATATCTTGTTTGAAGGGAAACTTAGTTTTCCATTACATGCCTCGTTTCCCAAATGGTTTCCCTATGCCTCCCCGTGAGCTCCCATGTAAAAATTTGAGAATTCTTGCTCCGATGATGGATTTACCAGGGCTAACATATGCGAATTTGGGTGTAAAATGAGTTTTCAAGGGAAAATCCCAAGTTGGAAGGGAATACTTGGATTGTTATAGCATGCCTCATTTCCCAAATGGTTTCCCTATCCCTGTGTGCCCCCGTGAGCTCCCTTGTCAAAATTTGAGAATTCTTGCCCCGATTATGAATTTCCCAAGGCTAACCTATGCGAACTTGGGTGTAAAATGAGTTTTCAAGGGAAAATCTCAAGTTGGAAGGGAAACATGGATTGTCATGGCATGCCTCGTTGCCCAAGTTGGAAGGGAAACTTGGATTGTTATAGCATGCCTCGTTTCCCAAATGGTTTCCCTATCCCTGTGTACCCCCGTGAGCTCCCTTGTCAAAATTTGAGAATTCTTGCCTCGATTATGAATTTCCCAAGGCTAACCTATGCGAACTTGGGTGTAAAATGAGTTTTCAAGGAAAAATCTCTAGTTGGAAGGGAAACTTGGATTGTCATGGCATGCCTCGTTGCCCAAATGGTTTCCCTATCTTTAGGTGCCCCCTTGAGCACCCTTGTCAAAATTTGAGAATTCTTACCCCGATGATGAATTTCCCAAGGCGCCTATGCGAACTTGGGTGTAAAATGAGTTTTCAAGGGAAAATCTCAAGTTGGAAGGGAAACTTGGATTGCAATGGCATGCCTCGTTGCCCAAATGGTTTCCATATCCCATGGGTCCCCCGTGAGCTCTCTTTTCAAAATCTGAGAATTCTTTCAACGATGATGAATTTCCCAAGGCTAACCTATGCGATCTTGAGTGGAAAATGAGTTTTCAAGGGAAAATATCAAGTTGGATGGGTCTCTTGGTTTGCCATGGCTTGCCTTATTTCCCAAATAGTATCCCTATGTCAAGGTGCACCCGTAAGCTCCCATGTCAAAATTTGAGAATTCTTGCACCGATGATGAATTTCCTAAGGCTAACCTATGCGAACTTGGGTGTAAAATGAGTTTTCAAGGGAAAATCTCAAGTTGGAAGTGAAACTTCGATTGCAGTTGCATGCCTCGTTGCCCAAAAGATTTCCCAATCCCATGGTGACCCCGTGAGCTCTCTGGTTAAAATCTGAGAATTCTTTCCCCGATGATGAATTTCCCAAGGCGTTATGCGATCTTGGGTGGAAAATGAGTTTTCAAGGGAAAATATCAAGTTGGAAGGGACTCTTGGTTTGCCATGGCTTGCCTTTTTTCCCAAATATTTTCCCTATGCCAAGGTGCACCCGTAAGCTTCCATGTCAAAATTTGAGAATTCTTGCACCGATGATGAATTTCCTAAGGCTAAACTATGCGAATTTGGATGGAAAATGAGTTTTCAAGGGAGACTCTCAAGTTGGAAGGGGAACTTGGATTGCCATGGCATGCCTCGTTGCCCAATTGGTTTCCCTATGCTAAGGTGCCCCCGTGAGCTAAATGTCAAAATTCGAAAATTCTTGCCCCGATGATGGATTTCCCAAGCCTAACCTATGCAAATTTGGGTGTAAATTGAGTTTTCAAGAGAAAATCTCAAGCTGGAAGGGAAACTTGGATTGTCATGGCATGCCTCGTTGCCCAAATTGTTAACTATGCTAAGGTTCCCCTCGAGCACCCATGTTAAAATTTGAGAATTCTTGCCCCTAAGATGGATTTCATAAGGCTAACCTATGCGAATTTGGGTGGAAAATAAGTTTTCAAGGGAAAATCACATGTTGGAAAGGAAAATTGGATTGTCATGGAAAGTCTAGTTGCCTAAATGGTTTCCCTATGTCAAGGTGCCCCTGTGAGCTCCCATGTCAAAATTTGGGAATTCTTGCCCCGATGATGGATTTCCCAAGGCTAACCTCCGAGAATTTGGGTGTAAAATGAGTTTTCAAGGGAAAATCTCAAGTTGGAAAGGAAACTTGGATTGTCATGGCATGCCTCGTTGCCCAAATCGTTTCCCTATGCTAAGGTACCCTCGTGAGCTCCCATGTCTAAATTTGAGAATTTTTGCCCCGATGATAAATTTCTCAAAGCTAACCTATGCAAATTTGGGTGGAAAATGAGTTTTAAGGGGAAAAAAATCTTGTTGGAAGGGAAACTTGGTTTTCCATGACAAGCCTCGTTTCCCAAATTGTTTCCCTATACCAAGGTTCCCTCGTGAGCTCCCTTTTCAAAATTTGAGAATTCTTGCCCCGATGATGGATTTCCCAAAGCTAACCTATCCGAATTTTGGTGTAAATTGAGTTTTCAAGGAAAAATCTCAAGTTGGAAGGGAAATTTGGATTGCCATGACATGCCTCGTTTCCCAAATGGTTTCCCTATCACAAGGTGCCCCCGTGAGCTCCCTTGTCAAAATTTGAGAATTCTTGCACCGATGATGAATTTCCCAAGGCTAACCTATGCGATATTGGGTGGAAAATAAGTTTTCAAGAGAAAATATCAAGTTGGATGGGACTCTTGGTTTTTCATGGCTTGTCTCATTGCCCAAATAGTTTCCCTATGCCAAGCTGCACTCGTAAGCTCCCATGTCAAAATTTGAGAAGTCTTGCACCGATGATGAATTTCCTAAGGCTAACCTATGCAAATTTGGGTGGAAAATGAGTTTTCAAGAGAAAATATCTTGTTGGAAGGGAAACTTAGTTTTCCATTACATGTCTCGTTTCCCAAATGGTTTCCCTATGCCTCCCCATGAGCTCCCATGTAAAAATTTGAGAATTCTTGCTCCGATGATAGATTTCTCAGGGCTAACATATGCAAATTTGGGTGTAAAATGAGTTTTCAAGGGAAAATCCCAAGTTGGAAGGGAAACTTGGATTGCTATAGCATGCCTCGTTGCCCAAATGGTTTCCCAATCCTTGTGTGCCCCTGTGAGCTCCCTTGTCAAAATTTGAAAATTCTTGCCCCGATTATGAATTTCCCAAGGCTAACCTATTCGAACTTGGGTGTAAAATGAGTTTTCAAGGGAAAATCTCATGTTGGAAGGGAAACTTGGATTGCAATGGCATGCATCGTTGCCCAAATGGTTTCCCTATACCATGGGTCCCCCGTGAGCTCTCTTTTCAGAATCTGAGAATTCTTTCCCCGATGATGAATTTCCCAAGGCTAACCTATGCGATCTTGGGTGGAAAATGAGTTTTCAAGGGAAAATATCAAGTTGGATGAGACTCTTGGTTTGTCATGGCTTGCCTCATTGCCCAAATAGTTTCCCTTTGTCAAGGTGCACCTGTAAGCTCTAATGTCAAAATTTGAGAATTCTTTCACCGATGATGAATTTCCTAAGGCTAACCTATGCGAACTTGGGTGTAAAGTGAGTTTTCAAGGGAAAATCTCAAGTTGGAAGTGAAACTTCGATTGTAATGGCATGCCTCGTTGCCCAAAAGGTTTCCCAATCCCATGGTGCCCCTGTGAGCTCTCTTGTTAAAATCTGAGAATTCTTTCCCCAGTGACAAATTTCCCAAGGTGTTATGCGATCTTGGGTGGAAAATGAGTTTTCAAGGGAAAATATCAAGTTGGAAGGGACTCTTGGTTTGCCATGGCTTGCCTCATTGCCCAAATATTTTCCCTATGCCAAGGTGCACCCGTAAGCTTCCATGTCAAAATTTGAGAATTCTTACACCGATGATGAATTTCCAAAGGCTAAACTATGCGAATTTGGGGTGAAAATGAGTTTTCAAGGGAAACTCTCAAGTTGGAAGGGGAACTTCGATTGCCATGGCATGCCTCGTGGCCCAAATGGTTTACTATGCCAAGGTTTCCCCGTTAGCTCCCATGTCAAAATTTGAGAATTCTTGCCCCGATGATGGATTTCCTATGGCTAACCTATGCGAATTTGGGTGGAAAATAAGTTTTCAAGGGAAAATCTCAAGTTGGAAAGGAAACTTGGATTGTCATGGCATGCTTCGTTGCCTAAATGGTTTCCCGATGCAAAGGTGCCCCCGTGAGCTCCCATGTCAAAATTTGGGAATTCTTGCCCCGATGATGGATTTCCCAAGGATAACTATGCAAATTCGGGTGGAAAATGAGTTTTCAATGACAAAATATCTTGCTGGAAGGGAAACTTGGTTTTCCATGACTTGCCTCGTTTCCCAAATGGTTTCCCTATGCCAAGGTTCCCATGTGAGCTCTCATGTCAAAATTTGAGAATTCTTGCTCCGATGATGGATTTCTCAAGGCTAACATATGCGAATTTGGGTGTAAAATGAGTTTTCAAGGGAAAATCCCAAGTTGGAAGGGAAACTTAGATTGCTATAACATGCCTCGTTGACCAAATGGTTTCCATATCCCCGTGTGCCCCGTGATCTCCCTTGTCAAAATTTGAGAATTCTTGCCCCGATTATGAATTTCCCAAGGCTAACCTATGCGAACTTGGTGTAAAATGAGTTTTCAAGGGAAAATCCCAAGTTGGAAGGGAAACTTGGATTGCTATAGCATGCCTCGTTGCCCAAATGGTTTCCATATCTTCGTGTGCCCCGTGAGCTCTCTTGTCAAAATTTGAGAATTCTTGCCCCGATTATGAATTTCCCAAGGCTAACCTATGCGAACTTGGTGTAAAATGAGTTTTCAAGGGAAAATCTCAAGTTGGAAGGAAAACTTGGATTGTCATGGCATGCCTCGTTGCCCAAATGATTTACTATGCCAAGGTTCCCTCGTGAGCTCCAATGTCAAAATTTGAGAATTCTTGCCCCGATGATTGATTTCCTAAGGCTAACCTATGCGAATTTGCGTGGAAAATAAGTTGTCATGGGAAAATCTCAAGTTGTAAAGGAAACTTTGATTGTCATGGCATGCCTCGTTTCCCAAATGGTTTCCCTATGCCAAGGTGCCCCCGTGAGCTCCCATGTCAAAATTTGTGAATTCTTGCCCCGATGATGGATTTACCAAGGCTAACATATGCAAATTCGGGTGTAAAATGAGTTTTCAAAGGAAAATATCTTGTTGGAAGGGAAACTTGGTGTGCCATGACATGCCTTGTTGCCCAAATGGTTTCCCTATGCAAAGGTTCCCCTGTGAGCTCTCATGTCAAAATTTGTGAATTCTTGTCGCGATGATGGATTTCCCAAGGCTAACCTATGCGAATTTGGTTGGAAAATGAGTTTTCAAGGGAAACTCTCAAGTTGGAAGGGAAACTTGATTTGTCATGGCATGCCTCGTTGCCCAAATGGTTTGCGTATGTCAAGGTGCCCCCGTGAGCTCTCATGTCAAAATATGAGAATTTTTGCCCCAATGATGGATTTCTTAAGGCTATCGTAAGCAAATTTGGGTGGAAAATGAGTTTTCATGGGAAAAAAATCCCTTTGGAAGGGAAACTTGGTTTTCCATGACATGCCTCGTTGCCCAAATGGTTTCCCTATGCTAAGGTTCCCTCGTGAGCTCTCATGTCAAAATTTGAGAATTCTTGCCCCGATGATGGATTTCCCAAGGCTAACCTATGCGAATTTGGGTGTAAAATGAATTTTTAAGGGAAAATCTCAAGTTGGAAGGGAAACTTGGATTGTCATGGCATGCCTCGTTGCCCAAATGGTTTCTCTATCCCAAGGTGCCCCCGTGAGATCCCTTGTCAAAATTTGAGAATTCTTGCCCCGATGATGAATTTCCTAAGGCTAACCTATGCAAACTTGGGTGGAAAATGAGTTTTCAAGGGAAATAATCAAGTTGGAAGGGATTCTTGGTTTGCCATGGCTTGCCTCATTTCCCAAATATTTTCCCTATGCCAAGGTGCACCGGTAAGCTCCCAGGTCAAAAATTTGAGAATTCTTGCCGCGATGATGGATTTCCCAAGGCTAACCTATGCAAACTTGGGTGGAAAATGAGTTTTCAAGGGAAATTATCAAGTTGGAAGGGATTCTTGGTTTTCCATGGCTTGCCTCATTGCCCAAATAGTTTCCCTATGCCAAGGTTCACCGGTAAGCTCCCTGGTCAAAATTTGAGAATTCTTGCCGCGATGATGGACTTTCCAAGGCTAACCTATGCGAATTTGGGTGGAAAATGAATTTTCAAGGGAAACTCTCAAGTTGGAAGGGAAACTTGGATTTCCATGGCATACCTCGTTGTCCAAATGGTTTCCCTATGCCAAGGTGCCCCCGTGAGCTCCCATGTCAAAATTTGGGAATTCTTGCCCCGATGATGGATTTCCCAAGGCTAACTATGCAAATTCGGGTGGAAAATGAGTTTTCAAGGACAAAATATCTTGTTGGAAGGGAAACTTGGTTTTCCATGACATGTCTCGTTTCCCAAATGGTTTCCCTATGCCAAGGTTCCCATGTGAGCTCCCATGTCAAAATTTGAGAATTCTTGCTACGATGATGGATTTCCCAAGGCTATCATATGCGAATTTGGGTGTAAAATGAGGTTTCAAGGGAAAATCCCAAGTTGGAAGGGAAACTTGGATTGCTATAGCATGCCTCGTTGCCCAAATGGTTTCCCTATCCCTGTGTGCCCCCGTGAGCTCCCTTGTCAAATTTTGAGAATTCTTGCCCCGATTATGAATTTCCCAAGGCTAACCTATGCGAACTTGGTGTAAAATGAGTTTTCAATGGAAAATCTCAAGTTGGAAGGGAAACTTGGTGTAAGGCCCTAATTCTATTATTGTACTATTTATGTGAAATCTATAATAAATGTGAAGTTTTGGTGAAGTTTGAGTTATTGAGAATCTGTCTATGACCTTGTATGATTTTTAGAAGGGTCTTAATGACTTAATCTTGAGAAATTTCCTTCTTGAGTGTTGTAGCTCTCTCAGTTAGCAAAATTTTCCCGTTGATTTCATGTCGTTTCGACCTCTGTAGCTCGAGATATTCAAGTTTTAGTGATCAAATGTCAGGTGGTACAGTTGTGCGATTTTGCTAAAAGAATTGTTTTAATTCCGAGTTTATTCTCAAAATTCTAAGAAGGAGGTTATTTAAAATTAATAATCAGTTTTTATTTTCAATTAAAGGTTGAGTATTTAATTTTTTATTTTCAACATAGAAGATAAAAATTTAAACCCTAATAGGCTTGGAGGGGGTGGTCGCGGGTTGGTTTAAGTGAGGGAAGGGGAAATTTTGTTTTCAAAACTGAAATAGAAACCCTATTTTCTCCCATCCTTTTTACGTTGCACTACTCAGAAGTAGAGAAAAATGGGAGAGAGACATAAGAGAGAAAGAGAGAGAGACCGCAAGGGAGAGAGAAGCGGAGTCGCCAACCTAGCCGTCGTCGTCACCGTTTCGAGAAGGAGAAGAAGAGGATTCGCGACCGTGGAAGAGAGGACGTGAAGGAGAGGGAAAGACAGCAAGGAATCACTCTTCATATTCATCTTTTTCAACCATTAAGGCCAAGGTAAGGGCTGATTCAGTCTTGGGTAGTGTCTAGGTTGCTTTACTGTGAACTCACATGAGAAAAAGGTGTGATTCTTGATGTTTTAGTGATGATTCTATGTTGATATTCTTGGCTTCCATGTTAGCATGAAATTCTGAATTTTCCCATCCTATTTCAATTCCCTCTTAAGATCACATGAAAACATGTCAAAAACTGGTGGAATCTTGCTAAGTTTTCCTTGTTTTGTCATGAGATTTGTATTACATGATCTTTGTTGTTAAATCTGGAATTTTTATGATGAATATATGATGTATGTACTGGAAAATGGCTTAGGAACCCTGAACTTGAATTTTCGGAATTTAAATTTGAGGCAGAAGTGACTCTGCCAGTTTTCTGTACTGGACAGCGAACTTCGTGGCCCATTATCACCTAGTTCTGGTTTTCAAATGAAAACGTAGTATACTAGAAAGTTTTAGGATTTGAAATTAGCTTTCCAGGAATGTATAGAACGTAAATTTTGGTTGAGACATGAGTTCTGGAGATCGTTTGTAGTGATCGTTGTATCTGCTGTTTTTTTTCAGAAAACGACTGTGACACTTGATTTCAGAAAACTTGTATCTATCTGTTATTTAGTTGGGTGTTCTTCTGAATTTTGAATATCTAACTTACAGGTACTGTTTTTTATGTAATTTGTTACTGGCTGGAATATTCTGTAAAGGTCGCTCATCTAGCTGTAATTTCTACTAGGACTGTTTAAATTCTGTCGAATATTTATTCTATTGTAACATTTACAGCTAATTCGTTTAAGACTTAAGTCGTGACTTAGAGCCTTAAACAAGAGAACTAAGAGAATTAAATCGCATGCAAGTAGAGATGAGAATTTTGAGAATAACTGGAACATAGGGCTATGCGTAGTCTATGGACCATGAGAACGATGGTACCGTTAGAGACAAACGGTTACTTGCACACGAGGGTATTTTGTGGATCATTGCGGCTCCACATGATAAGGTTGACTGCGGTCTCCTTGAGATTTTGGGTGGTACTGTGTGTCCCCCTGTGATTTGGGTGGTACTGTGTGTCCCCCTGTTTTTGTTCATCTGCGGATGTTCGTGATTTGGCCAAGGAAGTTTTGGTGGGTGTGTGATGGTGAGGAACGCTAGTTGAGTGAACACTTTGGTGATTAATTGTTCATAAAACTATGTCTAACTTAATATTGCGATATTATATGATGTACTTGTTTTATCTGAGAGTTTTGCATGGAATCTGACCCTTTCTATCTGTTATCTGTTTTGTTCTGGGGGGGCCAGATGGTTTGGACGACGAACAAGGTCCACACCTGGACGATCGCACTCCTCAATGAAGACAAGGACGACGCATGGGTGTCCGACACGTGCCAGGTACGTCGAATTTATGTCGGCGATGCGACGATAATGGGGCTTGACCGTAGCGGGAACGTAGTTGAGATACAGAAGATGGAACGCGGACGAGTCGTGATGCCCTTTGCACCTGTTCGCTTCTGTCTACCGGACGACGCCGGATCAAGAACTTCTTCTGTGGAGCTGGATCCCTCTGAAGCTGTGGAGGTCGAGTCTCAACCGTCGTTGGCGATGACGAAGGCTCCAGTCCACAATGAAGAATCCAAACCAAAGGATGTTGTACCTGTGGTGCCAGAATGGTGGGGCGACAAAGAAGCATGTTGTGTTTGGGATCACGAAGAAGATCCTTCTACTAAGGCATCGCCCAAGAAAAGGCGTCAACTCAGGGGATTCTTTGAGGGGAAGGTTTACGAGGTCAAGAGCGAGGAAGCAGAGGGGAGACAGTGTGGATGGCTTAAGGAGTCCGACTATGATTGATGTTTTCTTTCTGGTTGGGGTTTGAGTGTTACCGTAGCATCGAGTTTTATTTTGGATATTCTTCTGGTTTTTAACTATTTCTTCTGTAAGGGCTAGAATTCCCAAGTTTTGTCAAGGATTTCCTATTTAACATTTTTATTATAAATTTTGTTGTTGCGCTACAATACACTGTTAATGAATCTTTGGAGTTTATCAATGTTTCAAAGGTTTATCTATTCTCGCATTACTGTTCCGATTTAAGTTCTAAGGTTTCTATAATTAAATGAACCTTTTTCATTAAATTAAGATTATTAATTGAACGATGAAATTCCTTATGAAAATTTACAAGGTTTGGTTATTATTTTAACACTCTAGAAATTGGGGTGTTACACTTGGTTTGACATGACATGTCTCATTGCCCAAATGGTTTCTCTATGCCAAGGTGCATCCGTGAGCTCCCATGTCAAAATTTGAGAATTCTTGTCTCGATGATGGATTTCCTAAAGCTTACTGGTTGCCCCTCCCTAGAAACATCACCAACCTCTTTCAACAAATATTCTTTCATATACCCCGCCTAAGGATCGAAGTCTACACTAGATGTTTAAGCGAACCTTTATTTCATTATTTTCTATAAGTTGGATCAATTGATTTTTAAACATATGCAAATTGACAATTAGGTTGTGTGTTGAGATTAGTTCTATTAGAGAAAAATCTATTATTAAATATGACGCACATTTTTAGTTAAATATTATTTAGATAATTATTTAAATTATTAATTATGATGTGGTTTTTTATAAATTTAAGACTTTACAATTTTGAGTAAATTATGAATGTTTGTAAGGCTTAAAATAAGTTTGGACCGGGCAAGTCCCTTCCTAGTTGTAGGGCCCACCCAGAAGGCGACTCGGTTCGTAAGCCTCGCATTGGGAAGCTTAGGCGAGCGATCTCCCTCAAAATGGCTACGACTATAGCTAGCATGGAGCCTCGGAAAAAGCGGACCATAGAGCATGATATTACTCATTTAGGCAAGCTTGGCAAGTTATTGAGCTACTTGGAGGCCATAAGGCGCACCTCCATGTTCACCAGTGAGGCAGTGATGACACTTAAACGATATGCTTATTAGGGCAGAATTAGGCCTTAGGAGCATTGTAAGGGCTCTTGGGCCGTTGATTATGACACCCAAGAATCCATTAGATGATTAAAAGGGAAAAGTTTATATTGTAAAAGAAATTAATTCTCATACGAAAAGCGACCAAGTTATTACAGAACTCTACTTCCGCTTGGGATCATTCTTAAGCTCACAAAGTGTGAACAAAGTTTTTACCCCTGTAAAATTACTTGCTTTTGAATTTAGTCTTTGTAAAAATAACTGTTTCGTTTTCGGTCCCTTTGAAAAAAAAAAATTACCACATGCCGTGCTAGTAGAGCTTACTTTGACAGAAAACTAATGCCACAGACCAAAACTAAAAGTCAAAATTTCAGAGGAACATAAAAAAAAAATTACAAGGACAAAATTAAGAAATGAGGACCAAAAATTTATTTAAGTCAATTAAATATTAGAAAAAAAACAATATAGATACCAAGACGTGACCGCGTGAGAGAAAAAGGACCAGATAATTAGTGAGCATTTGGACAAGGAGGAAAAAAGTTCGAAATCAACATTATTTTTATAATTTAAATAAATAATAATAATACTGTATTTTAGTAAAAGTGCACTTTAATTTAACTTATCCCAATGACAATTAAGAAAATTAGAGGATTTGTAAAATATTTAAGATGATAAAAAGAAAGAGATAGCAAAAGAAAATCATAAAAAGATAATATTGAAGGATCTACAATGTACTTCATAATGAAATTAGAAGTTCACAAGGCCTACATAATATAACATGTTTGGGGAGCCACACCCCCTTTCTCCTCCCATCTTAAGCAGAATAGACGATGCAACCCTCATAAACTTGAGTACACTGAATGTATGGTGTAATCATGGACAGAAGACATGTACATTTTGAATCATCAAATGAACTAGTCATACAAAAGCTATCCATGTTCCAGAAACTAGAGCTATATAGATATCACTGATTGAAGCCGTATCTCACTTCAACAATTGACACGGTTTGGAGTTACATACCCCATATGCCACGAGCTGTTGCCACTTTATTACTTGGTCTGGATGTTAGTTCATACAATATCCTTGCAAACGTATCAGAGTATCTGCCCTCTGTGAAAAGTATCTCTGCAAAAGCATTCTCATAGGCCAACAACAAAGTTCTGTTTTGCGGCTCAGAAACAAGACTCTCCAATATCATGGCAGCTTTCCGGCAAACTTCTGGAACCGGATGTGGGGTCTTTATCACTTTGAGCAATCGATCTATTGCCCTGAGTTTGAACAAATTCTGATCAGTTAGTATTACAATTCATTGTAAGGATTCATCATGAAAAAACTTAAACGAATATCCTGTCATTATTTTATTTTTTTCCTCAGAACCACACATATTTTTGTAAATAAATGGAATAAGGAAATTACCATCTCTCGCTAGCAATCTTCAACCTGCAGTCCATATTAACTTCAGCAAGGTTATATAGTGCACCAATTGCAGCTGCCTGGGCATCTAATGCTGGTAAGCTGATAAGATCAACTAAGCGTTTGTGTATCTGCAGTGATCAATAGGTGATGATTATAAATATTTTTGGAGCATAAAACATAATAACAAGAAAGGTTAATGCCTAAAAAGAAGTTTAACCTGTGGAAAAAATGGAAGTAAGAAAGGTTCATTGTCAGGATTAATGATCAAACGCCCAAGTAATTCAGCTGCAGCGCAATGCCAGGCTTTGACTGTAGATTCTAACATCCCCATGATGGCCAGAACTGCACGTTTCTCTCTGTCGGTAACACAATCATTTATCAATCAGTAACAGAGACTTAGAATAGCAAGCAAAAGGAACATTCAAAGGTTGATAAATCACTTACGTTATTTTAATAAATGAGGGCTTGGATGAGCTAAATATTCGAAGATCCAGAAGTGGAGCCAAGTTAACGATTGTCTCTAGAGCATTCGTGACAAGTTCTTCATCCTCTACCAGTATTAGGAACATTTTAGAGACAATTTATAATGAAACACTGTACAGTGTACAAACTCTTTCAATGATGTGGCAATACAGTGATGTACGGGAAAAACAATCTATTTAGGGAGTGTTCAACAGCCTCCAAAAATCAAATAGTTAGGTATAGTGGACCTGTTTAAATGCAAGATGTTGGGTAAACAGTTAAAGTTCAAAAAGATGACTCTTATCTAAAGACAATTTAAGATAAAACTAGTCTTTGAAGTTTACCTAGTTTGTTTTTGTCAGACACTGAATTAACTTCAGCGTATATGTTACTAGGAAAGGGAAACATAGCATCCTATAACTCCTAAAAATAAAAGCATCTCGATGTTTTGCCATGTTTTTCAGGTCAAATGGATTAGTTCAGGTTTTGAAAAGTTTCAGAGGGTTAATGATAGAGTGAAGAGGATGCCAAAGCCTCTTGTTACTCAAGTCTACACTAGGCGCCAGCAAAGCAAGTCTCTAACTGATTAAGAGCTGAGCTGGACTAGTCTATAAATAAGAGCTTCATGCTCATAGTTAGTTACTCTTGTTGTTTTGGGTAGTTGGTGTAACTGAATTGAAGGCAATTCAGTTAGGGATTTCTGGTTCACAACTGAACAGGATTCAGTTGAGTTTCCAGTATCAATTTCAGTTCTTGTTGTTCTTGCTTTCTTCTCTGTAATCAACACTGAACTTCTGGAAATTTCTCTGCTATTGAATTCGAATTCTGTTCTCTTTTCTTCTGTGATTTCTGTTTCTGGTTCTGGATCTATCAATTGGTATCAGAGCACCGATCTGGTGCCCTGAATTTCGCGATTTCCAGAGGTAGTGCATGAAGACTCGAAGCATGGCGAGAAACGTTGAAGGTTGGGAACACGAGCGTGAGGAAATGCAAATTCAACTGGAACTTGCAGAAGCTCTGGCGAAAAAGCACGAGGAACAAATCGCGGAATGATAGGTACCAGAGGTTTTAGGAAGAAGAAACTGAATTACTGATATATTGATAGGGAATTTCTGATGAGAACACCAGAAATTCTTAGGAAATACAGAAGCAATGGAAGCAAAATACAGAAAGCAATAAAGCTAGGAACAATTCGAGAGTGTTCCCTTCTCTCCCAATTCTAACAGAAATGATGCCTACCTTTCTCTCTCCCCCCCTCAGGTGTTTATACACACCTTCTGGCCTGATCCTCTGCAAAGAGGATCTGCCAGCTCATCAATTAGTTATTTTCCCCCATGTGTGGTAGTGGAATCAATGGCTGTTCCCACTTTGCCCCTGCGTGTGTACACCTTAGAGTAGTCTTTCTTTAGCTTGTGGATTAAGTCCCTATCATCACTTCCCCCTTTGAAAAACACCTTGTCTTCAAGGTGGAAGGTTGGGAATTGCTGCTGGAATTGATGCAGGGATTCCCAAGAATTCTCAAACTCAGGGAGATTCCTCCATTGGACTAGTAGCTCTATCTCCCCAGTTGAAGTGACCCTGGAATCTAGTACAGTAGCTGGCTCCACTTGGAGTTCCCATGCTTCAGATAGTCCCTGAGGTAATGGTTGGACTGGAACTGAAGGAGTTAGAGATTTCTTCAGTAAGGATATATGGAATACAGGGTGCACTAAGCATCCTGCTGGAAGTTGTAACTTATAGGCCACTGCACTGATCTTCTCAATAATCTTGAAGGGACCATAAAACCTTGGACTGAGTTTTTGGTTGGTCCTTTTGGCTAGGGATTGAAGTTTGTAAGGTTGGATCTTAAGGTAAACAGCATCTCCCACATTAAATTGAATGTCCCTTCTGTGCTTATTGGCTTGTTGCTTCATCTGATTTTGAGCTTGAGCCAAATTAGCTTTTAGTTCTTCTAGCATAAGGTTTCTTTCAGCAGTTAGCCTAGAAACCTCTTCTACTGCTGTTTGTGTCACATCTCCCCTGATGATTGCTGGAGGGTCTTGGCCATATAGAGCTTTGTAAGGGGTAGATCTGAGGGATGCATGGTAGTTAGTGTTGTACCAGTATTCTGCCCATGCTAACCACTTGGGCCATAGCTTGGGTTTAGTCCCTGTTAAGCATCTCAGATAGGTCTCCACACATCTGTTTACCACCTCAGTTTGACCATCTGTCTGAGGGTGGTAAGCTGTACTATATTTCAGCTTAGTGCCAGCTAACTTGAATAGTTCTGACCAGAAGGAACTCATAAATACACTATCCCTGTCAGAAACAATGGTCTTAGGAAAACCATGTAACCTGACTACTTCTTGAATGAAAGTTTCAGCTACAGTTTTTGCAGAATAGGGGTGAGATAGTGCTATAAAATGAGCAAATTTGGTGAGCCTATCCACCACTACTAGTATAGTATCTTTCCCCATAGTCCTGGGTAGTGGGTAGCCCTCCTATGAAATCCATACTGATATCAGTCCAGATTTGAGAAGGAATGGGCAAAGGTTGAAGGAAACCAGCAGGGCTCAAGGCCTGGTACTTGTTCCTCTGGCACACTTCACAACTTTGGACATAATGTTGGATATCTGTCCTCATGTTTTCCCAGTAAAAGAGGGAGGAAATCCTCTTCATAGTTCTGAAGTGACCAGCATGTCCTCCCACTGCAGAGTTATGGAATTCCTCTAGTATTCTGGGAATCCTAGGTGATGATTTAGGTATTACTACCCTGCCCTTGAAGTAGAGCAACCCCTTTCTGAACTCAAATTCCTGATTAGAGTTTGGATCAGTCATGAGAGCTTTGATCATTCGACCATACTTGGCATCCTGAATCAATTCTTCATCTAATCCCTCCCACTCTTGGCATTGAGCTACAGAGATAGCAGAGAAATTAAACTTCCTTGAGAGAGCATCTGCAGCTTTATTCTCAATTCCAGGCTTGTATTTAATTGTGAAATTGTATCCCATTAGCTTAGTAATCCATTTCTGCTGATCTTCACCTATAATTCTCTGTTCAGTCAAGTATTTGAGGCTCTTTTGATCTGTGTGGATCACAAAACTTCTTCCTAGCAAGTAGGGTCTCCACTTTTGGACAGCTAGTACAATAGCCATGAGTTCCCTTTCATAGACAGACTTGTTTTGGTTTCTGTCTGACAGAACCTTGTTCATGTAAGCCACGGGTCTTCCTTCCTGCATAAGGACAGCCCCAATCCCTTTGCCAGAAGCATCAGCCTCAACCACAAATTGCTTGTCAAAGTTGGGAGCCACTAGAACTGGTAGGGTAGTCATAGCAATCTTCAATTTCTCAAATGCTTCTGTGGCTGTTTGATCCCAACAGAAGTTGTCCTTCCTCAATAATTGAGTTAAAGGAAAAGCTATTTTGCTGTATCCCTTGACAAACTTTCTGTAGTAACCAGTCAATCCTAAGAAACCCCTCAAGCTCTTCAAATCCTTGGGGATAGGCCAGTCTATCATGTCATGAATCTTGCTAGGGTCAGCAGCCACTCCGTGTCCAGATATGATATGTCCTAAGTATCCCAATTGCTTCTTCCCAAGTGAACACTTCTTCTGATTGGCCACCAACTGGTTTTCCTTGAGAGTGTGCAGAACTTGTCTCAAGTGCTCCTTATGAGTCTCATCATCCTGGCTGTAAATAAGGATGTCATCAAAGAAGACGAGGGCAAATTTTCTGAGATAAGGCTTGAGAACTTGATTCATTAAGGCTTGGAATGTGGATGGAGCATTGGTGAGCCCAAAGGGCATTACCACATACTCATAGTGTCCCTCATGTGTCCTAAATGCTGTTTTGGGAATGTCTTGCTCTTGCATCCTAAATTGATGGTATCCAGACTTTAAATCCAATTTGGAGAACACTTGGGCAGTCCCCAGCTCATCCAACAACTCCTCAATCACAGGAATTGGGAATTTATCAGGTATAGTCATCTTGTTTAGGGCTCTGTAATCAACACAGAACCTCCAACCCCCATCCTTTTTTTTACTAGGATCACTGGACTGCTATAGGGACTTGTGCTGGTCCTGATAACCCCTGAGTGTAACATGTCTCTCACCAATTTCTCTATCTCATTCTTCTGATAATAAGGGCATCTATAGGGCCTGATATTGGGAATTGTTGCTCCTTCCTTCAAGGTTATAGCATGATCACAACTCCTTGATGGTGGAAGCCCTGGAGAGTCTTGAAAGACTTCTGGAAATTCAGCTATGATGGCAGCCATCTCTTCTGAAATCCCCTCTTCACCTCTGGTGTTTAACATAGGGTATTCACAAGTCAAATAAAACCCCTCTCCTTTGTTGTGCATGGCTTTGCACAAAGCTTTCAAAGAAGTATGGGTTCTGCTCAAAGTGGGATCCCCTCTTAATACCATCTTCCTTCCCCCAACTTTCCATTGCAGAATTAAGTTCTTAAAATTGGCTTTCACATCTCCCAAACTAGATAACCAGTCCATTCCCAGCACTAAATCTGTTCCCCCAAGTTCCAGTACATAGCAATGTTGGATTAGATGCATACCTTGTACCAATATGGGTAAGTTCTTGCAAACTCCTTGATTCTGGATTTTGTCTCCATTTCCTATTTCCACTTCATAAGCTACTGTTTCAGTCACAGGTAGTTTCAGCTCATTGACCAATCCCTGTGAAATGAAGTTACTTGTAGCACCACAATCTATGAGAACTAGAATTGTCCTCTCAATACCTTCAAGAGCCAACTGTCCCATCAGTTTGAATGATCTGCTGGTGGTGATTCCTTCTTTACTCTTCAGAGAAAGGAGTAAGGTCTTGTGCTCCATAACCAATTCTTCTGACTCAGCTTCATAGAAAGGCGCTTCATTCTCTTCCTCTTCTTCCCTAGTTTCTATTAGCATGAACTGATAGTGCTTCATTCTGCACACATGCTCCCGATTCCATTTGTCCCCACACTTGAAACACAATCCCCTCTTGCTGCGATCATTGAGTTCTGTTTGAGTGAGCCTCTGTCCACCAGTCCATTTTTTTTCTTGTGGTTTCTGCTCCCCTGTTTTAGTGTCAGAAGCATTCTTCTCTGTCTCCGTGGTTCCAGAATTCGTATTCTTCCATTTACTGCCATCCACCCAGTGATTAGGTGTTCTGTAAGTGGTCATCCCCTTCTCCTTCCATCCCCGCTTGTCTTCATCACCCCCTTTCCCCAAACGCATTGCTCTGTTTTTCTCTTCAAGGAGCAGAGCACGGTCCATAACCTCAGCAAGGTTTCCCAGTGGATATAGCTTGAGTTCAGCTCGAATCTCTTCCTTGAGTCCATTCAGGAAGATACCAGTGACCATTTCCCGATCCAAGTGTCGCAGTGGTGCAGCGACCATTTCGAATCGCTCCCTGAACTCCATTACGCTCCTTGTCTTCTTAATACTCAACAATGGTCCAAGCGGGTTCTGTACCAATTCGGGTTGAAACCTTCGAATCAACGCTTCCTTGAACACCTCCCATGTACGTTCTGGAGCGTGCTCCTCCCACCATTGGAACCAATTCAGAGCGCGATCTTCCATAGCTATTACGAGCAGCTTCACCTTCTCGCCGTCGTCGATGTGGTTGAGGCTGAAGAAACGTTCAACCCGAACGATCCAGCCATGGGCATCTTCACCGTTGAACAAAGGAAGATCTATCTTCCTTCCTGTTCCGATGCGTCGTCTGGGTGAGTCGTCATCGTGGCGGAGGACGACAGAGTGAGAACTCCGAGAGTCATCTAGCGATGGGTCTGAAACACGACTCTCAGTGCGGTGACGGCGACGGGGTGTGAGGGAGTATTGATAGAGTGAAGAGGATGCCAAAGCATCTTGTTACTCAAGTCTACACTAGGCGCCAGCAAAGCAAGTCTCTAACTGATTAAGAGCTGAGCTAGAGTAGTCTATAAATAAGAGCTTCATGCTCATAGTTAGTTACTCTTGTTGTTTTGGGTAGTTGGTGTAACTGAATTGAAGGCAATTCAGTTGGGGATTTCTGGTTCACAACTGAACAGGATTCAGTTGAGTTTCCATTATCAATTTCAGTTCTTGTTGTTCTTGCTTTCTTCTCTGTAATCAACACTGAACTTCTGGAAATTTCTCTGCTATTGAATTCGAATTCTGTTCTCTTTTCTTCTGTGATTTCTGTTTCTGGTTCTGGATCTATCAGTTAAGGAGGAAGATACTAGTACTTAATTTCTACAATCAATGGATACACCAAATATAAATGATAATTATTTCCCAAACTTAAAACTATAAGTACAAATAAATAAAAAATGGGATGCTCAATCTGGAAATCTGATACATGATTGTTAAACATCTACAACCCCACCCCCCAATTAATAGCTACCAATTCCCAAAAAAAACAGAAAATTGTTCATCAAAACTTCAAGCATTTAATAACCGAACACTTCTGCTATCAGTACAAAACAAGAGCATTCATATTAAACAGGCCCAGCTAAGCAATTAAACAATGCCATATTTACATCAGCCATGACAATGTAAAGTCCATGCTAACGGTCTGTATGATCAGTAATGACAGGCATAAAACAATAACATAATGAATTTATTGACTTTATCATCAATACCATAATCATGTACATGTTTCACCCAACCAAGTTCATAATAGGGTATAACCGTATAAGAATTTTCAAAATATTGCAAATTAACAAAAAAATATGGTTTGTAGGTTTCCGTCTCAATAATATAATTTTGCTAAAGGACCCTTTACTTACTTTTGTACTAATAGAGTATACACTCTGTTAGGCAGTTAGTCAGTTAGTCAGTTAGGCAGTTAGGTTTCTGTTATTCAGTACTTACTTAGCAAGCTATGACTTGCATGTTATAAATAGTGTAATCCCATACTGTTATATTCATCAATAACAGGATATTCAGTTTCAGATCTCAGCTCTACTTTCTCTCTCCTCTCTATCTCTCTCTCTCTTCTCTCTTTTCTCTCTCTTTTTGTTACGCTTCAATTCTCTTATGGTATCAAGAGCTTGATTTTTTGGCGGATCCGTGGCTGACACCGGAGCACTGCCATCAACTCCTCCATCATCACCGCCACGCACACCACCACACGCGCCCTACTTTCTCTCTCCTCTCTATCTCTCTCTCTCTCTTCTCTCTTTTCTCTCTCTTTCTGTTACGCTTCAATTCTCTTATGGTATCAAGAGCTTGATTTTTTGGCGGATCCATGGCTGACACCGGAGCACTGCCATCAACTCCTCCATCATCACCGCCACGCGCACCACCACACGCGCCGCCACCACCTCCAGTTCACGCGCAGCCTCTGAACATGTTCACTCCTTCGTTGTTCAAGCAACTGAACTCCTCTTCCTTCTCGCATGTCATCACAGAGAAGCTATTTGATGTGAATTTTTTGCTCTGGAAGCAACAGATAGAGCTAGTGATCATTGGACACAAACTGCATGTTCTTCTTGTGGATCCTACAATTCCACCACGTTTTCACACAGATGCTGAACGTTTGGCTGGAATTCTCAATCCTGAGTATGAAACCTGGGAGCAGCAAGATGCTCTACTCAGATCTTGGCTTCAATCAACAATTTCTGCTCCTGTGCTCACAAAGCTGATTGGATGTAAGTTTTCCTATGAACTCTGGGAGAAATTGCACTCACATTATCACTCTCAGATGCAAGCAAAATCTCAGCAACTTCGCACTGAATTGAGGAATATAACCCTAGGTTCTAAAACAATTCATGAATATCTTGCAAAAATCAAGTCAATTTCTGATTCCTTGCATGCTATTGGTGTTCCTGTTAGTGCAAAAGATCAAGTAGATGCAATTCTTGAGGGTTTACCATCTGAATATGAATCTTTGGTGAATTTAGTTCATATGAGTACCAAATTTCAACTGTTGTCTATTGAAGAAGTTGAGGCACTTCTCTTGGCTCAAGAAGTTAGGGTTGCAAAGGCAAAGAAGCCTATGCAGGATTTTTCTGTTAATCTCACACAGGGAGTTCAAGCTTCTCAAGTTTCCTCTCAGCCCTCTGTTGTGGTAGCACCAGCAGTGAATTCTGCAGTGCAACAACAAGATACCTATTCTGAAGATTACAATTCCGATGCTAGAGGCAGAGGCAGAGGAAGCAATGGTAGAGGTAGGGGAGGAAGGAGCTCAATTCGATGTCAAGTTTGCTACAAACAAGGACATGGAGCTTCAGTTTGTTACAATAGGTTTAATCCTCATTATGTTCCACCACCACCTCCCTCCCATGGATACTCTTCTCAACAAGGTTATGCTCCTTCTCAGGTCTATCACAATCAGAATACTTCTGCTGCTCCTGCTTCCTCAGGCTACCAGAGTTATCAGCCACCAAACTACACACAATCACCACACTATTCTACTTACCAGCAGCTGGCTTATCAGCCTATGCAGCCTTTTCCACCACAAGTGCAGCCCTCTCCTTATGGACTGCCTCCTAATCCAGGTTTTCCACAGCTGCCAGCAGCTCCAGTTCCTTGGCAGCAACCTTATCAACAGCCACCATTGCTTCCTACACCTCCTGGTTTCCTTGCTCAACCAAGAAAACCCCCACCAGCACAAGTTCAAGGTTCACAGGCACTTCTGGCCACAGCAGGAACAGCATCTTCTGCATGGTACCCTGATTCAGGTGCCACTCATCATGTGACTCCTCAAGCAACCAATATTCAGAGGCCTAAGCTGTTTGAAGGGCCTGATCAGATCTTTGTTGGCAATGGCCAAGGTTTGAAAATTACTACTTGTGGTTCTTCCATTTTTAAATCCCCTTATAATCCTTCAAAAACCATGTCTTTGTCTAACCTTTTGCATGTTCCTAGCATAACTAAAAATCTGCTAAGTGTGAGCAAATTTGCTCGAGACAATGATGTTTTCTTTGAATTTCATGCTGATGATTGTTTTGTCAAATCTCAGGGAACTGACCAAGTTCTACTCCATGGGAAAGTTGAACCTGATGGTCTTTATTCCTTCTCAAGATTGTTGTCTTCTTCATTTCCTAGATTTCCTGTTTCTTCTTTACCCATTGTAAATACCTTGTCTTTGAATAATTCCTACACTGTTTGGCATAATAGGCTTGGTCACCCTAGCAGTGATGTTCTACATGATGTAATGACCACTTGTAATATACCCATTTCTAAGAAATCAATACAAGACTTTTGTAATGCTTGCTGTTTAGGCAAAGCACATAGATTGCCATCTTGCTCTTCTACTTCAGTATATACTTTTCCTCTTGAGTTAGTCTTTTGTGATTTGTGGGGACCTGCCCCTTACACCTCATATGGTGGATTTCAGTATTATTTCTCTATTGTTGATGCATGCACACGTTTTACTTGGTTATATTTGCTTAAAGCCAAATCTGAAACCTTCCAAATTTTCCAACACTTTAAGGCTATGGCTGAATTGCAATTTGGTCATAAGCTCAAGGCTATCCAAACTGATTGGGGTGGTGAATTTAGAGTCTTTTCCAGTTTTCTTAAAACACATGGTATACAACATCGTGTTATTTGTCCTCATACACACCATCAAAATGGTGTTGTAGAAAGGAAACATCGTCATATAGTTGATTTGGGTCTCACCCTTCTTGCTAAGGCTCAATTGCAAGTTCTGGGATTTTGCTTTTCAAACTGATGTATATCTTATTAATAGACAACCTTCCAAGTCTATTCAGGGCATGATTCCTTTTGAGTCTCTTTTTCACACCAAACCAGATTATGCATTTCTCAGAGTGTTTGGTTGTTCCTGTTTTCCCTTCATCTGGCCTTACAACAATCATAAAATGCATTATAGATCCAAAGAGTGCGTATTTCTTGGCTACTCTTTATCTCATAAAGGGTATAGATGTCTCACTCCTGAAGGGAAAATGATTATTTCTAAGGATGTCTTGTTCAATGAGTTTTCTTTTCCCTATTCCAAATTGTTTGCCACCTCTTCTTTGTCCACCACCCCATCCTCTATACCAATTCCAGCCTCTATTCCTTTGTGTTCACCCACCTTGCCCATGCATCAACAAGAGAATAATACACCATCCACTCCATCTGTTTCAGATCCTTCTTTTTCCTCACATGTTTCTGTTTCCTCACCTTCTCTAGCAGAGTCTTCTGCCCCTGTACAGTCACATATTTCAATGCCTTCTCTTGCAGAGTCTTCTGCTCCAGTTCAGTCCCCTGTTTCTTTGTCAGAGGATTCTCCTCCTCCTGCACCTCCTCTTAACACACATAGCATGGTTACTAGATCGAAAGCTGGTATTTTTAAACCTAGACTCAATCCAACTCTTCTCCTCACACATATGGAACCCACAAGTGTAAAACAAGCCTTGGCTGAACCTCATTGGAAGCAAGCTATGCAAGAGGAATATGATGCCTTACAAAGGAATCAGACCTGGACTCTATGTGATTTACCTTCTGGAAGGAAGTCAATAGGCTGTAAATGGGTTTTTCATGTTAAGGAAAATCCAGATGGTTCCATTCAAAAGTATAAGGCAAGGTTGGTGGCCAAGGGGTTCCATCAACAGCCTGGTTTTGATTATACAGAAACTTTTGCTCCAGTGATCAAACCTATTACCATTAGAATTCTGTTGACAATGGCATTGACTCAGAATTGGGTTTTAGAACAGCTTGATGTTAATAATGCCTTTCTTAATGGCTATCTAGAGGAGGAGGTCTACATGGACCAACCACATGGTTTCAAGACTGGAGATGGGACAAAGGTTTGTAAGCTTCAAAAGGCTCTCTATGGCCTCAAACAAGCTCCAAGGGCTTGGTTCACAAGGCTGCATACAGTACTTCTGCAGATGGGTTTTCAAGGCAGTAAATGTGATCCCTCTTTGTTTATCATGCACAGGCCAGATGCAGTGATCTATGCTCTCATCTATGTAGATGACATCATAATCACTGGAAGTTCTCCTTCTTTGATTACTAGCTTGATTAATCATTTGGACACTACTTTTGCTTTGAAAAAGTTGGGTTCACTGAATTATTTTCTGGGTATTGAAGTCACAAAGACCAAAACAGGAGGGTTATTTCTTACACAGAAGAAGTATATTCGAGATTTGCTAGCTAAGGCAAAAATGGAAGGGTGCAATCCACTGCCAACTCCTATGGTCAGTACCTCAAGGTTGTCTAAAACCCAAGTTGTTCCATTTCAGGATCCTTCTTTGTATAGAAACATAGTTGGTGCCTTACAATACCTTACTATAACCAGGCCTGAACTCAGTTTCCCAGTCAATAAGGTTTGTCAATTTATGACAAACCCTCTAGACACTCATTGGGGTGCTGTCAAGAGGATTCTTAGGTATCTTCAAGGTACTCTCACCCATGGTCTTCATTTGAGGCCAGCTTTGTCTTGTCCTATGCAGCTGAGAGGCTTTACAGATGCAGATTGGGCCACATATTCAGATGATCGAAGATCAGTTTCTGGTGCTGCACTTTATCTTGGTCCTAACCTCATTTCTTGGTGGTCCAAGAAACAATCAGTGGTAGCAAGGAGCAGTACAGAAGCAGAGTATAGAAGTTTAGCCCATCTCACTGCAGAAATTTTGTGGGTACAAAGTCTACTTTCAGAACTTAAAGTGACTTCTTCTACACCTTCCATATTCTGTGATAATCTATCAACAGTGGCTTTGGCACATAATCCGGTTCTTCATGCTAGAACCAAACATATTGAGCTTGATCTGTTCTTTGTCAGAGAAAAGGTGCTTCAAAAACTGCTTCAAGTTTCACATCTTCCAACAGATCCTCATATTGCAGATGCTATGACAAAACCTTTACCCTCAACAAGGTTTTTCGATTTAAGGAACAAGCTAACTGTCTGTGATGCTACACACCACACCCCAGTCTAGCTTGAGGGGGAAGTAATAGAGTATACACTCTGTTAGGCAGTTAGTCTGTTATACAGTTAGTCAGTTAGGCAGTTAGGTTTCTGTTATTCAGTAAGCAATAGCTTACTCAGCAAGCTATGACTTGCATGTTATAAATAGTGTAATCCCATACTGTTACATTCATCAATAACAGAATATTCAGTTTCAGATCTCAGATCTACTTTCTCTCTCCTCTCTCTCTCTCTTCTCTCTTTTCTCTCTCTTTCTGTTACGCTTCAATTCTCTTATGTACTAACTACTAAAGCGGTCTGGATCCTCAAACACCAAAAAAGCCTTAGCAATTTAAACAGTAGGGATCAATCTTTCATGGAATATAGGACCATTTACCTTTAATGAATAAAAGCTATGGGGACTCAAACCGGAAATCCCAAATAAAAGAAAAATATAAGGAGTAATACTCAATAGTCGGAACCAAAACTCAAATTAGTGGAAGCAGTGGGGACAAAAATATAATTAAGAGCAAAAACACGTGTAGCATGTTATCATACAAACAGGTTAGATTCAACAAGCAATAATCCTGACCTATGATATGATCTTCTATGCATTGGAAGGCTGTTTCCAAACAATGACGATGTTGGGCCATAATAAGTTCATTATCTGGCATGAAGGAGAAGTTCCTGATGATATTTGATGCAGCAACAGCACATTGCTGTTTTTCTGCTCGCCCTTCGTCATCTAGATTAAATAGACCATCTTCATCAAACCACAACTCTGAAAAACGAGATTTTGTTGCGCCGCCACTCTGCTGTGTTGATTCTGTACCAGCAGAGGCAGATCCTAGGCTGCATTAAGAGCATTATCCTGCAATGAGATTCCTTCTCGCTACCCCCACCTATCCCCATTGAAAACTGAAAACTCGAAAGAACAACAAAGATGAGATTCGAGGTTTACCCTGGACGGTGGAGAGTAGCAGTTGAGCTTAAAGCCTGGTACTGATTACCAAATCCAGTTGCAACAGAATTAACGCCTAAAGTCCTAACCCTTGATTTCTTTACTAGCTCCTTTGGGAGCCCTACGTCACGCCAGTCATCAATCTGTGTTCAATTTAATTATTATGAAAATAACATGTCAAAGTATCAACATGGGTGATACCAAATAGAGGAATAACTTAAAATTTTATTATAATATACAAGTTACAACAAAGGAAAATGCAAATGCAAAGCGTGCAGCACGTACAACTTGAAGAAGAGCATCGAGCAGACCGGGAATTTTGGCAAGGGGAGTTGCATCCCGGCGCATATCATCCTTTTCTTTAAAGGAGAGCAGTGTAAGGGTATTCAACGCCCACGTCAGCTCACTCTTGAGACCACTTTGAAGAGCCAGAACTATTCTTTTGTTGTTTTGATCTGCAAATAGTATATTAAATTAAATCACAATAACATGCATCAATATTGTCTATCCTTACTAATAATCTTCAAATTAATCTTGTTTACCTAAACAACATGCATCAATAATACTGACATTCTTGAAATTAAGTGGTCTATCAAGAAACTAATTACTTGTTAACCAAAATCTATGCCCCAGTTCCATTTATTGTAGTGTAGGTTTCAGCTGTTATAACAACAAATAGAGTTTTTTTGTGCTATATTTGAGCTTATTCCAACAAAATGTGTTTCTTGATTAAAGAGAAAATTGACATTGGAAGGAAAGAAAGCAGTGAACTAACCGGCAAAGGAGTTGTGAACGTGAAGCGAAGGACCGAGCAGTGTTGACGGAGCAGCCAAATCAGCGGCGGCGGCTGCTGCGGCAGCGGCTGCACTGTTGTTACCGCTGCCAAAAGGACGGCCTCTCTTTGCCGGTGTGGCGGACCCACCACCGGCGCCTCCACCGGACTTACCCTGCTCTCTCTTCTGCATCTCTCTCTCAGAGATTGCGATGCGATTTCGATTCGTTTGGGTCTTACTTAGCTGGGCTTCTTTTCACACCGCAACTTGATACCAATCAAGCCCAAACAATTCTATATATTAAACTTTTGGGTCTTAAATATTTAATTTTATTTTAGAGGAAAATGTATCCGGTTTGGGAAAATAGCTTAATTAAGCGCTTATAGTCATAAGCGCTTATTCATAAGTTATTTTAAAAAATTTATTAAAATAAATTGAAAATAAGTTGTATATAAGCATAAGCTTTTTTTCATAAGCTATCTTAAGTAGTTTATGAAAATAAGGTCAAAACAACTTATCGTATGTCATAAACTCTACAAACTCACCTCAAAAAACTAGCAAGAGATGCTCTAATTAATCCTTAAATTCTCATTATTATTAAAGTAGGTCGTTCGTTAACCAAAGTTAACTTCATAATAAACACCCTAAATTGTTAGCGGTTATTTTTATTGTCGCTAAAAGCAATCATGTTCTATCATATCCTTTCTATATTAGAGCATCTCCAATGCAAGGTTGCTACTTGGGTTGCTTAAACTCCATTCTGGTGGGGTCCAACTGCCACATAGGATTTAAGCAACTCATAAGCAACCCATGCAAATTTTGCTCTAATGCAAGGTTGCTTATTTAACTTTTAGTTGGGTCCTATTATACCTCATATATTTATATTTTTTAGTTCCACCAAGCATGATTTAAATTTAAACATTTATAACAATATTGTATTTAAATTATATTATCTAATTTTTGAATTAAGATATTTCTAAACTATGCTCAAATTTTACAGCATAACAAATTCAATTTCTTTTTTCAAATATAACAACGGTTTCAAAAACAAAATAACAAACTAACTATATATTTCAATTTGATTTAAAAAAAAAAACTATATATTTCAACTTATCTTTTTTCTTGGGTACAATATTCAATTTATCTGATTCTCTTTTTCTTAATTTGGGCCAAAGTCCATTAACACATTCACTAAAAAAGTCCATTCACACACTCACCCAAAACGACAGAGTTTTAAACCGTGTCAAATGCTCATTCACACACTCATTCTCGAAGCTTCATCACACACTCAACCGTCTCAAACTCACTCGAATCCTCCACTCCACCCTCTCAAACCCTCTTTCTCTGAAACCCTCTTTCTCTCTCTCACTCTCTCGAAGCCTCTCAAACCGCCGTCTCAGACCTCTCAACCCTCTCAAACCGTCGTCTCAGACCACAACCGTCGTCTCCACCCACTCTCTCGAAGCCTCCGTTTCCACCCACTCTCTCGAATCCTCCGCCTCTCGAATCCTCCACCCACTCTCTCGAAGCCTCCGCCTCTCTGAAACCCTCTCAAGCCTCACAACTGCTGTCTCCACCCACTCTCTCGAAGCCCATCGCTTTCTCTCGGCGTTATAGATCGGAGGACATGCAAGCTTCAGAGGTTCAGAGGACATGCAAGGTTCCAGATCGGAGATCAGAGGCTCAATGGCTCAAAGGTTCAGAGGGGGGTAAATGGTCACATTGGTCCCTGGATGTTCGCACCGACTTCAGAATCGTCCCTGGATGAATTTTATTAGGCTCGCGGTCCCCAGATGTGGCAAAAAATAGTCATATTAGTCCCTGACGTTAAAATCCTTTAACGTCCGTTAACCCAATTAATAAAAGTAAGCATTATCTTTCTAATTTTCTTTCACTTTGGTCCCTTTCTTCTTTCTTCCACCCACTTCACCCCCCCTTCCATCATTTTCACCAAAACCCACCCCCCATCATGCTTCAGAAACCCAGAACGTAAACCCACAATCTTCACCTCCTTCATCTTCATCTTGTTCATCTTCACTTTATTCATCTTCATCCCCTTCTTCCATCATCTTCACCAAAAACTCCTCTCCTTCTTCATCAACCCATTCCCTTTTTTTTTTCTTTTTTTTCATATCATCATCATCAACACTCTTCTTCTCCTTCTTCAACCAACCATGCCCAAACCTTCTCTCCCAGATTTAACACAAACCCAACTCAGATTTAACACCAAATTTACCCTCCATGAGTAAAATCTCCACCTCAGCTATTGCTATAAAATGTCAAGGGTGACAAGTTCCTATGGTCCTTTGGCTTCATCATCCAGTAAAACTAAAGTGATTTGAGTGCTTTGGTTCATGGTAAAGATCCGAACTTTGATTGACCCTGTCTTTTATTTTCTTTGTCATCACTCTTCTTATTCTAACATCCATATATAACACACACTCTGCATCTTCTTCCACCTCTTCCCATTTTATGGATCTCAGATTCAGTGTCCTTCTTCTGGGGTCCCCAAAAATTGTTTACAGTTACACCCCAGTTAATTTTCTTTCTGTTTTCTTCAAATCATGGACCAAAGCTACCAGCTTTGTAGTCAAAGACTGAGGAACACACATCAAGCTAGTTTTCACCATTGAAAAGCACCCTTTGTATATTGCTTTGGAAGATTTTCTGTAATTTACAGATACCCTTTGGATCACTTTGATTGAATCTTCTTTCTTATTGAGAAGTTTTTTGCTTTCAATTTTCAAATCTCATTTTGATTCAAAAGGGTGCTATAAAGTTCTGATTTTTTTCTGTTGGGTTTTGGAGATTCTGTGTTGAACATGGAGTGCAGGATCAGAAAGAAGGAATCTCCAGAACCAAACATCTTGAGCCAAGCTTCACCTTTTCCTGATGAGGTGTTGGAACGAGTTCTTGGCATGGTGAAATCACGCAAGGATCGAAGCTCGGTTTCTCTGGTTTGCAAAGAGTGGTACAACGCTGAGAGATGGTCAAGGAGGAGTGTGTTCATTGGAAACTGTTACTCTGTCTCTCCTGAGATCTTGACCCGCAGGTTCCCTAACATTCGTAGTGTTACACTGAAAGGGAAGCCTCTGAAGCATGATGGAGGGTGGGTTTTGGTGAAAATGATGGAAGGAGGGGGTGAAGAGGGTGGAAGAAAGAAGAAAGGGACCAAAGTGAAAGAAAATTAGAAAGATAATGTTGACTTTTATTAATTGGGTTAACGGACGTTAGAGGATTTTAACGTCAGGGACTAATATGACTATTTTTTGCCACATCTGGGGACCGCGAGCCTAATAAAATTCATCCAGGGACGATTCTGAAGTCGGTGCAAACATCCAGGGACCAATGTGACCATTTACCCGTTCAGAGGGCATGCAAGACTCCAGCCATCAAATCGGAGATCCTTGTGTAATTTTTTTGATTTGTTTCAAAAATGTGTATTTTAATTGTTTAATCTGTGTTCATCTCCCTTTCCCTACTGTAATATATTTCTGAAATTTTTGATTGTTGTTGAAATTTCTGAAATTTAAATATCTTTTCTGGGTTGCTTTGTATTGTTGGATCTCTACTTGTTCATTGATCTGTGTATTTTATCTCTGTTTGTTGCTTCTGCTTATCCATTGATCGGTTCTTCCCTCCCCTTTTAATGATTTTCTGTTGCTGAATGGAAAGAGAAAAAACAATTTTTTAATACCTGCAGCAAGCTAAGGAGCGTTGCTTAAATAAGCAACGTTGCTTAGCTTTGAGCTATAAGCAACGCCACCCCAGCAAGCTCCAATGGAGCAGAAAAATAAGGAACGTTCCTTAATTTAAGCAACCAGGTTAAGCAACTCCCGTTGGAGTTGCTCTTATATACTATTTTCGAAACCAAAAAGTGGCAACTCCGACAAACGTCACTCCTTACTCTATGTCTTTCTTCATAAGTTTTCTCTCTCATACTATAATTAGTAGGTATATGATGTCATATTTATATTTTCTGATTTTTAAGTAATTTAAATATGAAATAATTCATATTTTTGAAAATAATTAATACTCCCTCCGGTCATTTTTATAAGAAAAACTTTGACAAAATCACACAAACCAAGGAAACTAATGTTTTTTATAAAATAACGTTCAAAAACAAATTATAAAATAAACTACTACACCCTCTGGCAAAAAGGACCAGAGAGAGTATATTAATATTGCATTTAATAGTTATGACATTAGAATAATTAACAAAAGTCAATTGTGACTTTTTTAGAAAATAACTACTGTATTAATTTGACATTTAATGGTTTTAAATGACATTAGAATAATTAATAAAATTTAACTGTGACTTTTCAACTATTAAGATATATGATGACAATTTTTTTTTAATGATTATGGTTATTGTTTATATAATAAAATAAAATTAAATTGAATATAATATTTTACGTTCAAAATGATATCAAATATACCATAAAAAATTAATATCAAATAGTTTTAAAGAATTGATTTGGAAATTAACTCAAAAAAAGTTGTATTTTATGTTTTCGTATATACATTTGGAAAATTAAAATGGTTTTGGAATATTGATTCAAAGTAACAAATTAGAAGAAAAAAATAATTAATATGTTACTATGATTAGAAAAAAAACTTAAATATGTAATATTATGTATTTTAAAAAAATGAGAAAGAAAATATGAAAATGTCTTATGTATGCTGATAAAGTACCATTATTTCACCCGTACATGGCGCGGGATTAATACCACTAAAAATGAGTTTTGTCGTAGTGTACATTAGACAAAAAATGCTAATCAAAATCTGGATTTGCCTGCAACTTGCAAATGTGAAATAGTCTTGAACCAAACACACAAGAAATTGCTATCAGCCTTCGGTTTGGCACTCGCTTGTGAACAAAGACAGCTTGCATCCCTACTTTAGGAAAGCATACTAGTGGAATTACCCGTGCAAGGCACGGGTGACTTTTGTTATATGCCATTTTATTTTTTACTTTTGTAATCAATGTATTTGTTTGAAATATACATTTTTTTTTTGAAATTTACATCCCAAATTGATACTTTTGTTTGGGTTTGTATATTTAATTGGAGTCATTATGTTTTTTTTTTTTTATCTTTTGAGTAAATATATCTTAACAATTGTTTTAAATATACCTGTTTTGAACATTGTGTTCTTTTTTAAGTAGTGCAATGTGTTTTAATCTACCGTGACATTTTTTCTTATTTCATTATGATATATTTTTTTTTTTGTAAGTTCTGAACTTGAAATATTTTTATACTTATGTTGACTCGTCAAGTCTTATTTTCCCACCACACACTCATTTCACGAAAAATTACTCACCCACCTTCCATTCTATTCTTACACTCAATCATTTTTCTCTCGTTCTCTAAGTACCTCTTTTTCTCTCTTCCCACCATGGACAGCGGCGTCCAAGCCGTGTTGGCCGCCATCGACAGCTTCACTTAGTCATTTTACTTATAAATTATTCAACACTCACATTTCAGTTATAATAATTATTCAGCACTCACATTTTTGGTTAATGTGTGACTTTTTTAAAAAGTTTTTCACTTAAATTCTAACACCGGGGGAATGAAGAATGAAGGGCGGAGAGTGGCAAAACAATGAAGTGTAGTTGAAGTTTAACCTCTATGGAAAAACCCACCACTATTCATTGATGCACATTAGGTGTTTGATGAAATAGTTGTTTCAGTTTAAGATTGGTGTAGGGGGTTAACTGGAGCAACTGTAATATAGGCTAGTAGTTGTTCTGGTTTCAGTTATTACTATAAGAATGCTTTGTAAATCAAAATCTTACAAAAACAAATCAAAATCTTTCATTTGATTTGTTTTAGGTGGGTAGATCTTTATTTGTTTTTTAATGCAGATTTAATCTTGAAAATCATGCGGATTTAATATTGAAAAATAAAATTTTTATATTTTTTATTAGGATGATATGGGGGTGACACTAGGGATGGCAATGGGTAGGATCGAGCACGAGTTTTACAATTACCAAACTCAAACCCAAATCTCAGAACCCAAACCCAAACCCAAACACAAGCTCTTATGGGCGATAAAATAAAATCCATGCCCAAACCCATTGAGTTTCGGATTTACACGAAACCCAAACTCAAATCCATTCCTTACGTGAAATAGCAACCCGATTCAGAACCTACTTTCATCCTCATCCATCACCAAAGTGAGACAACAATAATTTAGAGTTTACTTTCTCAAACATACAAAAGTACAATTAATCATCAAACACTAAGAACAAAGTTTATAAATATATACATGTATGAGAATTTTTTTGTAATTTTATGTTTTGGGTATCTTTGGGTTCGGGTTTGGGCGGGTATGGACATGGATTTAACTAATACCAAACCCAAACCCATAAACTGCTACAGTAACGGGCAAAACCCAAACCCAAACCCAAATCCAATCAACTCGGTTTTTGTCCGTCAAATCGGATCGGGTTCGAGCGGGTACCCATGGGTTTGGGCAAAATTGCCATCCCTAGGTGACACGTGGCAAAACCTTCTAAAAAAACCTTTCTTTAGTATATTATATAGAGATCACAAGAATCAGAAACAAAAAGGGTAAGAAAATAAATTATATCTTCTTACTTGGATCATGAGGTTGAGCATACAATGTTGTTGTACATGTTCTGCTGCTATCAAAAAAGTGTTTGATTCACCTTAGAAGACTCATGGTTGAGAATTTAAGTGTGAATTAAACTCTCACATTAGTTAAAAATGAATGAGTTGAAAATAATATAAGAGATGTGACTCATAAACACATTCACATTAGGGATGGCAATTTTGCCCAAACCCATGGGTACCCGCCTGAACCCGATCCGATTTGACGGGCAAAATCCGAGTTGACTGGATTTGAGTTTGGGTTTGGGTTTGAGTTTTGCCCGTTACTGTAGTCATTTATGGGTTTGAGTTTGGTATTAGTTAAATTCGTGCTCATACCCGCCCAAACCCGAACCCAAAGATACCCGAAACATAAAATTACAAAAAAACCCTCATACATATATATATTTATAAACTTTGTTCTTAGTGTTTGATGATTAATTGTACTTTTGTATGTTTGAAAAAGTAAACTCTAAACTATTGTTGTCTCACTTTAGTGATGGATGAGGATGATGAATAGTATTTGTTTTTTTTCTTTCTTTTTATGAATTTCACTTTTTTTTGATATGAAAGTAAATTCTGGATTGAGTTTCGGGTAAATCCGAAACCCAATGGATTTGGGCATGTATTTCATTTTATCGCCCATAAGGTTTGGGTTTGGGTTCTGGGATTTGGGTTTGAGTTTGGTAATTATAAAACCCGTGCCCGATCCTACCCGTTGTCATCCCTAATTCACATCGTTTTGAATAAGGATGTGTTGTTCAGTTCTATTTAATCATATTCGGTGTTGACTCGTTAGTACAGATAGTTGAGAGATACAAGTTGAAAAAAATAAATATGTTATGTTGCTCCACCACAAGGAATCATAAAAACCAGTGGTATGATCCTAATAATAATATATCAAATGAAATTATTTTGAGATAACATGTTGTAACAAAGTAAAACTTTTTCACTCCTTTTAAATGTTAGAGTCTCACATTGGCTAGAGATGTGGCTAATCAAGTGCTTATAAACGGCCTCAGCTCTTGAGCTGACTTTTAGGTTAGTTAGAGCATCTCCAATGCATGGTTGCTAGTTGGGTTGCTTAAATGCTATTTTGGTGGGTCCAGACTGCCACATAGGATTTAAGCAACTCATAAGCAACTCATGCAGAATTCACTCCAGTCACGATTGCTTAGTTTACTTTTAGTTGGACCCCACTGTACCTCATATATTTATATTTTTTATTTCCACATAAGCATGATTTAAATTTAAATATTAATTAATATTTATAACAATATAATATATTTAAAATTGTACATGGTACCCTAAAAAAAATCAAACCTGATCAAACTGTTTAATGGATTCGGCCAAACGGTCACATTTACCCATATTTAATGGATTTTTGCCACATATATTATTTTTTCTTGCCTCATATTGGACCAAAACAACAGAAGGTATTCACTCAATCTTCTCTCAAAACGACTTATCACTTCCACCAAAAAGAAAAAAAAACGACTTATCACCCACCGTATTCATCAAACTGTTTATTTTTCAATTCAATATTTACTCTCTTCTCACCATTCTCGAAGCTTCTCACACTCTCCATCCATTCAATCAAACCTGATCTTCTCACCTTCTCTCTCAAAGCTTCTTTCTCTCTCACACTCTCCAGATTCACCTTCTCTTCTCACCTGATCTCTCGAAGCCTCCCACCCTCTTCCTCTCCTCTGATAACCGACCGGAGGTTCTCTCTCACTCTCAAACCCAGAAGATCGAAGCCTCCATCCCCTTCCTCTGCTATGAGAAAACCGATCGAAGCCTCCCTCTTCCTCTCCTCTGAAAACCCAGAACGAAGTCAGTGCATGCATGATATGGGTTTCGCACAGATCGAAGTTAGAAGGCACATATCGAAGTCGATTGGAGGTTCCTCCATGGTTTCCTTCACCAAGCCGATTGGAGGCACATATCGAAGTGGATCAGAGGTTCCTTCACAGTATTTTACTTGTAAGCTGCCAGATCAGAGGTTCAGGTGGAGGCATCCGCCAGTTGGAGTTCTTTCAGTGTAGTTTACTGAGTATTTTGTGTATTTTTTTATTGGATTCATGTCAAGTTTCAGGCTTCATTTTTGTAATAAATTTCTTCTTTTTTTTGGATATTTTTTCTTCTGTTTGTGTTTAATCAATTTCCCCCTTCCTGCTCATCCCCTTCAACGATTTGTGTTTCCCTCTTCTTTTAACTGGATTCTGTTGCTGAATGGAGAGAGAGAAAACAATTTTTTAAACCAGACATAAGTTAAGGAGCGTTGCTTAGCTTTTAGATTTTAGGAACGCCACTTCAGCAAGCTCCAATGGAGGCCAAGAATAAGCAACGTTACTTATTTCCTCCAACCAGGTTAAGCAACCTGCGTTGGAGTTGCTCTTAGGTCTCCCTAATTCTAATATGCTATCAAAGTATATCCTAGATCCATTTGTTGACTCCCCATATTTGGGTTACCCGTTTCATTCCACGCTCCAGATGTCCAACATTGGGCGTGAGGGGATGTGTTAAAGTCCCACGTTGACTAGAGGTGTGATTAATCAAGTGTTTATAAATGGTAGTGCAAACTTCAACTTTTGAGCTAGCTTTTGGGTTGAGTTGGGCCTCCCTAATTCTAATAGGGCGCGGGCGTGGAGGCTTGCATGAGGGAGAGAGCATGAGGGAGAGAGAGAGAGGTGCGGATGGGGTGCACAATGTGGAGGCGCTGGAGGTGCGCGGTGGCTGCGAGGGCGTCCGACGACGCTTGAGAGGTGTGGCGGGACTGCAGCGAGAGCGGCTATAAAAGGAAGATGAAGAGAAAAGAAAATTAGGTCAGAAAAAGGAAATGGATCTTGGAGAGACTCTTAGAGAGGTCTAACTCAACTCAAAAGCTAGCTTAAGAGTTGAGGTTTGCACTACCATTAATAAGCACTTGATTAATCATATCTCTAGCCAATGTGAGACTCTAACATTAACTGATAATACTTTATAAAAATAAGTTTTGCAATGAGAAATTTTAAGAAACCTTTCACTTATGTTTGTTGATACATGTAGAAATTAGACTCATCACAATATTATACTTGTTTTTTTATCTTTAAATGTTATAAGCTTAATAAGAAAGTTTCACCTATAGTAATATCAAACAAATATATACCATGCATTGTTACTAAAAAATATAACTGTAATTTCAATAGCAACCATCAAGTTAAGTCTCAATAAACCTTCACCAAACAGATCGTAAATGTCACTTTTTTTTACACGAACTCACTTAGATTTAACATTGGTAGATGTTCTCTACAATCATCAACAAGAGTTTTACTTCATGAAAATAATCAGCCAACAATTATAAATGATGATAATGTCATGCAATCATGAAAAATTTATACAAAGCATAATCTACAAATAGAATTATAATATGGGTTGACTTTCCGACCCAACTCAATCCGCAAAAATTCGGGCTGAATTGAGCTGACCTACTTTTAAGATTTGGGTCCAAAGTCCCAACCCACAAAAAAGTGGACCAAACAAGTTGACCCGACGGGCTAAGCCCATTTTGTCATCTAGTTGTGCATGCATGGTTTTTCATAAATGCAAATCATACTAGAAGAAACCATTTTATGAACCAATTTTCTAAATCAAACTAGTTTTTTATGGACAAACCAAACATGGCGTTTAATAATTCAAATTTGACGCCAGGTTGTAGTTTTTGGGCAGCGGAGAAGGAAACCGAGGAGCTGTTCTTGCAATGCCCTGTAGCTCAGCAAGTATGGTATCAGTCCGCACGGCATCGTTCAGCTCCTTTCGTGATTTCTGGTTGGCGGTAATGGAGCTTCGGGATGACGAGGTGTTAGCAACCGTTCAATCCACCATTTATGCAGTCTGGGAGGCGAGGAACCATCTCTGTTTTCAGCAGCGGGTGCTCGCAATGGCTATTGTTCTTCATCGCGTCGGTAGCTTGATGGAGGAGACCCGTGTTCGTGATCAGATGAGTCAGCCAAGGGTATCGTTGCCTTCGAAATGGAAAAAGCCCCACCCAGGTCTCATTAAATGTAATTTCAATGCATCATTTCACGAGAGTGGACCTTGTGGCTTGGGCATGGTGGCTAGGAATTGTGACGGTGAGGTCATGGCCGCGGCGTGTTCCTTTCCGATCTTTACTATCTCCCCTCTCTTGGCGGAGGCCATGAGCTTGAGGTGGACGATGCAGCTGGCAATTGATCTTGGCTTTCGTCGCATTTGTTTGGAAACTGACTGTTTGCAGCTCTTCAAGGCTTGGAAAGCAAGGGAGGCCGGGCGATCATATTTGAGCACCATTATTCATGACTGTCGTTTATTACTTTATGGTTTTGATGATGTCAACTTTTCTTTTGTTAGACCCACAGGTAATGCTGTTGCGGATTTTTTGGCTAGGAACGCTGAAACCTATGCTAATTTAGTGTGGGTGGAGGAGGTTCCAGTAGCCGCTTTTCCTTTAGTTTTATCTGATGTAATAACTCAGTTGCCAAATGGCTCTTAATGGATTTACAGTTTACTTTAAAAAAAATACAAATTTGACATCATCATTTCAATAAAATTCATAATTCAAGCTAGCAATGATTTAATATTTATATATTAAGTTAAAAATAAATTATTATTTCACTATTTTTATTTATTCATTTTTAAATCTAAATCAAGGCACATTTCAATGAAAGTTATTTTGTATACTACGTATATAAATTTGATTGTTGATTTTAATTATGTTAAAAAGCCATTTTCAGTGTACTAAAACACTAGAGTGTCACTGTTAAAAAAAAAAATACAGTGTCCATATTTCAGCTTCTAAAACCCCAAATTCCCCTAATTTCACCCAATCTCCTTCCCATTCCCGGCCGCTGCTGCTGCGCGACCACCGACGACCACTCCGGTCTCCGGCCACCGCGTCTCTGCTCCCCCAAGCTCTCAGGTAATTTTTCTCTGCAATTATTCGTTTTTCCACTCTGTTTCTGCGTCCTCTCACCTCTGTTTCTTAGTTTCCCTCTCTCTCTCTCATCTCCCAAAGGCTTGTTTCTTCTTCTCCTCTGTTGTTACTGACTTACTGTTGATTTTTCTCCTCTGTTACAACTTACAATCTTCTGTTCCTTCTCCTTTCTTCTCTGTTACTGTTTGCCTAAATCTCTGTTTTCTTTCCCCTTTTTAGTGCTGGTGGGTGTTCCTATGTTTTGCAATGGCAACTGGCATTGGCACTCAACTTGACTACACTACATTGGGATTGGATGATTAGCTATTTAGATTAAATTCTACTCTTTACACTTTATTTTTCATGTCAATTAAAATATGAAGTCTTGAATTTGTCAATGAGAGTATGAGACTTAATATCTATCTAGTTTCTAATATCTATTGAACCTTTGTTATGATATTTGCTATTATATCTATGATATTGAGCCTATATTTGATGATATAAGTTGTTATTAGTTAGCAGAATTTTTATTTGTTGTATTGGATAATTGCATTATGCAGGTTTTTTAATGTGTGTATGTATAATTGTATATATATTATAGATATATATATTTATAATTTTTTTTTAAGACCGCCATGGCATCCGCCATAATTATATGGCGGTATTTTGGCTTTCCGCCATGGACCGCTATAGCATTTATGAGGTTGTCCCCTGTGCACCGCTTGTCAAGATTGGCAATACTGCCTGCTACTGCATGTTCAAGTTTAAGAGTTGAAAACACTGCTACTGCTATCCCATGTTGCAAAAATAACAATATATTTGCTGATTTCTTCAGTTATGTTGACAGGGAATGGAGCCAATAGATTCTTCTTTTCCAGACACGGCAGAATGCGATCTTTCAGTACTAATTCCAAGGGGAGGTCCCATTTATGTTTCCAATATGGTTGGCCCCTCGACTACGGTTCCTCGTTTTGAGGGTTCTTTTCTCTCTGAACTTCAGGTATGCATCTCTCTCTCTCTCCCTCTCTCTCTTTCTCCCCCCCCTCCCCCTGTTTATCCACCTTTCATCTATAATTTATGTGCAGAATCTGGAGGCCGAATTATGTGAAGATTCATCTCAACTCTCTCATCATGATATCTCGTATGCGTTCTTTCTTCCTCTCTACTACTCTTCATTCTTCATAGCTTCTTCATATATATTATTATATCTTTCTCTTTCACAAGTCACTAATTGATGCCTCTACAGTGTTGACGACCTTAAAGTATTTTCAGAGAATGAGTTAATGGATATGGCTTTGAAAGAAGTATTTGAGGTATGATCTTCTTCTTTTATTTTTTTTTGGGTAGTTCTTTGATTTTTACTCTTTTTTTCTTAACTTAAATCAACTTGTTATTACAGGGTAGGGAGAACAACGAAAATCATCCACCACTTTTGAATCAGCCCAATACAGGGTCAGTTACCTTTTTTTTTGTTGGTTTTATTTTCCTTAGATTATTTACTCGGAAATTGAATTGCCCTTACCCCCCTGTTATCTGAGTTTTTTCAATGCAAGGTTCTATAGCTGTCTCAACTATGAGTCAGTCAAGCCATATTGCTCATAACAATATGAAAAGTATGTCGCAAAAAATGAACATATCGTGTCAATTTTATTTAGCTGCCTGCTTCACTTATTTTGTTTCTATTCTCTCCTAGAAACTTTTCAGATGTGGTTGTGATTATATGTACAGATGAACTTTTATTAAAAGTTAGAGAATTTTATAGTTGCACTAGGCTTGTTTTTAATTCATCATTGTTAATGCATTTACTGGGGGCGAACAATGATGAAGTTAGTGCATCCCTATCACTCTCTTATTCTATCTCAACTTCCCTTTGCTTTGAACAAATTAACGAAAGGAATTCTGTTTTGATTTGGTAGCAGGTGTCATGTGAAGAACTCCAGGAAAAAGAAAAGGGGAACAAATAACTCCATTCTTGACGTAATGCAACTGTCTATAAACATTTATGTTTCCCTATAAATATTTAATGCATACATTCAATATCTTCCTCTTGTCAATTAATACCTCAGACATGAAGGTTTATTACATGTCTTCCAACTTGAAAATTGACCTTTCTAAAATATGAGTTTAACAGTTTATCTAGGTTTATGAAGAAAACTATATTGTTCAAGTACAAAATAAATCATTCTGATTTCTGTCACATGATCGAGTTGGCTATTACGCTAGATTAGTTTGATGGTGTGAACAGTTAGAAGCTGTGTCACAAAAGACTTTGAGATGAATGTGTGCCTTAACCTGTTTAGACCATTCAGTTATGAAATCATGTTTAGCATTAAATGTGTAGCCAAATTTTCTGGATACCATCCTTGTAGTTTTTTTGGTGGTAACATTTCTCTTATATTTGATAAATTTCCAGAGTGATTGTATGGACAAGGTGGAGCAAATTGTGACAATCAAACAAAAGCAGGAAGAAGACATGGCGGCAGCTAGACTTCATTCATTTAAGTTGGTATTATAAATATTTTTGTGATTATTCTATTTTATATATATGATCTGATTTAGGTGTATTGTCTTTGGTTTAGTCCTGTTTGTAGGACCAATGAATCTGCGTGCAAATCATTAGGTACTGAAAGGATGATGGCTCTAAGGTCTATAAGTTCTTCCAGAAAGGTTTCCTGAACTTGTTATCTGATTATTGCTGCATAAAAAATCGTATGATTCTATTTGAAGCACTTCAATGATTTATCCTACTTTTCGATAAGTTCAAGCAATTATTACAGTTGTAGCCTTTTTATGTATGCCTTCTGAATTTGGCTTTCTGCATTGCTTGTCTACATCACTTTCTTAGTTTGATTGAACATTTATTTGAAAATTCTTTTGAAGTGAAGAAATTGACATTTAAAATTATTCAGGAGTTACTTAAGGGCTCCTTCTATTGGGAATGCACAATTGTTTCTTCTTTTTGTATCCATATGAACTTTCATGTGGTTGACTACTAGTCTACTACCATTAGTTGGTTTTGTGCAAAGTTGGTAATGGGACTTTCAGGATTCTCTCACCACTCTCTGTTATAGATATTTTCCTACCAGAATTGAAATTGTATGCATTTCCTCTCTCTTTCATGTCTATATTCGAAATCATTATTCTTATGTAATGTTTAGCAGGTCAACTCTGGGGGCCTTCAGGAACACACACCTGTGCAATACCCAGAAGTTGTTCTATCTGTGGAGATTTACCATAATGTTCGAAAGGGTCTCAAGGTATTCAATGCTGCGCTGATGCTAATGAGAATATATTTCAATATCTAGTTTCTATAATGTATCTTGTATAACTACCATCAAATATGCGATTTACAAGTGGGACCTCTCATTTCTTTTTTTCTTTTCCCCCCCTTTTTTTTTGGGTAGACCCAAGAGTTGTTAGTTCTTGGAAGGCAGACCTTAACTGCTTCGAGGGACAAGATCTTTTGCTCAATGGACCAGGTGATGCAAAAAGCAGGGCAGCATGATCCTTCTGGTTTTTTTCTCATCGAGGTATGCATTATTGCTTGCTCCTGTATTGAGGTGATTATTCCTTCATCAAATCTGACAAAATGCTTCTTCTTTCTTCTTGTAGGATGTATTTTACACTGATTTGAGGGATCCATCTGCTATTGATTTAACTAGACCTATACTAGATTGGGTCCAAAACTCCAAGGAGGAGGCGCAAAAGAAATGGGAATATATTATAACTGGGGAACTAAAGCAGAAACAAAAAGCAATCATGGGCACAGTATCTGCACCACGCATGCCTCATTTCAGTTCCATTGAGATGCACAAGATACGTTTTTGTGACTTAAGCTTTCGACTTGGTGCTGGATACCTGTATTGTCATCAGGTACTTATTTTTTCATATCTATTATTTATGGTTTGGTTGTTACCTTCTTTATATTTTCTATTTTTTGTTTAATTTTTCTTTCAAGGCAGGGGCGGATCCAGACATTATATATTGTTGTGGCTAAATATAAAAGAAATTTTAGGCTAAAATATAAAGTAGAAATTATATTAGGTAGCAAGCAAGAAGTAGCTATAATCTCACATGAAAAGCACAAAAGTTTATTCAACCATGAAAAGTTAAGACTAATTTGTGCAGTAAAAAGGACAAATTTTGCTTTTTTGGGAGAAAACATTACAATGCTGCTGATTTAACATTCCAAAATTTGTGGGCACGAATCAACAATCAAAACAGAAAAACCCATCAGCAAAAACAAACGGAGGTAGCTCCAAACCCAACATGGTTCCATCAAAGAACTCAGATCCGCTGAGTTCACAAGCAAAAATTCTCACCGAAAAAGTAGATCCAACTCAACGCGTGCAACAAGTTCATAAACCAAAAAAATTCTTTGAAAATTGAAAATTAAAAAAAATAGAAATAGGAAAAGATCATCCAATATGAATTCTGTGTAGCGTAGTAAGGTGAATTACGAAGTTTATTTACCTAAGAGACAATGAATCAATTGAATTTCCTCTTGAATTGTGGTTGATTGGTGCGGTGATCAGGGTTATCCATGCGATTAGAAATTTAGGAAGGTGAAGATTGGTAGGTTTTCAATTTTTGCGGAAAAATGTTTTAAAAGTTGATGAATGCCGAAAGCAGCAATGGAAGAAAGAAAGAAAGAAAAACCGCGTTCTATTTGATGTTAAACGTGAATTTTGGTTTTTTACTTATTAAGATATGGCAGCGCTTCAACCGTTGCCATACATTAACACAAAACTTTTAGCAGCGGATGCCAAACCGCCGCTATATACGATATTTAAAAAAAAAAAAAAACTCAAAATCCGGTTTGGCTAAAGCCACACATAGCCTACACATGGGTCCGCCCATGTTTCAAGGGGAAGTTGGGCGAGATTGTCTAATTTTTACAACAGTAGAATGCCTTTCAAATTTAAAGAGAAAACTTATAATAGTTTGATTTGGCCTCCATGGCCAATGCTAGATGTAGGTTTCCTTAAGTGAGTATCTTTAGTGACTATGCAAAGATGAATTAAGGTGATACAAGGAAATAATTGAATATAAGCCCTGGTATTGGGTTAACAGCGGAAGAATTTCTAAACCCAGAACCTATTTCTCTGCACTATTTACATTGGTAGAGGAGCTAATGATTCAATTACAAAAGCATGAAACCATCAATGATTGATGTATAAGATTAAAAGGATCGAGATAGATTATTGTTTTTTCTTCTTCGTATGTATAAAATTTGAGTGTGTGATGCACTCCTAGTTGTCAGAACTTGGAATGTTTAATGTGGTATGTTCTCTGTCTATACCTGCAGGGTGAATGCAGCCATACCTTAGTGGTACGAGATATGAGGTTAATGCATCCTGATGATGTGAACAATCGGGCTGTTTATCCAAGAGTCACTTTTCAACTAAAAATGCGTTTTCAGAAATGTAGGGTTTGCAAGATATTCAGAGCTACAAAGGTCACAGTTGATGACAGATGGACATCAGAAAACCCTTGTTACTTTTGTGATGACTGTTTTGCCCTACTTCACCTAGCAGAGGATGGCTCTCCATTGTATACTGAGTACTTAGAGTATAATTATCACCATGATTAATTGTTGCTAGTTTTGGAACTATTAATCTAAATGTCTATAATCTCTTCCCAAGACTCCCATTGAAAATTACTTCTCAATTTTTACTCGAATTCTGTACATTTTGGCGGGTGAAATATGTCAGATGCTGACTGGAAGGGAGGTGCTTGTTTGTTTATCTACAACTTGTTTGTTAGGGCACAAATTTTGGATCTATTGCGATAAAAGTAAATCGAAAGAGAATTATTTTATACTGTGCCAAAAAACTTCAAGCCTATGATTCTTTTAAGAAAAGATAAGAATATGAGAATATAAGAATATGAAAATGTAGAGACTTGGTCTAATGTTTTGACTTCTTTGCATGGGCGGACCCATGTGTAGGCTATGTGTGGCTTTAGCCACACCGGATTTTGAGTTTTTTTTTTTTAAATATCGTATATAGCGGCGGTTTGGCATCCGCTGCTAAAAGTTTTGTGTTAATGTATGGCAACGGTTGAAGCGCCGCCATATCTTAATAAGTAAAAAACCAAAATTCACGTTTAACATCAAATTAGAACGCGGTTTTTCTTTCTTTCTTTCTTCCATTGCTGCTTTCGGCATTCATCAACTTTTAAAACATTTTTCCGCAAAAATTGAAAACCTACCAATCTTCACCTTCCTAAATTTCTAATCGCATGGATAACCCTGATCACCGCACCAATCAACCACAATTCAAGAGGAAATTCAATTGATTCATTGTCTCTTAGGTAAATAAACTTCGTAATTCACCTTACTACACTACACAGAATTCATATTGGATGATCTTTTCCTATTTCTATTTTTTTTAATTTTCAATTTTCAAAGAATTTTTTTGGTTTATGAACTTGTTGCACGCGTTGAGTTGGATCTACTTTTTCGGTGAGAATTTTTGCTTGTGAACTTAGCAGATCTGAGTTCTTTGATGAAATCATGTCATGTTGGGTTTGGAGCTACCTCCGTTTGTTTTTGCTGATGAGTTTTTCTGTTTTGATTGTTGATTCGTGCCCACAAATTTTGGAATGTTAAATCAGCAGCATTGTAGTGTTTTCTCCCAAAAAAGCAAAATTTGTCCTTTTTACTGCACAAATTAGTCTTAACTTTTCATGGTTGAATAAACTTTTGTGCTTTTCATGTGAGATTATAGCTACTTCTTGCTTGCTACCTAATATAATTTCTACTTTGTATTTTAGCCTAAAATTTCTTTTATATTTAGCCACACCAATATATAATGTCTGGATCCGCCTCTGCTTCTTTGATGTTACTTTTGGAAGGTAGCTGATCACCTGGCTAGGCGGTCAGGGGAGTTTCGCAATTCGGTTTGGATTGAGGAAATTCCCCCTGCGTTTGAGTCTTCTGTTATGGATGATGTAATGAAATCTGTGCCTTCTTGTTTATTCGTTGAATGACACTGTTTTAAAAAAATTAAATATGCACATTGATCATTTTTATAAGAACGAAACTTTATGGTGTATTAATTATATTTTTGACAACAATATTCTTATTTAATTGGTTTTTTTTCCCCTTTTTCCACTATGCAGCTCATTAATAAGAAGAATTGAGAAAAATGGATTGAAGTAATTTTGGAAAGTTTACATAAATTTGTTTCAGCCCCAGAAAAATGGATTGAAGTAATGCTCAGATCCAAGGTTCAAATGCACTAAAATGACATACATTTAAGAAACAGGATGATCGGCACAAAGTAATTTTCATTTGGGAATTTTGGATACTTGTATTTCTCTCAAATTTTCAGCTATTGTACTTTGTATTAGACAATTTGATTCTCTTTTGTAGATGTGATGAGGAAGAAATGAAGAATCTGGTCGGTTAGTCAAGGACTAACAACTAACCATTAATAAACAAAGCAAAGCAAACTCTAGAAAAGTTCCGGTCTCTTTTCAAGAAGAAACATTACTAAACAACCCTCCCTCGTGACCCTTATTCACAATCTTGCCATTGATCTGTTTCACTCCACAGTGAGTCCACACACCATTTCGCACCACAAAAAGCGCCATTTTCACCATTCCCACTGCTCACACTCCGATCAACTTCACTTGGTTGTTCTGCAATCCTCTCCTCTCCATGAATCTCGGAATCTGCGCCGCCGTTGCACCATCCCGATCGCCGCACCTTCTCCGTCGACAACAACCGAGAAACAGAGGACAATGGGTCACTGTGACTGTGAGAGTGACGGCGAGCTCCTCCTCGTCGTACCTTGATATGTGGAAGAAGGCGGTGGACAGAGACAGAAAGACCTCTCAATTCAACAAAATCGCCGCTTCTGCACCTGTGGAGAATGTTGATCATAGCCACGATTTGGAGAAGAAAACCGACGAGTTCCACAAGCTTCTCCATGTTTCCACCCAAGAGCGCGACAGGATTCAGAGGATGCAGGTCATTGATCGTGCCGCTGCCGCCATCTCCGCCGCCAAGGCCATTCTCAACGAATCTAATACCAGTGCCACCGCTTCCACCCAGTATCAACATGGTACCTCATTGCTACAACTCATCATTCTAGGGTTTTCGGTTAGTAAATTCAACATTTTTATGGACAGTAATTAATTAGCTTAGTTTGCTCATAAATTTAATTTCATAATTTATAGCATGTTTGGATCAACTGATATTTTCTCAGAATCAATTCAAGTACTCAGAAGCTACTCGATCAAGCTTCTTCCAATAATTAATTTTGGCTTTGGAATGAATTGAACAAGTATTTCTAAAAATGTTATTAGATATAAGAAAAAAAATGGAAAGTGTGCGTGGAAGGAAGATGTTAATTGTTGTTGTATTCATGTTTTGCTTTCTGTTCATTTTGGGTAGAATCAGGTTCAGGAACGCAGAGTGGGAGTGTTTTAGTGCCAGAGTCGTCGGAACCTCCGAGAAATGCTATCCCAGGCCCGGATTTTTGGTCCTGGACACCGCCGCCACTTGATGGTGATGTTCCTTCAGATGGTTCCAGTGGATTGAAGTTAGATACCAAGTCTTCTGTTCATTCGACCTTACCCAATCCGGTTGCGGAGAGGGAAAGGTCGCCCCAATCTCTCTCCATTCCATTTGAGAGTTTACTTTCTCAGAGCAAAGATAGTCCTCATACTCTTCCACCCTTTCAGTCATCATTAGAGCTGGAAGCTGCAGCTTCAAACCTTGAGTCGCCTTCCTTAGAAGAGGAGCAGAGTCGCGGTGCATTGTCTTCTGGCCATGCGGCAGATGCAGTTCGTGCCCTTAGTGAGGCTGACAAATCTTCACCTATTGGAGTGAGTCCAGATGGATTGAGATGGTGGAAAGAATCAGGAATTGAGCAAAGACCTGATGGGGTGATTTGCAGATGGACAATGACCAGAGGTGTTAGTGCTGATAAAGCTGTTGAGTGGCAAGAGAAGTTCTGGGAGGCTTCTGATGAAGTTGGCTATAAAGAACTTGGTTCTGAGAAATCTGGACGTGATGCAAGTGGAAACGTTTGGCATGAATTTTGGAGAGAATCCATGCATGAGGTAAGCAGTATTTCATACATTCTAATTTGCATGTATTAACATACCTTTCTTACGAAATCATGTCTTTTAAACGTTTGCCATGAATTTTGGAGAGAATCCATGCATCAGGTAAGCAATCTTTCATACATTCTAATATGCATTTATTAAACGCCTTTCTTGCTAAATCATGTCTTATGTCATGCCCTCATTAGCACATTTATTCTGGTTTGAAATTGGGCGCCTGTTTTATAAGCTCTTTATAATTGGTTTTAATTCAAAGTGTTCCTTGCCAACTGCAAATGCATTAGCTGTACCTGTTGACTCATCACTTGTCAATCTGACCTATGATATCTTGGACAAAAACTAGTATTTTAATAAAATTGCTCTGAGTATGATTTTCGCTGGCAGGAAAATGGTCTAATGCATATGGAGAAAACTGCAGACAAGTGGGGAAGTAACGGTCAAGGTAATGAGTGGCAGGAAAAATGGTGGGAGCGCTACAATGCCTCTGGTCAAGCAGAGAAATGGGCGCACAAGTGGTGCAGTATTGACCCAAACACACCCCTTGAAGCTGGGCACGCTCATGTTTGGCATGAAAGGTAAGAACAGTTTAGAAATGGATTAGAACTTAGTTTTAACCCTCTTTTCACAGCCCTCATTCTTTTAAATGTTTAATGATCATTCAAAGCTTACTTTTGTTTAAGATTTCTTTGATTGTAAACAAACAGGACTTTGCAGAAATTTCAAAAGCATTTAGTAAACAGAGCTCAAGATTTTGTCACCTCTAATGCTGGATTGTATTGGAAAAAATTTACAAAACAAACAGGATATAAGCTGTAACTTTATGAAACAGACTAAATTATATGAAACTCAATTCATGTTACTTACTCATGCTATCAAACCAAATATATTCTAGTCTGCACTATATTTATATGAAAACAAGGAAATAAAGTAATAATAGCTACTCTTCAAGGTATGATGTCATCAGAGCATTTTATCAAATTATACATGCATTATCCAAATATGATGCTCTATTGCTTTATGTGTTTTGTTTATTTTTGAAGTATAATTCTCTCATGTGATATATCGGTGAAAGGCTGTGATATGAGAAACCTTTATTCTTTGCTTGTATTCAGTTCTGCTCAGTGTGACTTACCACCATGTATGTCATTTTGAGTTTAGCTTGTTGGATTCAACCATTATATCTTGTTGTACTCTATATTTATTTTATTCTTTGCTTGTATACATGCATGTCATTTTGAGAATTCCCATTTCTTACCTCCATTTTGCTTCAAAACCTTCCTTAAGATTGTGATGAATGCAAATGGCTTTCTCGGAAAGAAATTGTGAGGAGTGAATGAACCTAATTTATCTGAATATTCTAAATAATAAGAAGTGACAGCTTGGTATACTTTTTAATCTTTATGTTATATTTTTATCCCTCCTGGTTTAAGTGTTCTGTGCCTCTGCCAGGTGGGGTGAAACATATGACGGATATGGGGGCAGCACAAAATACACTGACAAATGGGCAGAGCGCTCACAGGATGGTGGATGGGAGAAATGGGGTGATAAATGGGATGAAAATTTTGATCTAAATGGCCATGGCATCAAGCAGGGGGAGACCTGGTGGGAAGGTAAGCATGGAGAGCGCTGGAACCGAACTTGGGGTGAGCAACACAATGGTTCTGGATGGGTTCACAAGTACGGGAAGAGCAGTAGTGGGGAGCACTGGGACACACATGAAGGGCAGGATACATGGTATGAGAGATTCCCTCATTTTGGTTTCTTCCACTGCTATGAAAACTCAGTCCAGCTCAGGGAGGTTCCAAAACCATCTGAAATACAGGACTCCTAATTTGCCGAAATCATATGAAATATGGAGGTCTTTAATCACCTTCAACCCCACCAATCCCATATTTAATATTCATATGTCATTGTAATGTAACCTGGATATAGTATTAGGCTAACTAGTAGGATGATCATATCAAGCTCTTGTGGAAGTGTAAGGAATGAATAGTGTGTTGTTCCTTCTTGTCAGCACAAGAGCAGCATATACATATATACTTCTTTCATTTTTATTTTTTTTGGGTAGAATTTTGTGTGTTCTTTTTTTCTCTGTGGCTCTAAGCCTTTATCTGAAGTGTTTAAGGTTGTTTGGGTGCTAAAGATCTGTAGAGTTGGAACTTTGGTTTCTAGTAGGATGGTTAATATGAATGTGCGATGAGTGAAAATAGAAATTAGAAGTGAAAGAAAAAATTAAAAAGCGAAAATATCAGAATTTGTTTATTTTCTATTTCTATTTTTTGTTTTTAGTTTTAAATGCAAATATGCTTCTATCTCTGCACTCCAGGGTCAATTTTGTTTGGCTTGTGGAGTTGCTCAATTAAATTTCCTATTTGACTTCCTGACATTTTCAAAAGCTTCAACTTAAAAGAGGATTTCTCATAGGATTGTTGTCATTGTCATTCTCTCATTCGATTAATTGTTTCGATTGACCTTACTGTATTACTTACTGTCTAGCATGCTCTTCCTTACTTTCTTTTTCCTCCCTAGCTTGAAGGAGGGAAAGGCTCACCCCTAAAACTAGATGGCAGAAGAGATTGAAAACAAAAATAAAAGAAAAACAAGTATATAATCACTAGACAGTGGAGATGGTTTGTCCTGGCTGGTGAATTGAATATTTGCTGCCCTGCTACATCCCAGGTTCTAGGCTCTTCTGTTAGAAACATCTTGAGATATGAATCCTTCTATGGAAATATCCCTTGAGGATGTTGTGGAGTGTTGTTCGGGTCGTGGACTTGGACCAGGTTAACCCTGATCCTTTGTTTGGGTTGAGTTGATCCGTCATCAATAGAGTACATGGGCTGTGTGCAATGATGCCCAAGTGTTTATGGATTGGACATTGGAGGCCCAAGTCTGAACAAGTATTGTCATAATATGCTGAGATATGATGGAACATACTCTGTTCTAATACCTAAAGAGAAGATTTCATTGATGCAGTCTCATATTGCCTTAGATTTGACTAAGGGAATTAAAGTGACTATCATGAGAAATGCTGATAATTGGCCATAATAATACCATTATAATTGTGTTATTCTCCATGATAAGATGAGAAATCCTAATCCTACATGAAGCAAAGAAAATCAAGGCATGCACTGTACTTCTAGAGTATTGACTTGACTCCTTCCATTGAGAATATATTCTCCACACGCACGCACGTGGCAATTAACACAAGACGTGTTATTTTTTTCCCTTCACAAAGCGCGTTGACAGTGAACTATGAATTCCAAACTTAAATACTACTAGTACTACAATACTTTATGAGAGTTTAAAGAAAGAAAGGTGCATTTTTTTGTTTTCTAAATTCTAATCCTCTCTTCTTCTGGGTCTTTTCTGGTGGAAGCAAATTAAACCAGCGTGGTCTTTGGGTGGTGTTGAAATTAGAAAGTAGATGGTGAAAACAGAGGACTCTCCACAAAGTCCACACCATACCAATTAATGCCTTTGGTCCCCTAAATATCAAACCCTTCCAGCTGTCTAATTATATTATTCAAACCAAATAAGTATGTGAAAATATTATACAAACAACAACACCATTTAAATCTTCATACCCCACTTTAATTCACTCTATTCTATTTGGATAGAGATCAAATTCAAGGGGTTGCATTGCATATTTTGCAATCAGATTCTTTTCCTTAATAAAGCCACAACCATCATATCAAAACACAGTCATAAGCGTGGTTTGACCCTTATATTAATATTACAATTCAAAAAGAAATAATATATCTTGCTACACTTTCCACATTGAACTTCTACATATAGCCCAGCTAAGATTGAGCTATACTCAACAACACATCTCTCTCTCTCTCTCTCTTTCTCGGTTCAAAGTTCAAACCGTGTATTGGTTGAGTTTGGTTTGAAAAACAAAACAAGCATACTATGGCAGATGTTCTGAGTCAAGAACAGATTGTTGAAATCAAAGAAGCCTTTGGTTTGTTTGACAAAGATGGAGATGGTGAGCAAAGCTTTCTCCTTTTTCCAGTGTCTATGTTTTTCTTTTATTTTCAATTACAGTCCTTCTGAGATTGTGAAATAAAATGCACGTCATGTTTCGAAATTTGGTCGAACTTATTTTTTCTTCAGTATCAATTCTGATACCAAAAGTTATTTATATAAGTTTTTTTCCCCATAATTGATGATAATTTTAGAATTTATTGTAGAAGAATTTCTAAATATACTACTTATAATGCGGTTTTATAACATATGTATATGCTAATGAATCTTTGATACTTGATAGGGTGCATTACTGTGGAAGAATTAGCCACAGTTATCCGTTCATTGGATCAGAACCCAACAGAAGAAGAGCTCCAAGATATGATAAACGAGGTCGATGCAGATGGCAATGGAACCATAGAGTTCGTTGAGTTTTTGAACTTAATGGCCAAGAAAATGAAGGTAATTAAATTGTGTTCTTTAATTATTCTACTTTTTATTTCTGAAATTAAGTTCCGAAGCATGAATATGCATGTTTACCAATGTCCCTCTAATTAATTTCTGTATTTTCTCTCAATCAGGAAACTGATGCAGAGGATGACCTGAAAGAGGCTTTCAAGGTTTTTGACAAAGATCAAAATGGCTATATTTCTGCTAGTGAGGTATGTAAATTTTGTTCCTCTGTTCAGGTTCTGATGTAAGTTTCATTTTTTCATGGCAATGTCAATTATAATAGGCTTAATTACAACTTTGGTCTCCGACGTTTACCAATGCCACGATTTTGGTTCCCCACCTAATTTAATTACATAGATGGTCCCCGACGTTGTAGGCTGCGTGCAACGTTAGTCCTACCGTTTATTTCTTAATGGAGGAGGCTTACGTGGACGTCTAGTTGGAGAGAAAAAGGAGATCTGAGGAGAGAGGGGAGCACGTGAGTATCACGTGAACCTTATATGAACCCATTATACCCAAATCTGAAACCCTAGGGATCTAAATCGCGTTACCTTCTTCGTTCCAGGGAGGTCAGAGGTTTGGGTATAATGGGTTCAGATAAGGGTCACGTGATACTCACGTGCTTCCCTCTCTCCTCATACCTCCTTTCTCTCTCCAACTGGACGTCCACGTAAGCCTCCTCCATTAAGAAATAAACGGTAGGACTAACGTTGCACACGGCCTACAACGTCGAGGACCATCCATGTAATTAAATTAGGTAGGGGACCAAAATCGTGGCATTGGTAAACGTCGGGAACCAAAGTTGCAATTAAGCCATTATAATATTCACCCTTTCTAACAATTTTGACAAAGGGGGAGCTCACACTTTCTAATGGTTCATTTAACTTGTAGACTAAGTAACAGAGTCCCGGTTATTTTATTTTTAACAAATTAATTTCCTTCTTCAATTGCGCCCCTTACTTATTCACTTTTTCCTTGATTTTTTGTTGGGTTGTTTAAATCACCCGAAAAATGTCGCTCAACTCTTTGGTGAGCAAATAATATTTTAACATGTGTTATGAGCTGAAATTTTCTAATTCACATATTAAACTATTATTAAATCATTTAAATTAAGGTAATTTTATTCCGTATTTACATAGAATTATTTGACAATTCATACACACGCATGCAGTTATTGGCTGCTTCTTCCATATTTCAATTCCTAATTTCAAAATTGTGAATCATTAAGTTTTTCTATATTTTAAAATTTAATTTTGATTATTTATTGTTTACTCCTTCCCTTCTATTATTCGTCATGACTTCTCGTAATACCTTATGATGCACGAGATCACAAATGGGTTGGTTTTAACTTAAGAAACATACACATATGTGTATCTGAAAAAATTAGTACATTAATTTCACATGTACACCATCTAGGACAGTACTTTGTACTTCTCCGCAACCAATGGATAACAGCTGTTTGATATAAAAAATGGCTTGGGGTTTGACATAAGATTTTCAGTTAATCAGTTCTACTCTATTAATTAATATATATGCACATGATTCGTACAAATATAATTAAATTCTTTCTGTGCTATGCAGTTGAGACACGTAATGATAAATCTTGGTGAAAAACTAACTGATGAGGAGGTGGATCAGATGATTCAAGAAGCAGATTTGGATGGTGATGGTCAAGTTAACTATGAAGAATTCGTTAAGATGATGATTACCATTGGATGAAACTCACTCACTCTCAATAAACATATCATTATTTTTGCTATTCAAATTCATTTGGCTCCCATTAATCGTCTCATTCAACTGCAAGAAATAAATGTTCCTATCATAGCATGTTATACTCTATTTGTATTTTGTAGTCAATGAAGTGAATGAACAACGCGTTAGGGTGACATCTAAGCTACACCATTTGTTTTGTTCAACTCCAACTCATAGCTATTCTTTTTCATGTTATGTATTTATATAGTCATAATAATTATTACTTTAAGAATTTTTGTTTGCTTCAATTTTATGGTTGAAGAACTTCTCCAATTTTATAACTTTCACCACCCTCTTACCTCAACATCTTAGGCAGTGACATTTTCTAATAATTGTTTTTACCTCCCTCTTCATTTATCATAATGGGTGATGTGGCAAAAAAAAACTTATTCTATTATATTACAATCAAACTCAACAATCTCCACCATAATTGTAATGGACACATCTTTCGCTTTCAATGTCTACACCAACAATAATATATAGTTCTCATCATTGCCTACATTGACGAAGAAAATTATCATGCTCCACCACAAAGAGTACACTTTAATTGTCCCCAAGGGTTAACTTAAGTGGTAAGAGTTAGGAGACATAAGGGTTGGGTGGGATGAAGGGCGAAGGGTTCAAGGTTCGAACTCTGAAGAGGGATTAATTTACTAACATTACTAACAACTAACATTTGTCTATAAAAAAAAAGAGTACACTTCAATTGGAACTAGCTTTGTTTGATTTATGAGAGAAAGAGAAAAGAAAGAAAGAGAGAAAATAGGTAAAGAGAAAAAGGTGAGAAATATAGTATATTTTGATTCTGTTTGGGACATGCATATTTCTAGGATCTATTCTTGGGTACATGGTTGGTGGAAAGAATGCCCTTATTCACCATATGATTTCTCCCAATACTTTGAGGAAATCAGAATTCATACTCCCAGGGATATTGCACGAAAAGTTGAGTGGCTTCCCCCAATTGCTGGTGTTTTAAAAGTTAATGTTGACGGCTCCTCGAGGGGTTCCCCTGGTCCTAGTGGTATTGGCGGGGTGGTCCGTAATCACAGTAAGGAATTTGTGGGAATTTTTTCTGAGGCTGTGGGCATGCTCTGGGCCTATGAGGCTGAGGTACTGGCAATTTTGAAAGGTCTCCAATTCTGCAAATCACACTGTCTCAATCATCTCCTCATTGAAAGCGATTCTATCCTAGCTGTAGGATGGGTTAACAATAAGTCTAATAGACCTTGGAAGCTGGGCAACAAACTGAACTTGATTGATAATTTGAGGATAGAACTCGATGTGTTGGAAGTTGCTCATATTTTTAGAGAAGCCAATCCAGTTGCGGATGCTCTTGCAAAATCTGGAGTGGAACGAGAGACCCCTCTTAGTGTTTTATTTCAACAGTGCTAAATCTGGTTTTGGCTTGCCATTGCTCCTCTTGACCCTGCTGCTGTTTTCGTGATTCTATATTTGTTTTAGTCTTCCTTTAATATGTTTTACTCATCTGTTTGGTTTATCTTGCCTACTTGAGAGGGTTGGTCTCAAGCCTGTTTTCTTATCTATATAATCAGTTTTCCTTTCGAAAAAAAAAATATAGTATATTTTGCAGGTTGTTTGGTATGATAGAAAGAGAAGAGAAAGAGAAGATAAATAATGAGGTGAAAACTCTCTCCTTTCATTTGATTTAATAGAGATTGAAAAGAGTGAAAATTGATGTGTAAAATGACATGTTCACCCCTAATATAAAGTATTTAATTTTTTAAAGAGGGTATAAGGGGAACAACAAAAAATAGCTCTCTTCTCTCGGACTTCTTCACAAAATGGAGAGAGCTTAAAAATTTAATGGACCCCACATGTATTATGCATCTCTCTTTCTGCTAGTGTCAAACCAGACGAGAGTGCTTCCATATCTCTTCTCAATCTATATCTATTCTCTTTCTCTCTTTAGTATTTCACTTATAACAAACACAACGTAAATATCTGAAGAATTTTCGCATGTCGAAACCCAACTAGAGAGTTATGGTGCAACCTCTGTATTGACTTTCTCGGGAAGCTCTTAAACCATCGACACAATCTCACCACATACCTTGCATCAATGTCAACCATTGTTGGTGTTCTATTCCATCTACTAACAATAACTTACCATTTTTCATTGCAGCGCAAAAATACTATAAGGATACACTTTCATCTTTTGGTGAATATCATCCTCTCTCATAGATGAGGGAGACATTGCTATATCTAAGAGTTTTGTACTAACATTGTTCCACGTGAACAATTTTTCTTTACATGCCCAGAATTCCCACTACTCTAACATGATATCCATCAATCTTCTTCCCAAAAGGCCCACTCCTAGTTACCAACATCGACGTTGATGAAGTGCTTTCTTCACTTTTCATTTTCCTTCTTTAGAATAATTTTACCGGAAACTTCTTCAGTACTCAAAGTTCCATTCCAATACATCAAAGCAGGTTTGATATGCACAAAGGAAGAAAAAGAGACAATATAAGTCTTTACGCTTCAATTTCTCTTTGGAACCCCAAAAGTGGTACAAGGGCCAATGGTTGGTGCGACCATGATGACGACTCCTTGTATTAAAAGTATTCCTGACAATGTGGTTGCCAGGCTTCCGTTGAAGGGGGAACATGACAATGTGGAAGGGACTCAAACGTGAGAGGGAGAATGTTAAAAATTCAAGTGCGAGTTGGAGTCTCACATTTGCTAAAAAAGGGTGAGGTGAAGACAAATTAAGAGATGCGACTCATACTTTTCACACTTCTAACATGTCATGCATATTCTTTCCACGGACCTTCTTCCCATAAGACTTACTTCTCGTTACCAACATCGACTTTGATGAAGTGCTTCCTCACTTTGTATTCTCCTTTCTTCATAAATAATTGTTCTAGAAACTTCTTCAATGCTAAATTTTCATTCCAATAAATCAAAACAGGTTTGATATGCACCTTGGAAGATATAAGAGACAGTATAAGTTTATACGTTTTAATTTCTCTTTGGATGCCCAAAAGTGGTATCAGAGTCAGTGGTTGATGCGGTCATGATGACAACTCATCTTCTTGAAAATATGGTAGTCAAACCTCTGCTGGAGGGGGGAGTATGGTAATGTGGTGGTGACTCAGACTTTGAGAGAGAGAATGTTGAGAATTCAATTGTGAATTTGAGTCTCACATAATATGAGATGTGACCCATAAACCAAATTCTTAAGGTTTTAGGTAAAGATATGATTTTCAAATCTCATAATGATCTTTTGTGCTAATTCTTTGATGCAGGTTCTCCTACTCTCCCTATGTCTCCCCAACAGGGGCGGAGGGAGGGTACTTGGTGGTGTCCTCCCCCCAAGCTTTTTAATTTTGTTTTTTATATGTCAAAATTAAGTCTATGAGTGAGTTGTAAATAATATTATAAACATGTCATATTCTTTGTTTTAACCCTCATTATTTCATCTTAACCCTCTAATCTCCAATTCCTACCTCTGTCCACTGTATCCAACAATATTCTCTCTTACTAATAAAGTAAAAATATAATTATGTTAATTCATCTTGAACATCTCAAATGCATTTATAAAGTAGTGTAAATTGTTTATACTTAAAATGAATGATGAGAATGTTTATGAAAACAATGATTCATAAACATGCCTATAGTAGGATATAAAAGACACAATTTTTCTGCGGATTTTTCTTAAAAATTTCCTGTGAATTTTGCTTCAGAAGTTATTGAAGGAAAAATTTATAACAAAAATATGTAGGAAAACTATTATCGAAAAAATATTCGCAAGAAATAACATTTCAGCGGTTTGAAACCGCCGCTATATCCGTAGCAAAATCCGCAAGAAATTGCGAAGCAAAATCCACAGGAAAATTGGTATTTTTTTATATTTTTACTGTAGTTATGTGTAGGAATCATTATTGTTATGAAAATCACTTGTGAGACTTTGACCCAAAAATAAGTGGTTGGACTTGGGTATATGGTGGGAGTTTTGTCATTTTCTTGACTTCTAGGCTTCTAGCCATAAGAGACCTACTCTTCCATCTTTAAGAAGTACTGTATGATATAAACGCAGATAAAAAAAAAGTATGATATTAACAATTCCTCTTCATATTAGTTGTTACGTATACTATCTTTATGTATACAATCTTTTTCGAAGGCAATAGTTACAAATCACAAGACCGTGTGGTTACATATGGTGAAGCTATTAAATAAACACAGTTGAACTATTCAGAGCTTGCAATTAGCTGTCTTCTTGGAATGCAGACTGTGACAGATGCACATTGTCAATGTTTCTCAAGTTTATAGTGTTCTCATGTGTCATTAACATCAGAGGCCAGTTAAATCTGACTCATTGTTGCCCTTAATGTTAGAAGTCTCACATTGGCTAGAGATAGAGCTAAGATAAGCTTTATAAGGGTTGTGCAAACCTCAACTCTGGAGCTAGCTTTTGTGGTTGAGTATAGGCCTCCCAATTTCTAATATGGTATCAGAGCCTATCCTAGATCCATTTGTTGTTTGTGGAGACCTCCCATTATTGGGCCACCCGTTGTTGTTGATCCCACGTTTCCAGGTTGTTCAGTCCTGGACGTGAGGGGGTGTGTTAGAAGTCCCACATTGGCTAGAGATAGAGCCAAGATAAGCTTTATAAGGGTTGTGCAAACCTCAACTCTGGAGCTAGCTTTTGTAGTTGAGTATAGGTCTCCCAATTTCTAATACTTAAAGCCTTTGATTTTTCAATAATCATCTTTTATACCACTTTCCAGTCATTCAATCGACATTCGCAATTTGTGATGATCTTTTATACCGCTTTCAAGTCATTCAATAATTATCTTTTATAACTACTGATTTACGGTAAAATCCACCATAAATTATAAGTTTTAGAAAAATGTGACACTAATATTTTAAAATCACCACAAAATACTTGCGGGAAGAATCATCACAGACTTTGAGGTGATTTACACGTGTCAGTGTCATGATTCTTTTTTCAACTTTACAGTTTGTGCAGTAAAAAGCCGCCACAAATTATATATATATATAGATTGTATGTCTAGAAAATGGTATTTTTATATATCAGTACCGTTGATTTTTAGAAGTATTCTTAACTCACGGATCAGGCATATGGGCCCATAATGTGACACAAGCCAAGGTTATTCCAATAAATTGATGACTATAGTCTTTTGCTATTAACCATTAAGTAAGTGACATCAACCGTTATTGAATAAACAACATTATGTTGGAATAGGTAGAGGCAACTTGATCTATGAAAACATTTTATTTTTGTGCATCATGAACTATAATTTTTATTTGCTGTCACAATTGAAGTCATGAATAATCTAGGAAAGGGCGGAACTTAGTTTAACTGCATAATTGAAGTTCAAATTAGAGGTAGAGGGTGAACTAGAAAATTTAGAGGTCAAATTATTAAGAAGAATCTAGATTTTAGTATTTGGTTATACTAACTCTACCCTAAAAGCTAGTAAGGTAATTTAGAGGTGAGAATTACACTCCCTTTATATGAACTATATTGTTTATATCTCTAGCCAATCTGAAACTTTAACACACTTCCTCATACCTAGGTCTGGACATTTGGAGCGTTGCAGGGACTAAACATCTGCGTGAAATTTTGCTGCAACCAGAATTCTACACATACCTCAAATCTGCACCTTCTGGAGGACTATTTATCCATTTGCTTCTCCTCTTCAGTTGCAAGCTACAGTGACTCAGACTGGGGCAGAATTTTCGCACTATAGGGGCCATGATCTAATAAATTAATAAGATATGACTTGAAAAAAATTTAATTTTTCACAATGTACAAAAAATTTAACTTGTAACTGAATTCTACATATCTAATTTCAACACAGGATAAATACTTGGAAGATATCTATTAATATTACTGTTTAATCTGTCTATCTTGGTTCCTGTTCCTCCCTTATCTCACGGAAGACTAAGAAGCAAACAAAGTCTCCTGCTCTTCTTCAAAAGAAGAATATAGAGCAATTGTTGTGGTTACTTGTGAGGTTCAATCCGCAATACATATTACACATAATCCCTCTTTTCACTAGAGGACAATGCACATTGAATTGGATTGTCATGTAGTAAGGAAGAAGTATTAGAATTAGGGAGGCCTAACTCAACCCAAAAGCTAGCTCAAGAGTTGAGGTTGCTCTACCCTTTATAAACACGTGATTGACCACATCTCTAGCCAATGTGAGACTTCTAACAAGAAGATCAAGTCAGGCCTTGTACATCTTTTTTCGGTTTCCTCGCAGTTCGAACTAGTAGATGTCTTCACTAAGCCCTTATCCCCTTCTGTTTTCCTTTCCTTCATTTCCTCAGGATATACATTCTCCAGCTTGCGGGGGTAATAGAAGTAAGAGGATTTAACATTATTCATTTAAATTGGCCCATTCTAGTTGGCGCAAATACAAAAACCAAACATAATGGTGAAGTTGTATTAGTATAAATAACCAATCATAGTAAAATCACCAAACAAACAAATGTTCCAACTTACAATCCAAGGCAGCAAAGTTGCCTCCATTAAATCCCCACTGCTTGCACTCTCAACATGGTGACATCTCTCAAGCAAAGTAAAATTTGAAAAAATCTCTCGAGATCAAAAGTCATTTTCCGGAAAAAAAAAATCACAAGAACACTGACACAAAGGAGAAGAGTAAAAGAGAAGTGTAAGTATAGTTCTGAAGGTTTTAATTTGCCACAGTTGAACAACACATGAAGCTGCTGAAGAATGAAGATCGAGGCTTGCGCTTTTCTTTCCCTTGAGGTGAAGTAGATGACACTTCCTTCTTTGTCCAACCATGGTTATCTTGTGGTTGTGGCATGAGTAGAAGATGTGCTTCTTCTTCTTTTTCTTCTTCTCTTAAAAGACCTTTGAATGGAGCTTTATATTTCTTTGAGTAACTTCTTTCCACAGTAACTATTTTCTCTTCCACTGGCATTTCCTCACTGTGTAACATGCTCTGGTCATACTCAGTATGGGGCATTGATTTGCTGAGATTTAGACTTGTCTGGCTTAACAAGCTTCCATTTGTTGCAGACTCTTCCTGATAAAGCAATGGAGTTTGATCTGAATCTTCTGAAAGGTTGAGATTGAAGCTTGGTGATTTTTGCATCTGGCAAGAGATGTTTGGATCATCAGGGCTTGATTCAGTGCTGAGCCTTGTTACACTGTCCTTTGTTTCATAATAACCACCATTTACAAGTACTGAATTGTTTGAACATGGTTCCATTTCCATGTCCATAGTTGCTGCTGAAGTTGTTAATTCTGCACCAGTCAAGGAAGAAGAAGAATGCTGCAAGGAAAAAGATTCTTCAAGGACTGTGGTTACCGGATCAGAATTGATTTTCTCTGAGATTTCTTTCTCCTCAAAGGTTTTTATGTTAGCAAGGGAAGCTTCTGGTTTTTCATTTGTATCTTCAGCTTTATTCTTATCATTTTCCTTCCTTTCATGTCTGGAATCAACAATATTTGGCCCTGTAATAACAACAACTGTTTCAGCTTCAAGAACCACAGAATATTTTTCTTCTGGAGCAGCACTGCTTTCATTTGAAGCCTTGTTGGAGTTGTTAACATAAGCATCACCACATTGAAGTCCATAATCAGTGACCTCAGGTTCTTCAACTTGGTCACTTGTGGCAATCAAAAAGACACTAGAATCAAGTTCTAAATGCCTTTCTCCATTGCAGTCTTCATTAGATCCTGTTGTCATCTCATTTGTATTAACCATGTCTGACTTATTCTCTTGAAGTGATTCTTTCATGCATTGATCTGGCTTACAATTATCTTGTAGATTATCCCTAGTTGACCCACTTCTGCTCAATTTTCTCTCTTCATAAAGTACCTTGCAATTTTCCTCTTGGTCAGAATTAATTGGGTGATCTACAACAAAAGGTTCAGGAAATGAATTCAGGGAACCCTCAGTAGTATAATTGGCCTTGGTCAATAAATTACCTTTACTTCCACGACCAATACTTGGGGAATCAAATATTTTTTCTGAAGTATCTATCAAACCACCATTCCCAAACTCATTTCCATCTCTATAGTCTGACTTGTTTGCACATGACATTTTCTCTTGGAATTCCATATCTTTTTCTGGAATATCATCCTTAATCTGCTGAAAATTATTAGCATCAGGAAAATTATCTTTCAGGAGTGATTCAGTGCCATGGTGTGATCCTTCAGAGAGAACTTTGACCGAATCATGAAGATCAGAATGTTCGCTTGGTGATTCTGCTTGAAGTTCTGAATTTTCCATATTCACAGCATTCAATGTTAAAACTGTTGTTACCTCTTCATCTGCTAGAATTTAGAAGTAAGAAAATGAAGACGTGTAAAGTTTTCATCATGTTCACATCTTTGACAATTTAAAATCTTGACTTTTAAAATTTAAATCTAATAATGTTTGAGCAATTCAATCTAAATTGGAATTAACCGAGTAAACATGGATAAGAAAATTAAAGCATTAATAGATAAAGTATCCCAACCTTGTTTAATTGAAGACTCCTCATCAAGGTGATCATCATATGTTACTGATAGATGTTTGCTTAAGGGTGAGTCTTCTTGCTTGCCACATTTTTCTGTGCCTTCCAATGAAGAACCTGACAATCTCTCAGAGTTTTCACCTTTAGTTTCAACTGATCCAGCAGATGGAGACTTTTCAGGTTGTCTGGCTTCAGTCATTTCTTCACCCATAGAAAAGAGTTACAAATAATATTTATATTGTGCTTCTAAGCAACTGTTGGTTATTCGATAGTTAATATGAATCATTCTGAAAGAAATTACTAACCTGCACCACCAAAAGGATTTCTCAAATTCAACCCGGTTTTATCATCAGAAGCCGAGATGGTAGTTTTTCCTTGAACATCTGTCCCATTGGCAATACAAATGATTACATTCCCTTCTTGTTTATCTTCCTGGGGAAGCTTATCTTCAGGTTCACTTATTTTCTCATCATAATCCAGCCTTGAAGCTATTCCCTGATCATCTTTGCCTTCAGCTTCTTGATGGTATTGATACTCATCAAAATCCTTTTCATGAGTATCTCCTTTGGATAAATCACTATGAAGTGAAATTTTTGTACAGTCAGAAGCTACTCCTGTAGTTTTCTCCTGATCATCTTCAGCTTCATCAGGTGGATGCATTTGATTTTGCATATTCACATCACTTTCATCAGCATCTCCTTCCAATGAAACATTTTCAAGCATGATTTCTGCTTTCTCTTGAACATCACTGGCTTCAGCTGTTGGAATCATTTGAATTTCCTCTTTCACATCATCTGCATCACTCTCGTCTTGCAATGTAACATTTTCAAGGTCACCTGTTGCACCTTCAGAAGCCAGTTTTTTGGCTTCCACCGGAACATCTTCAGCTTCAGCTGTTGAGAGTATTTGATTTTGCATATTGACATCAATTGCACGTGTTTCTCCTTCCAAAGGATCAGTTTCAATCATGCTTGTTGTGTTGTTGGAAGAAAACCATGTGGCCTTTTCCTCATCACCTTCGGCTTCAGCTGTTGGAATCGTTTGAACTTTCCCTTTTTCATCATCTGCAAGATCATCCTCTTGCATTGTATCTTTTCCAAGTTCAGTTCTTATTTCACTGGAAGCCTTTGAAGCATTTTCCATCACATCTTTAGCTTTAGAAGTTGCTATATTCTGTTTTTCATCATTGACACTTTCTCCTTCCAAAGGATCATTTTCAAGCATGTTTGTTGTGTTGGTGGAAGCAAACCATATAGCTTTCTCCTCAACGTCTTCAGCTTCAGCTGTTGGAATCCTTTGAACTTCCCCTTCTGCATCATCTGCATGATCATCCTCTTGCATTGTATCTTTTCCAAGTTCAGTTCTTATTTCACTAGAAGAATTTGAAGCATTTTCCATAACATCTTTGGTTATGGATGTTGGTACAGTCTGGTTTTCTTCCTTGACATTGTCTGCACCAACATCCTGTGATGTCCCATTTGCAAGTTCAGCAGCATCTTCGGCGAGATTCTTCTTCTCGGCTTCACTTATGTTATCTTCCTCTGCAAATAGAAAATGAAATGTAAGAAATAGGAAGGAAAAACAGAACTCTACCTCACCAAATTTTGTTTAACATTTTAACAACAGAACATGTACCTTTGATATCAGATGTGATGTTATTACCCATTTCGTTGCCCATGCTCAACTTGACAAATCCTGCAATGTAAAGGAATTATGGCACAACTCCCACACAATTGGTTTGATTCTAATAGAGCAAGATATATTAAAGCAAAGGACTCCAAGTTATGAATCTGGAAGAACAAGAATTCTAGTCCATACCATGATAGTGATGATGATATTCACATGCTCCCTAGCTTTTAACACTTGAGGACAGCTTGATCTATGTGACAATGCCAGAGTGTTTATACTGGATTGAATTTCAAACAGCAACTAACATGATGTTGCTTTGCTTACTACATAAGCCTCATTTTGGCCATCTCTGCCTAATACTCATATCTATATAAAATAACACTTCTCCTTTTCTTTTCCATCTCACTTACCAACTCTGATCATGAATGCTTAGTAATCTAAGAGGAACACCCAATAATGCCACTTTCGGTGAGTCTGTGATTATTAAGTAGTTTAGCACTGGTCTGTCCATATGAAGATGCTTTAAAATGTTGTTAAACTATTCTTGTTCTTGACCCTTCTAACAAAGAAGCCTTGGAGGATTGAAATGAAAGCTAACTACTTTATCATTATTATTCCAATACTATTTGCTGTTGAGCTTTTGGGAATACATATTCAACCGAAAACAGCTTTCCATGTGTTCTGCATTCTTAAAGTGAAGGGTTTGGGGGTTTGAACAAAGGACCTAATGAACTGTATATACGACAGACAGGCACTGGGGACATATCCTTTAATCACTGGCAAGAATGAGGTTCACATAGCCATCATATATATATTTTTCCATTTGTGAAGAGAATGGTATGGTGATCATGATTAGGCTTAAGCAGTAGGGTCTATTGTTTCTTCTTTCGTTCGTTTTTTAAATCACAGAAGCTTATTCTATACATGTAAGTGTAAGGTGGCTTGGAAGAGACTACACTAACTGTGTTGGGCTCATAATTGTGTGCATTATTCTTTGGTGGTGCCCCCTAACTTTCTGTATGAAAAGAGGTTAACAACTCAGACCTTTCTCAATTCTTTATTGCATTGAAAAGAAAATGAAGAAGAGTGGATAGATTTTACAAAACGCAAATGTCCATTGTCACTTCATGTGTCTTACTGCCTTCGTATTAAACCACTTTTTTTTTTCTATCTTGAAAGCTCTAATCAAACTAATATTTAGAAAAGTTAACTAAGTTAATAAATTAAAATGGTGATAGTTAACATTGAAGTGGCTGTAGATATGTGCTCTCTTCATTTTTAACACAAAGTGCCCCACATGAATCACTTTGTTCAGTTTATCTAAGGAAACTACTTCATGGCACATAGACATCATCAACCACAAAAGTGGACAAACCCAGTAAATTAACTTTCGTAGTTTTTAATGTATTTTCATCCATATCCTTGTATTCTATTTGTTCTTTCATAATTTATCACTTAAACCTTTGAGTTTTTATTGGCCAATTTTTCCTTCCTTAGCAGTGCTGTCTGGATATTAATATTTATGCAACTTACGAATTCTCAATGATAAAAGAGTCGATTCTCTTAAGCACAGCTATGTCTGTTCCAATATTCATGGTTTTCATATGCTTTATTTGGGGTAAGGAGAGTGTTTAGCAGGCCCCTAATTAAACAAAAATAACATGGTGATTATTTTATCCTAATAGTAATTAATTTGTCACAAATTTTAAACAGCCAAATAAATAGTAGTTAAGCTATTTGAATTGAACTAGTTATAAAAGACTTGGATAGAATGAAACTATACAAATTTCTTTATCAACATTATATGGTTTAAAAAGAACAAATTTCATTGTATTGTTCAGAACCATCTGTCATTGGTCCTTGGCATAATGAGTGACTTACAGACAATTGATCTTGTCGAAGATTTATGAGTCCTATTTTCAATTGAAAAATCCTGGGTCCATTCAATTATTGAAATCTATCCTTTAGATCATTCCAGATGTCTTGAGCTGTCTGGCAGTAGATAATGCTGGATCCAATTTCCTTAGAAAATGAATTGAGGATCCAAGACATCACTATGTGATTGTTGCGAGTCCAAGCTTGAAGAAGGGCAGGATAGTCGGCTGAAGGACAAGAAAAGCTTCCATCAATGAAGCCATGTTTGTTTTTCACGCTCAAAGCCATGGCCATGGCGCAATTCCAAGAATGGTAATTATCACCGGTAAGAAACTGAGATACCGATACCAATCCTGGACTGTCTTTGTGATGAAGAAAGGATGGACTATGAGGATCATCCATAGCTGCACAGAATTGATGAAGAAGACAATGACAACTCTGGGATAAAAAGTAGATGATGAATTTGAGGAGAAAACAGAAATGTGTGTTTACTCTTCTGACACCATATTAGAAGATCAGATGTAATTGAGAGAAAATAACGAATCAAACTTATTACCGGAGTTGAATCTGTTTATATACAGATTACTTGGCACAAAAGGCTAGATCACATGTACACAATTAGAATCTAACAAATTAACCACTTTCTAACAGAAATGTAAAACTAAAAGCAATAACTCACTAACACAAATACTGACCTTGGGATAGGCTATGTAATGCATATAGGGAGAGTTATGGATGGTTGTCCTTAGACATGAATCGCATTTTTCATGATAGGACACTATACCATTGCTGGATACATGTAGTTGACTCCCCCTAGTGAGAAAAAGCCTAGCTTGATGTCTTTGTTGTGTGGTTCAGAGCCATGTTTGGAAGCCTTTACCAGCCCTTGACAAGAGCTAGAAGCATTTTGCTCATTCAAAATTAAAAATAATTGAATGAGCAAATACTAAGATGAAAAAGGAATGAACAGAAATGATCCTCTTTAAACCAATTCCTAATGATACAGGGCAGATCCAGGAGATGGTGGCCATGTTGAGGAGACTTGGATGATTAGACAAGATGCGCAAAATGGATTGCACACAGCAAGTTTGTGAAAAGGGACCAATCACACCTCTCGCTGCTTGTCTAGCTCTATCAGACTATATCCTGGAGTACTCTTCAATTCTTTATCCTTTGTCATGGCCCTTATATGAGCTACTTCATCCCACCTTCCCCCTTCTGCTAATATATTTGATATCAAAACATAAGAACTTGAGTTACGTGGTTCCAGTTTTAATATCTGCTTAGCAATAGCCTCACCAATCTCTGTATCCCCATAGAGTCTGCAAGCAGAAAGTAAAGTACACAGTGCAGCAGAACTGTGTGTTGATGGCATGCTTTTAACCAGATTGTATGCCTCTGTAAGCTGTCCAGCTCTGCTTAATAAATCTATGATACAATTATAATGAACTTCACCTGGAACTATGGTGTATTCTCTAATCATGCTCCTAAAAATCTGTAGACCCTCTTCTACCAATCCTGAGTGGCTGCAGGCAGTGAGTATCGATGTAAAGGTTAATTCATCAGGTTTAATATTTCCCAATTTCATATGATTAAAGAGTTTCAGCACCTCTGCATAATTTCCATGCATTGCATATGCTCCTAGCATTGCATTCCAGGATGTGAGACACCGTTCAGTCATTTGCTGAAATAGATATCTAGCCATATTTAATTTTCCACACTTAGCATAAGTAGTAATAAGAGAATTATTTACAGACAACTCTTTACCATGAAAAGCTCGGTAAGTGAGACAGTGAACTTCCTTAACAGCACTTAGACATCCAAGCTGGGATAATGCCTGAAGGAGACTAATTAGAGTAACAGAGTCAATTCTTAGATTTTCTCTCTGCAGCAAACGAAACAAAATAATGGCTTCATCGATATGGCCATGATGAACATAACCCGTTATCATTGAGGTCCATGAAACCAAGTCCCTTGATCTCATCCTATTGAAGACTAACCTTGCATACTGTAAATACCCACATTTTGCATATGTATGAATGATTTGATTTGCAATTTCCACACGTGTAATGTATTGATGCCTCAAAACATACCCATGGATAGACCTGGCTAGTCTGATATCTCTCAAGTCTGACACTGCAGAAATTAAATTCAGAAACAAAGCCACATTGGGACTAACACTCATCTTGATCATTTCATGAAAAACATTTATCGCCTCCACAGGCAAATCATTTTTGAGATAACCAGTCATCATAACATTATATATCACAGCGTCCTTATTCCTCAACCTTTCAAACATTTTTCTAGCTTTGGTTACATCAAATTTAGAGTATAGATCAACCAAAGCAGTGCAAGCTACCATATCAGGTTCCACCCCCATCCGGATCATGTATCCATGGATACTCTTTCCGTGACATAAATAATCCAACTCAGCACAGGACAGAATAGCATTGGCCAAGGTTAACAAATCAGGCAAAACCTTTCTATGAATCATTTGACGAAAAAGTTCAAAAGCTTCTAAAGCCTGTCCATTATGAAGATAAGCAGCTATCAAGGGGTTCCAAGATCCAACAGTCGTACTTGTAGCATTCATCTTGCCAAAAACAGCAGCAGCCATCTTTACACCCCCACATTTATGGTACATGTCCAAAAGGGTAGTCTCAAAAATCTCATCACACACGCCAAATCCTCTTCTAATAGCATAACCATGGATTGCACGTCCCTCTTGAAGCGAGCCCAGTTTCGCAGCTGCATGCAGCAAGCTCACTAAGGTTACTCTATTGGGATAGAGGCGTTGGTCCTGCATTGTTGAAGCAATCCGGAAGGCCCCATAAACACATGAACCACCAGAGTGAGCATAGGCAGTGATGATGGAGGTATAAGCCACAAGATCCTTGTTGGTAATTTCATCAAACACCCTGTGTGCATCTTCCAATTTCCCATATTCTGAATAGAGTCGAATGAGAGAGGAACCAACAAAGCAGTCAGAGTTCAAATTAAGCTTGATGGAATCAACATGAACCCTTTTTCCAAATTCGAGCCTCCCAAGAGCAACGCAACTTTTGAGGCAAAGCGTGATGGCAGAGCAATCCAAACTGAATTTCGAGTTCTTCAAATCCAAATAGCGACGGAGAACCTCGCCGTAGTGACGTCTCCTACAAGAGGCAACAAGGTTCCCAGTTATTGATGGGTGCTTCATATTCATATCACATGTATGTATGATGTATCAGTTGAACACTCCATTAGCATTGTTCCATTAGGAGTAGGGAATGGAGTAGCACGTTAGTACGAAAATACACCACAAGAAGAAGAAATGTATACGGTCTTTGGAGGACGAGTTATGGGCATACTTGGTAAATAAATATTAAATCTACAATAATTTTTTAGAAGATATTCTTTTTCTAGTTTTATGTTCTTGGCTTACCACTTTCATTTCAACCTAGCTGATTCGCTCCATTGTAGGAGATGTTTGTGTCCTTCTGAAGACATATTTTGCACTATTAAAAGGGTTGTCATCATGCTCGTCGGGCTTGGCTAAGTTCGAATCTCTCTATCACGTTGAATTTTTATTGTGCTAACCGCCGCAATTGGTTGTTGTTTATGATCAAGCATGTCAGAATGCTTGGTGAATTTAGTGTTGGCGCAATAACTTGGTGTTTGACCGATCAGTCTCGCACATTTCCCATATTCATTACACGATCTCCTTAGCTGTGCAGGACTTGAATCTTCTAGTTGTATCCACGAGGTTGTTTCAGCAAACTGTCATTGGTAATAATTGATCTCAGTGAATTAAATTGAATATAAATGACAACTACCTTCCTTTATCAGCTTGCTCAACTAGTGGAGTTGTGAGGGATGCTCATGGCTAATGGCTCTTCAAGTTTGCTTCTCAATTGAGTGATGGGATGCTCTCTTAGCGGAGATTATGGCCATAAAACAGGGCTTGTCACATTGTTGGTAGAGAGAGTTCAGGAAGGTTCAATGTGAGTATGATTGTTCTAAGGTTATAGACCTCCTTTGTAATGGTGGTGTAATGGTGGTTTAGGTGCAATTCCGAAATAACTTGTATCTTTCAGCTTCTTCACATAGATTGAGATGTTTCGTTGATTCATGCATCTAGAAGTTGTAACATGATGGCAGATAAATAGGCTAAGTTGGCTCATGATAAGGTAGACAATTTCTTTTTAGGAGACCCCTCCTATCGTGTTTACTATTCTCAATTCTAATAGAAAAGTTATGTTTTGTCTTGTATTTATTTTCTTTGTGCCAACAAAAATAACCCATTCATTTAATTGAAAAAAGAGTTTTTACAATTCTACAATTTTATTTATGTTTCAACTTAAAATAAAAATATGACAAACAATATTAGTGGATAATTATTAAACTTTTAAAATAAAATTATTTCTAATAAAATCTTGAATGAATGTATAATGAATTATTTTTAATTTTATTTTTATTTGAAGGGAAGGGGTATGAGAGTGTGACAGAAGAGGGTGAGCTAAATAGATAGATAGATAGATAGATAGATAAGGAAGGAAGGAAGAAAGAAAGACAGTGAGAAAGAAGAAAAGAGATAGCAATGGCAGGTTGTGCAGTATCATTGGCAAACAGCTTCACCTTCGCTTCACGCGCAGTCGCAGTCGCAGTTGCACCCACCAAATCATCCTTTTCCTCAACCCGTAACTTCACTTCTTCTCGTTGTTCTTGTTCTTGTTCTTCTGAATTTGAATCATTATTATGTTGTGTTGATTTTGTTGAATATTTGTGATTTCAGAGCTAGGGTTCGTGACCTCGCAGTTGAGCGGCCTCAGTCTCTGCTGCCAGCCCCAGCCTACACTAAAATTGCCCTCACCCGTTGTTGTTGTTGCTTCTCCAATTGTTGCTCGTAATTTCTATTGCTTTACCTTTCTTCTCATTCTTAATCTAATGCTCCCGTTTTGCCTCACAACTATATATGTTGCTGCATTATTAGCTTGTTATTCTTCTTTTTAAAACCAATTCATGATTCTTTGTGCCATAGATTGCCGGAGTTTTGTGTTAGAAGTTCCACATTCAAACTAGTGTTTATAAAGGGTAGAATAACCCTCTAGCTTTTGGGTTGAGTTAGGCATCCCTAATTCTAATATCTGTATGCCCAAAATCCTTCTTAATAGTGGGAATATTCTTTAATTTGAATTTTGCATCCTCTCACCAAGCTGTGTGTAGAACCTCATTTTATGTACAATACATAAACCATCTTAAATGGTCTTGCATCATAGTTTCCTTTATAAAGCTATTTCCACTTCCCCCTCCTGATCTTATCCCTTATCTAATACTTCCTGGTTAGCCCATTCGTTCCTTGGAATGTCCTCATTTCACTGATCATCATCTTCGTTCATGACAACAATCATTGCCTGGCATTGTGATCCTATAAGTTCCGTTTGTCCTTTGATTTTACAGGCACTTTACCTAAGGAACTTCTCTGTTTCATCCATTCTAATAGGATATAAGGTGTGAAATACCAACATCATTGTCAATCCTCTCATTGTTTTGTAGAATTGATCCCCAGTATATGACGTTCTCATATTTGCATACTTCTTTTCCTTTCTTTGTACTATTTCATCATCTCCTCTTCTATTTTGTTGTTTAATGTTTATATGTTCTGTCTTTGATCTTCACCAATGGAATCATATTTATCCACAATTCGACCATAGATTTGCTCATTTATCTCATCTACTGTGTCACCTTTGAGCAGAGCTAATCTGAACATGGCTATTTATTATTTCATCTTATTGTGAGTCCGTTCTTGTAAGCAGTATGCAAGTGAAAGAGTAAGATGCATTCGTATGACCAAATTAACTAATATGTCTGGATTTTTATTTAGGCTTTAATATAGCTTGCAATTACTAATTGAACTTATAGAAGGTTGTTCCTTGGCACGTCCTAGGGGCTAGGTGTACCTCTGTTCCCCTTCAAAATGACTGGTGAAATTATCAGTCTTAAAATATTGAGCATTGGATGGTATATGAGATTCACTACCAATGTCATTTTCAAAAGGAGTAGCCATGCACCACGTATGATAAAAACAATAGGTGTGATTGTGTGAACATGTTAAGAAATGCATATGCTAGACTAGTTTACAAAAGCAGAACATATACATAAAGGAAGTTTTGTAGGAGTAATTCCTATATGAGTAGTGTATGCAAGCACAGCTAATAAAGTTTAACAGACGTACATTAAAATAATAATAAAATAAGACAACAAATCCCTTGCTGAAGTTATTTTAGTGTTATTTTGAGGTTTTGGTTGGTCGTGCTTGTAAAACATTCTTTTCTTGCGAGAGTTGCACATTTTGAAGTTATATGTGATCATGTAAATAATGGTTTCAGTCTTGGCTCTTAAGTGTATTGAAGGAAGAGCTTTCTTTGTTGAAGCTTATGTCAAGGGTATAAATAGATACATAGGAGTTGAAAATAGAAGTAGCAAATAGTGATCCTCAATTACCATAGGTAACTGGGGCCCTATCACATTTCTCCCCGCAACAAGCATGGGATGGCTACCTGTAAGTGGCCAACCATGCTTGTTTATACTTCTTTATTTTTTAGAAAAAAGTTTATAGCTGGCCGAATTCTGTATTTTTAGATTTGTTCTTCTTGGAAAGAAAGGACTAGCACTAATATTACTCCAGTTCCAGCTTCACATTAAGAGTAACACACATACTCTTGTTAATTTATGTTGGCCTACCATCTTAGTTTTTTTTTTATAGCGAGAACATGAGTAACTAATTATAAGCTAATTTGGTTATTGCTTATTGATGCCAAGCTACATCATTACTATTCTAAAACAGTTTAACTAGTTGACTAGTGATTTATTCTACTTGTACTTTGGTTTTATTTTTTCAGGGAGGATTTGTCCCTTCACCGGAAAGAAAGCAAACAGGGCCAACAAAGTGTCTTTTTCAAATCACAAGACAAAGAAACTGCAGTTTGTAAACCTTCAATACAAGAGAATTTGGTGGGAAGCTGGGAAGCGATATGTGAAGCTTCGTTTATCAACCAAGGCATTGAAGACCATAGAGAAGAATGGACTTGATGCAGTTGCGAAGAAGGCTGGAGTTGATCTTAGGAAGAAATAAGATTGCCTAATTATGATTGTTATTCAGTGGAAGAGTAAATCCATGTTTTTTGTTGTTGTTTGTAGAATTTTCTTTATCGTATATTATTATTAGGGGCTAGATTCTGCCAGCAGTCAGAAGCAACTTGTGTAAAAACAAAATATGATGAGACCATGAGTGTACTAGGCCATGAATCTAACCAATTGAAATCTGCAAAATTCCTCATAATGTTAGGACTGTCATGGCTCATGGGTATCTTAACATTGTATCTAGGATTATCACTGTGAATCATACACCACTAACTTAGTGTTGGTGGACACCTATGAAGAATGTAATTAGAACTGTAGCGACTGCAACTGATCTACTATGAACCCTAATTGGCTTAGTGCATGTTTGAAAACCATGATAATCAAATGTGCATAAATTGCCGCCTATTCTATAAGCCATTCAAATCAGCTTTTCATATGTATGTGCAATTTTCAGCTTTACCAATATTAAGGCAAACAGGCTCTTATTGGGCATTTCTATCATACAGCAAGATGCCCTAAACTTGGGTTCAGTTTAACTCAACTCTGACTTCCCCACATCCTTGACCCTTACAAGCTTCACATAGGCAACTCAATCGCAATGGGGTGGTAAAGTTAGTTGGGCTTGACACGCCAGCTTGCCTAGCCCGCAAAAATTTGATGGCATGGCTTGGGGTATGCAGCCCACTAGCCCGCCCCTTTTGGCCTGTCAAACGCGGGTTGACACCAATGTAGGTATTTTACTTTTAAAAGATAAATATGAAAAACTTAGTAAATTTAGACTTCTTTTTACTAATGTTACTAATATTTTTTTATTCCATGTGCTTCAAGGAATGTTTAAAATAACCATTTAAATGATTCAAAACTTTCATCAAATCACATTGCAACCCCAAAATTATTGTACCCCTATAATGGTTGAAGCCTGAAAAATTCATCAGATTGCCTAATTCTGCCGTTTGTCTTCCGTGAGAAAACTAACGTGAGAAGTTGATGTGACTCCCTCATGCGTGTCTCACGTGATTTTCTTCAGAGAGTTGATGACTGGACAAGTCACATGCTTCTCAAGTGACTCTAAAATGCTCCAACAGTCATCTCCCTCCTCCATCGTCTTCTTCTCTCTAAAGAAAGTCATGTGAGACATGCGTGAGGGAGCCACATCAGCTTCTCACGTTAGTTTTCTCATGGAAGGCAAACGGCAGACCAAAAGTGTAACGACATGTATAGTTGGAGGACGTTTTTTGCTAATTTTGAAGTTTGGGGACGATTTTCGCAGGAAGGCAATAGTTGGGAGACCAAAAGTGCAATTAAGCCAATGATGAATTATCTAATTAATGATGCTAAGAATATTGCATGAGAGTACTGAACTTCTCCACAAACCATACTTGCTTGAAGATAGTTCTTGACATCCAACAGTGGATATCTAAGATGATTAACTCTACCTCCTGCATGCCAGGCACTCATGAGGTGAAATGATGTCTTTTTCACCAATCCCTACTCCTCAGCAATTTCAATCTCTCCCACTAAAGTCTTTCTACATCTTTTAGAGAGCTTTTACCATCTCTTTTGTAAGAACTATTTATTTTCTAAGTAAGACTTTTCTCTTTTTGTAGTCCTTTTTGCTCCCATTTAGTCATTCTTCTTTCCTACCGCTGCCACACTCCCACCTATGTTACCTACCTTGTCACCTCCTCCCTCGTTCTTCTAACTCTATCATCATCATCCCTTGTTGGGCTCTGAATGATAGCTCTAGTAGAGTTCAAATAACATCCTAGTAGTTGAGTATCTCCAAGAACGAACCTAGGTTGCTAGAATTTTACCCGATATAGTAGTGAATATTGTATTTTTTCTGCTATTAAATGTTTAAGTTTATTAGAGTAAGCAAAGCTTGTATTGTATTAATTATTTGTGATGCTCAACTATACTGCTTTGAGTTAGGGTTTGATTACCCTTTGATTTATAAGAGTCGTTTAACTTGACTTGATTTGATTTGATGCCTAGAGCTGATTGCTCTTAGACTACCCACAATGGTGTTGAAAGTGGGTAGTTTAATGTTGAAATGGGGTTTTAATGGTGTTGAAAGTGAGTGTTGAAAGTTGGATGGAGGAGAGAGGTGTTGAAAATTTTCAACTGTGTTGAAACCTGCCCGCGGTGACACGTGGCACGGCCTGGTTGGCGAATGCCAGGCGCGTGCCACACACGCGCAGACAGGGCGCGTTAAGGGCAGGCCGTGGCAGCAGGCGGGTCCCAAGCGGACCGTGGTGGGACGCGTGGAACGCGTCGGTTGGCCACCGACAGGCGCGTGCGTGCCACGCGTCAGAGGAGAGAGAGGCGGTCTGACGAGTGACGCGTGTCACGCGTTGATTGGTCCGGACGATTTTCTTTTATCCTAATCTTTCCAACTCAATTATTTCATTAAAAAAAATTTAAAAATATAAAAAATTACCAAAATTCATGATTTTTTTTTCTCTATAAATAGAGACTTGGTTCGTTTGATTTGGACACAGAAAAAAAAAACCAAGTTTTCCATCATCTTATTATCTTTCTACTATCCCCTTTGCTTTGAAATGGATCCCAACAAGTACCATTTCAACACCCAGAATTCTTCTAACCAAATTCCCAACAATTATCAACATCCAAATCAGTTTCCCAACAACCAAATTCCCAACAATTATCAACATCCAAATCAGTTTCCCAACTACCAAAATCCCAACATTTATCAACATCCAAATCAAATTTCCAACTACCAAAATTCCAACAATTATCAAGATCCAAATCAATCCAACTACCAAAATCACAACAATTATCAAGAGACTAATAGATTGAGGAAAGAGGAGACTGAAGCTAAGAAAATGGAATTATTTCTAAAGTTAAGTGAAGAGGAGCATCTCAGTGACCACAAGAAAGAGCTGTTGAAGTGGTTGTCCCAAGAGCTCTTTGGAAATTGATTGTCTGTAGTGTTTGCTTTATTATTTTTCAAGTGGTGTCAAGTCTGTAGTGTTTGCTTTAATAATTTGTCAGTGTTGTCGAGTCTGTAGTGTTTGCTTTAATAATTTGTCAGTGTTTTGTCAAGTCTGTACTGTTTACTTTAATAATTTGTTGGTGTTGTCAGTGGCTTTAATGTATGGGTTACCGAGTTTGAATATGCATCACTCAATTCGAATCTAGTCCTTATCCAATAATTAACTATAGTTCATATTATTTCGAATCCGTCAATGTCCACCATTCAATTTATCTATATATATGGACTCATAGATCCACCATTCAATGTATCTCTTCCCATCTCTTCCCATCTACTTCCCATCTCTTCTCATCTCTTCCCATCTACTTCCCATCTTTTCCCATCTCTTCCCATCTCTTCCCATCTACTTCAAATTTCACAAAAAATGGATCCACCAGAGTTTGATCTCGAAGCTTACCTTGAAAAAAGCAAGAGAGAAGACACTTATGTACTCAACCACTTTAGGGAGTGTCGAAATCTAATATTGGAGGATAGCGCACCTCGTGGTAGAAAACATCTCAGTAGAGATCATGCAGGGGCAAACCAAAGGCTAATTGCCGACTACTTTGCCAATGAGCCTACATACGACGATGGAATATTCCGTCGCCGGTACCGGATGCAAAAACATGTGTTCCTTCGAATCGTTGCGGACCTTTCAAGTAGTGATAACTACTTCACTCAGCGAGTTGATGCAGCGAAGAAAGAAGGTATATCTCCCTTAGCAAAATGCACCACAGCAATGCGAATGTTAGCATATGGTGTGGCAGCAGATGCAGTCGATGAGTACATCAAAATAGGAGAGACTACAACATTGGAGTGTTTACGTAGATTCTGTAAAGGAATCATACGATTGTATGAGCAAGAGTACATGAGAGCACCAACCCAAGAGGACCTGCAAAGAATACTACAGGTTAGTGAAATGCGGGGGTTCCCAGGCATGATCGGGAGTATTGACTGCATGCACTGGGAGTGGAAAAATTGTCCTAAAGCATGGGAAGGTCAATTTGCTATAGGGGATAAGGGAACCACCACAGTTATTCTTGAAGTAGTTGCATCTCCTGATCTTTGGATCTGGCATGCCTTTTTTGGATGTCCGGGAACCTTGAACGATATAAACGTTCTAGACCGGTCACCAGTGTTTGATGAATTGGAACAGGGAAACGCTCCACGTGTGAATTTCATCGTGAACCAACGTCCCTATAATATGGCATACTATCTAGCTGATGGTATCTACCCTTCTTATCCAACTTTCGTCAAGTCTATTAGACTTCCTCAAACTGAACCCGATAAGTGCTTTGCAAAACATCAGGAGGGATGTCGGAAGGACATCGAACGTGCATTTGGAGTGCTTCAAGCTCGTTTTAAAATCATCCGTGAACCAGCTCGCTTCTGGGACATAACTGATTTGGGTATCATCATGAGGTCATGCATCATATTACATAATATGATTGTTGAGGATGAACGAGATTCATATGCTCAACGCTGGACCAATTTTGAGCAAGTTGAGGGAAGTGGATCTAGTACACCGCAACCATACTCGACCGAGGTGTTACCCGCTTTTGCGGATCATGTGCGTGCTAGATCCGAGTTCCGTGATCCAAATGTCCATCACCAACTACAAGCAGATCTAGTGAAGCACATCTGGGCAAAGTTTGGAATGTATGATGATTAAATATGCTTTGTATCGTACTAATTACGTTATTTGTGTGTTGTGTGTTTAGTTTGTTGTCTTGCATTTTAAGTTAAGCAAATAAAATGTATTATTGTGTGCTTTGTTTCTTTTCTTCCATTTGAAGTTAATAAAATAAAATAAATTATTGTGTATATTTTTTTTAAAAAAAATTAAATTGTTAAGTGTTTTAATTTAATTTACGTTAAAAAAATATGACGTTAATTTAATTTAATTTAAATAAAAAAAAACATTAAATTAAATTAAATCGATAATAGTTTATTTAATTTAATTTTTATCGTAAATTTTAATTTTATGAAATCATAAAAAGAAAAATATAAAATTAAATCAAAATATGAAATAAAAGTAGTGGGGTAGGGGGTAGGGTGTTGAATGAAAAACCATTGGAGTGGGTAAAAGTTGAATGAAGTGTTGAACTGGAGAGAGAAGGTGATGTGGAGTGTTGGGAAGAGAAAAAGTGGAGTGTTGAAGGTGTTGAATGTTGAAACTATTGTGGGTAGTCTTAGAACAAAAACAATCAAAGCATGTTGGGGATTTTTGTATCAACAAAGCATGTTGGATTAAAAATCTATCTTCTATCAAAAATAAACACGGATGGAATCCAGCTTTCACTTTGCCGGTCATAGGCCCATGGCCACCTTGACCCTATTTGTCAGCTCCAATAAAAAGTATAAAGTGTTCGTCTGAAAAAATATATAAAGGGAAAATGCAAGCAGGGCCACTTGCAAAAGTTTGGTGCACTTTGAATGAAATTGATGTAACAACTTCCTTTTACTTTTTATGTATTTATGTATTTACTTTTGATAAATCATAAACGTCATCTTCTTCATGATTGCCTTGGAACCAAACTACAAAATTCAAAGGCTCATGATCACCAAACTAGAGTTATGTGGCGGGTTCATATTGGCATAAGACAAAAACTACCATCATTAATTGATCTATTCTTGGAGATACACTCTTAGCCCATGTTACTCTATGCAATATGGAGGAAAAAATTTCGTGCATATTTTTATTTTGCTATTCACTTACCAATTACCATAAATTTATTTTTAATTATAAGAATTTAAAGTGTGTATTTATAAAAAAAATGGTGTATTTTTTATTATTTACACACCTTAAATTTTTTCAAATTAAAATGGTGTATAACTTTTCAAATGTCAAAAAATAATAAAAAGTGGTGTATAAATAGCCATCCTCATGGCCTTTCTAAAAAGGTTAATTAGCCCATACACTTTAGACAATTGTGGGCCCAAATAGACACATTTTTTTGTGAAGCCCACATATGACATGTAAAAGACGAAATTCTCTCCTTTTCTCAATGTCTAATCTCTCAACGAAACTATCCTTCAATACATTAACGGATTAACCCACTGTTGGCTTATATAGTGTTATATCATTCGCACGTAAAAATAATGAACTACCAAATAAAACAAAATAACAAACATGATTGAAAAAAAACACAACTTAAAACTTAAAGTGATGAAAGTGCTTGTCTTAATTTATTTTTGGGATTTCTGACCATTTTGCTTTTGAATGAACAATGGTGGTATAGTGGTATCTAAGCTGCAGACTTTAGTTGGCTCAAATTTGGAAGGCAAGTGCAGACATTTTACCACCTTTTGAGGTCTGAACAGAGCAACACAGCCTTAAAAAAAAAGTTGATAAAGCGTCAAACTTTGATCCACATCTGAGATATTTATAGGATTAATTATGCTTCCGATCTCTTCAAAACGGGTGAGATTTGAACATAATCCATCGTCAAAATAAAATTGTTAACTCATCTCTGCAACTAAAGTAATACCTCATTTATTTATCAAAAAAAAGTAATACCTCATTTACTTAAAAAAGAAAAAAAAGTAATACCTCATTTTTATTATCAAAAAGAAAAAAGAAATACTTAATTTTTTTTTGGAACATAAGCTCCGGCGATCATCTCCAGTGGATTTCTCTCAATTTTTCTCCAGTGAACATTCAACCGCCACAAAAAGTTGTCCGCTGCCACAAATTCTGTCAAGTTTTTACAGCAGCATTTTGTGGCAGCTGGCAAAATTTTGTGGCAGTTAGCAACCGCCACAAATGTCAACTGGAGAAAAATTGAGAGAAATCCACCGGAGAGGATTTGGACCCATTACTAACCTCATCGGTCCTATGGGGCCTTCACGTATAATAGATAAAAAAAATTATAAGTTTTACTAGTATCAATAATAATTAAATCAATTAACAATTAATAGCACAATTTTGTAATCCCTAATTTATCTAATTAAACAAATTTAATTTTTCCAATTCTTCTTCATCTTCACCATCCTCTTCATCTCCAACCATAAACAACATAGAAACCCAAAAATAAAATGCATCAATAAAATTCATTCTGGAAATGAGCAAAACTCCTCCCTTATGTTGGGATATCAAGTGTGAGAATATTGATTGTCACACCATGTTGTTAGGAACACAATACATTGTTTCTATTGAATTAAGTCGGATCCTTATTTGGTTTATAAATGAATAAATAAATATAAGATGTCCATGAAAAAAAAGAAATTGATTGAGGAAGATTAAATATCCTGGGCGACGCAACCAAAGTCGGGCACCTAGCTAAAGTACTCAGTAATTTATAAGTAACAAGACTCATACACTCAATGCCTTCAGATTTGGGTGAAAGATATGATGTCAAATCTACTTGTATTGTTTTCTCTTATATCCCAATGTACATATCCTCTGAAGCGTTATGCCTCTCGTGGTGGAACAATAGTATCAAAGTTGAAGGATGGTGTGGCCATAGTGAGAACTTGTTGTATCGAAAGTTTTCTTGGAAATGTAGTGACCAGGTGGTGTGTTTCGTTGATGTCAAACCCAACATCGATGCAAGTATTTGGAGGCTTCCAAGTGTGGATAAGTCCCAAATTAGAAGAAAAAGGAAGTGTTGAGTAGTTTATATGTGAGAGAACTCATACACTCAATGGGTTAATGTTTTGGATGAAAGATATGATGTTCAATCCCCTTGTGTTGTTTGCTCTTATAGGGCAATATAGAGATCCATTGGAGTTTTATATCTCTCGCTGCCCAACATCTTCCTCCAACATCCTCCAACTGAAGAATGGTTGGGCCAATGAGTGAACCAGAAAGCGAAACCCATAAGAACGAAAACTTCTCCATTCCTCCAACCCTTTGGTTTCTGTCGGTAAAAACATAAAAAAAAAACCTTCATCTCCCTTCCACCCTGATGCAAACCCAAATCGACTATACTGTCTTTGGCAAAGTTGGGTCGCTGCATGAGTGGCGCGTACATTTGACACCTGACCAAGCGACAAAGTGGATGGTCGATAAAAGATGATACAAAACTTTGTTGCAGGAGGATGACTTACTTACCTTTGTGTAGGATCTGTATCGCTTCAACTTTCTAATAGTAGTTGAACGTGAGAATGCATAGAAGCTAATGTAATTTTTTTTCCACCAATTATTTGTATCAGGTGGCTGTTAGGGTGCAAGTGCACTCTAAGTCTTGCACCATGCAAGACCCAATTTGACTTGTTATAACAGGAAATGGTTACCTGCTGGAAAAATAAAATAAAAAAGTTATGTTACAAACTTACAATAATACCCTCTTATGCTCTCTACTCTCTCTCCTCTCTTTGAATTACCAACATCACCACCTTCCTTCCCCTCCTCTACCGGATCCCCATCACCGGCAAATAGAGCAAGCAACTGCACCTCCTGGATCCAATACTCTGGAATGATGGCACTTTGCTAGAATGTGCCTTTTGATGCTGGGATTCAGAATAACTTACCATTGTTTCCAATACAAGCGCTCAATCTTGTTAATGAACCAAGACACTAGTTTGTTCTTTTACCTCAGAAAGATAACATATCTGCATCATCAAATTCAACCAACCACGATTGAAACATGACAATCAAAAGCAAGCAAAAGAAAATTGCAACAACAAATTGCAATTAAATTCAAAAGGGATCCAAGCGAAATTTTTTTACACGACATACTGCCTTAGATTGAAACAAATTACAAGCAAAACCAAATTGCTTTGAACCACAAAAATAAAACCAGCAAGAAAGTTTCAAGTGGTTGAAAACAAGATTCCATCGTCGAGAACCAAAACACCTCTTTCCCCAACCTCACTGGCTTCCTCTCCAACTTCGATCTGTCTCGTAATGCCTTTCTCTCCAGCGCAGTTGTGCCCACGCCACCAGCTTCATCCAACCTGCCTCGCCGTCAAGAAAACCCATTCACGCCGAGAAGAAAACAAACCCAGACACAAATATGATGCCGCGAGCGTGAAGATGGAGAAATCAGTTAGATTTCAAAGTCAAGGTCAACAATAACACAATTGATATGTAAATAAGTAACACAAGAAAGGGGGGTTTGAATTGTGTTCTTAAAAATTACTTGTTAAAACTATGGTTTATGAAAAGAAGATACGTTCTTAAGAAAACTGTTCTGGTGACTTTTCAAAAACCGTTTAGTGCAGCGGAAGTAAGTAAATAAAGCAGAACGATCAACACACAGGAATTTATACTGGTTCACCCTAAACGATTGGGCTACGTCCAGTACTTGGCCATCACCAAGATTTTCACTAGCAAGTATCAAGGACTTCTCCAATACAAGTATTAGACAGGACTTCTCCAAGTATTATCACGGACTTCTCCAAGTATTGTACAGGACTCCTCCTAGTATTATCACGGACTTCACCAAGTATTGTACAGGACTCCTCCTACAATCAACAAGATTGTTTGGCTCTACAAGAAATCTCTTCTCAAAAGAGTTGGTGTAGACAATTTATGGCACTGGAACTCTCAAGTGTTTTGGGTTCTGAAAGGACGTTGGAACACACAAGAGTTCAGAATCTAAGAGAGAAGTAAGAGAAGAGGTTTGACTCTTTTAAGGTTTGGTATTCTCTCTTGATTTAGCAGAGGTATGAGATCGGATTTGACTCTTAGGAAATCTGCTGTGAGCTTTTAATGCTTTGAAGAATGTTTGGAGTAATTGCTCTGAGTTCTTTCTTTTCTTGCAATAAATTTTTCTCGTCTCTTCTCCTCTTCAATCTTCAGATATGTCCTTTATATATGATCTTGCTAGTTGTGTAGCCGTTGAGACACAAAATCTGGCCGTTGTTTGTAGCCGTTGTGAGTGTCATCTAACCGTTGATTCAAATCTCCGGTTGATAGCTTCATTAAATGCATGCTGCTGTTCAAAGCTATCCTTTAGCCAAAAAGGTGTACTTTGTCAGCTAGTAGGTGGTGATAGCTTTGGGCTACTTTGCAGAAGAGAGACATTTTGGAAAAGTGATGTTGACGTGTTGTCCTTTTTCCTTTTCATTGGTCATCGAGACTTCTCTCTTAAAAGGTAAATCAGTTTGCACGTGACCGGATTAGTTTCCTTTTGACTAAAGCATGGGGCAATTAGTTGAGATACAATTTTGACTTTCCCGCTCAAAGGCTTCTTCTGAAATTCTGAGGTATGATGTGGCATGAAACGATACAGCATAAGTGTCTTCCTCGTTTACTGGACGATGCGGTCATATCTTGCGTAAACTTCTTTTTCCTTATAAGGCTTAGACATATTCGTTGAAGCATGTGACCTTATAATATATATTTCCTGAAAAATGTCATTAACATCTGGAATTAGATTTTAGTAGAGAAAAGTATTTATAAAAATTGTTAGGATCAAAATAAGATTGAAACACGTTGTAACACGTTTGAACTTAACAATCTCCCCCTTTTTGATAATGACAATTTTTATTGAAAAGGATAATGATCAAGAGTAAAAAGAATTTATGCTCCCCCTAAATTTGGTATGATAAAAGTTTTAAAAAAAACTTATTCAAATCATATTACTCCCCCTGAGATGTATAAAACTTTGGTGTTAGGTTAAGGAAACAAACTTGAACTTGATCTTAAACTTTTCTATAATTCCTAATTCCTATTTTCTCCCCCTTTGGCATTATTAAAAAGAAAGGGAAAAGAAATTAGTAGAAAGGTATAATATGCATAGTAAACATGGCAAACGTTAGTGATAAAACGATAAGCATGATGGAACGCTAAAATATGCATAATCAGTGAACAAATGTCTGAAAACATAAAAGTAAATGCGAATTGTTCAGGATAGAGAGTTGGCCATTAGCCAAAGCGTGTCAGCAGCTGATCGATCTTCTGGGCAAGGGTCATGAACTGCTGGTTGATGTGGTCACGGTGGTCTTCAAAGTCTTCTCTGGTGACAAATTGAGTCGCCAAGACTTGAGCACTTGAGCTTCCACCTTCAGTCTTGAAATCAGCTTGAGGTCCCTCAGATGCATCTTCTTCTTTTCCATCAGCAGAACTGTTCATTTGTGACTCTGTATCATCTGCTTCTTCAAGCATCTTCTCCTTTCCTTTTTCAGTGTGGGCTTTCTCAGAATGAGAAACAACTTCAGGAATGTGAGTGGGTAGGAGTACAAACACCCAAGTTCCAAATTTCAGTGAGAGCGCGGAGGTCCGATTCATGAGAGAATATGGCAGAGTACCAACATATCCCTCAGAGACACTCAATTTCCAGAACTATGGATCAGGAACTTTGCAAGCGTGAAGTTGGAACAAGTAGTTGTCACCCTCTTGTCGTTTCCATGTAGCGGTGAGCTGATTGCTTGAAGACTTGTCAATCTTTCTTGCCAGAAGGTTCAGGTAGCTTTTGAACGATCCCTTGGTAGTCCTCAAGGTGCGTCTGCGTTGGATAGCAGAGGACACTAGCGTCTGAAGGCGCCTCTTTCTTGCTTGAGAAAAATAGAGAACAGTACCGGATCTGCTTGCCTTCTTAGTGCTTGCTTTCGTGAACGGTTTGAGAGTAGAAGTCATATGCTCATCGGCAATCAATGACTTAGGAAAAGATTGAACAAGTTGGAATGCAGATGCATTCTCTTGTGCAACGGCAATTTGTTCAGTGATGAAAACAGTGTTCATGGTAGAGTTTGGTTGAGATGTGAGTGGTTCATTTGTTGTTTCAGTCAAGGGTTCATTGAGGTTTGTGTTTGGTGGGAGTTTTGGCAATGGTTCAGTGTGGTGTTGTGAATGTGTTGGAGAGGAGTGTGGTGTTTGAGTATTGTCAACAAACAGTGAATCCAGAAATTCTTTGTTGGACATTTCAGAAGGAATTTCTTGATAAGGTAAGAGAGAGTTTGCTAACCTTGTGTGAAGAACAATGTCCTCATCAAAGAAGGGCTCCTCAGGTTCAGCAGAGAAAATCTTCCTTTGCTGACATGCAGGTTGTGGTTCAACAGTGACTTGAGATTCTTCAAATTGCTTCCTCAATCTCTTTAGCTTTTTGGGTTCAGCATTCTTGACAGGCGGAGAGCCTTTTCCTGATCTGGTTCTTGAAGCGATGGGGTTAGATTGAGAATGCAATGGTTCACCACTCTTCACAATCTTGATTCGAACGGACTGTTCTTCCTCGTCCTCAGGAAACGGTGCGATGCGGAGAGCTGCAGGAACGATTCTCTTGAACGGTTCCTTCTTTGACACATCGGACAGTTCTGTCAGATTTTTCTTCCTTGTCTGGACAGTTTGTTCATCAGATACCTTTTCTTTTCCTCTGATGTTTTTCCTTGTTCTGGGCAAGTATTCTTCAGGAACATCAGAGGCATCAAAGGGAATGTTCATCTTGCTCACATCTCCCAGTCTGATCGGTGAAGGAAAAACCACATCTTCATTCAAGCGATCCTCTGATTCCAGAAACTCTTTGATAATACCTTTCTTCTCGAAAATAACGGTCAGCAGCGAGCCAAAAGGAAGGTATCCTTGGCTTTTCTCCAGATAGTTGATCAAGTAGTTCCACATCAAGTGTGCAGGGTTAATTTTCACTCTTTTCAAGATCTTGTACAGTGCGTACCTTGCATGAGCATTTACATAATTTCTTGCACCATCCTTTGGTAAGACAATCTTGCTGATCACAGCATTGTTGAACTTTACCTCATCAATGAGATTGCCCACTTCCACAGTCAGTGGTTCCTCTTGGTTCTTCCAAATGCACTTCCAGTCATTAACTTTCGCAAACCAATTTGGGGAATATTTTTCACCAACTTCCAACTTCACATTCAGTGCTTCAGCCATGTCGTTGAGAGTCACTGAGATGATCTTGTCATTTACTTTGGACTTAATGACTTGTCTGTGATTTATCACAACGGCACAGTCATAGAATTCCTTTACCAAAGGCACATACACCTCGCGCTGAGCCATGGTGTACACCGTCTCCCAGTCCTGATGAAGTAAGTCTGCAAGCCCAGCCATCTTCACGAAGGCAAACACCTTCATATCAAAGTACCTTGGGGACACAAGAGAGTTGTCACCCAGTTTCTCAGTTTTCACGGCTCCAACCTCCTTGAGTTGAACAGAGCGTTGGCGGTTGATCCTCTCTGATCTCCTCTGGATGATCTCCATTTCTTCAGCAGAGTACGGTGTTTTACCACCTTTCTTGGATGGGGCCTTAGATTTGGAAGGGGCTTTGGAAGAGGTAGCAAGAACTCCGGCCATTTGGGAATGAGAGGAAGTTGCAGAGAAGGCTTAGGGTTTCTTTACTTGGAAGAGAGAGAGAGTAAATGTCAAATGAAGTGAGGTGAAAGAGAGAGAAGGAAATCTTTTCGATATATTTGATTTGGAATAAGGAATGGCAGTTTTGGGTGGTGTGCAGATGGCGGTTTTCTTTTTATGAGAGGGAAACTAATAAACAATTGGGCAGTTGAGACCACGCGAGTTAAAAGTAAGGGAGATAACTGCTTCGCATTTAATGTGATGAGACCTTTCAAAGTTCACTGTTGTAGCACGTGCAAGAGTAATGATGCGTTGAACTAAACAATGTCTTTGCCAGCTGTTAACCAAACGATATAGATTTCCTGAGAGCAACTTCATTGAACGAAGAGTTGTTGAACGATTTGATCTACTGGTTGAATAGTGAGGAGACAGAACAGTGCGGATGTTCTTCGAAGAGCGAAACCTGCAAAATAGAAACCTTTGTTTCCATACCTTTTATTGAGCAGAGTGCATATTTATCCTTGTTCTTAGATCTGAAAATCTGCCTTCTAAAAGAGGTTTCGTGAGTATGTCAGCAAGTTGATCTTCTGTGTGTATATGAGATATATCAATGTTTCCCTTTGCCACAAGATCTCTAATGAAATGATGTTTGATCTCAATGTGCTTTGTTCTTGAATGCTGAACTGGATTCTTGGCAATATTGATGGCACTTGTGTTATCACATAAAAGAGGTATCTTGTTTTCATGAATGTTGTAATCCTCAAGTTGATGCTTTATCCATAGGAGTTGTGTACAACAAGAACTTGCTGCCACATATTCAGCTTCAGTAGTGGATAAGGAAATAGTGCTTTGACGTTTACTTGTCCAGGATACTAAACAGTTTCCCAGAAAGTGACATCCTCCACTAGTGCTTTTCCGTTCAACTCGATCACCAGCATAATCCGCATCACAAAATCCTTTCAACCTGAAATCTTCACCTTTCTCATATAATAGACCAAGATTAGCAGTACCAATTAAATATCTAAAGATTCGCTTAACAACACTAAGATGAGATTGTTGTGGGTTTACCTGAAACCTTGCACATAGACAAACACTAAACATTATGTCTGGTCTGCTGGACGTTAAATAAAGAAGTGAACCAATCATCCCTCTGTACGATGTTGGGTCAACTGGTGAGCTTTCATCACTTTTGTCCAGAACAGTGTTGGGATACATAGGAGTACTCATCTCATTTGACTTGTGCATGTTGTATTTCTTGAGCATATCCTTTATGTACTTGGACTGATGTATGAAGATCTTGTCTTTCTCTTGCTTGATTTGAAGTCCCAGAAAGAATTTCAGTTCTCCCATCATACTCATTTCAAATTCACTTTGCATGAGAGTAGAAAATTCTTTACACAGTTTATCGCTGGTTGCACCGAAGATGATATCATCAACATACAATTGTACAAGGATGTAGTCGTCCTTCAATTGCTTCCTGAAGAGGGTGTTGTCAATCTTTCCTCTTGAAAAACCATTCTTCATGAGAAAGTTGCTTAGACGATCATACCAAGCCCTTGGGGCTTGTTTTAAACCGTACAGAGCTTTCTTCAACCTGTACACGTAGTCTGAAGTGGATGGTTCTTCAAAGCCTGGAGGTTGCTTCACATAGACTTCTTCTTCAATTACTCCGTTCAGAAAGACGCTTTTGACATCCATTTGATATAGCTTGATGGAGTGTTGACATGCAAAAGCTAGGAGTATCCTTATTGCTTCAATTCTTGCAACTGGTGCGAACGTTTCAGTGTAGTCAATTCCTTCTTGTTGGTTGTAACCTTGTGCTACTAGTCTCGCTTTGTTTCTAGTGACTTTCCCATTTTCATCCATCTTGTTTCTGAAGACCCATTTAGTACCAATGATAGATTTTCCAGTTGGTCTTGGAACTAGGGTCCATACTTGACTTCTTTCAAATTGATTTAGTTCTTCTTGCATAGCCAGAATCCATCCTTCATCTTGTAGAGCCTCTTCAACGTTCTTTGGTTCAATCTCCGAGATGAATGCGCTGTTTGATTCTTCTCTGAATGCTGATCTGGTCTTTACTCTTTCTGATACACTTCCAATGGTTTGCTCTGGTGGATGATCACTTCTGTACTTCCACTCCTTTGGAAGTGAGATTCCGCTTGAAGTCATGACTTGGTCGGACTGTTCAGGAATAGTACCAGGAGGTGACGGAGATTGATCTTCATGAACTGATTCTGATGGTTGAGCTCTTGTTGTGTCGTCATCTGCTTCATCATGATCTGATAGGTCTAGATTGAGAAAATCTCTTTCTAAACGATCAACGGCCTTGATTGAACTATCATCGAACTTGACATTGATAGATTCTTCAACAACTTTTGTTCTTGAGTTGTAAACTCTATAGGCTTTGGAGTGAGAAGAATATCCAAGGAGAATTCCTTGATCAGACTTATTGTCAAATTTTCCGATGTTGTCCTTGGTGTTGAGAATGTAACACTTGCATCCAAATGGATGAAAGTACGATACAGTAGGCTTTCTATCTTTCCATAGTTCATATGGAGTCTTTTTCAACATGGGTCGCATAGATATTCTATTCTGAATGTAGCATGCAGTTTCAATAGCTTCAGCCCAGAAATACTTTGGTAGGGAAGTTTCACTGAGCATTGTCCTTGCCATTTCTTGAAGTGATCTGTTTTTCCGTTCAGCTACACCGTTTTGCTGTGGTGTCCTTGGAGCTAAGAACTGATGGCTGATACCTTCTTGTGCACAGAAATTTTCAAAATCTTCATTCACAAACTCTCCTCCTCTGTCACTGCGAATGGCTGTGATGCAGTAGCCCTTTTCATTTTGAACTCTCTTGCTGAAGATCTTGAATGCTTGGAATGTTTCATCCTTGCTTCTTAGGAAGTAGACCCAACAGGATCTTGTGTAGTCATCGATAATGACAAAACAAAATCTTTTTCCAGAAACACTAGCTACCCTAGTGGGACCAAACAAATCCATATGTAAGAGGTCCAGAGGTTTGCTAGTACTGACAAAGTTTTTAGCACGACAGGAGGTACGATGCTGTTTGCTTTGAGTACATGCAGAACATGTAGCATCAGATTTAATAGATAGTTTTGGCAAACCACGTACTAAGTCATTACTTATGATTTTAGTAATGGTCCTTAAGGATGCATGCCCTAGCTTCCTATGCCAAAGCCATGTATTATCCTCTGATGATACTAGACAAGTTACATTTTGATTTGCTAGGTTTTCCAAGTTCGTCTTATATAGATTCCCTTGTCTCTGAGCTTCAAAGATGATTTTGTCATCGGAATCAGTAACACTACACTTCACTTTATTAAAGGAAACAGTGAACCCACTATCACATAATTGACTTATGCTAAGTAGATTATGTTTTAACCCTTCAACTAATAAGACATTATTAATTACTGGAAGAGGTTCCTTACCAACAGTACCTTCTCCAACAATGAATCCTTTTTGATTTCCACCAAAGGTTACAAATCCACCATCAGATCTAACTTGAATCTTGGGGAACATAGACTTTTCTCCCGTCATATGACGCGAGCATCCACTGTCCAGGTACCATTGTTGGCGTTTCATTCGTTCTGTTAAGTAAATCTGCAACAGGAATTATTGATTTCTTAGGTACCCAGATTTTCTTGGGTCCTATAGGGTTAGTTGCACGCTTGGGAGGAATCTTCTTCTCATAGAAGATTTTCTTTCCTTCCCTTTCTATTGAACAGTTCACAACAAATTTAGATTCACTATCAATAGAAGAAGTAAACGATATATCAGACATAGTTTCATTAGACGGTTCACTGCTGTCAAAACCCAGACCACTTTTATCATATAAGTCTCTACTGTTTCCACATAGTTTAACTAAGTTGTCATGCCCTATTGTGAAAGTAGATAAATCATCAATCAAAACTTTGATTCTTTTCTTTAAAGCAGATACTTCCATTGTGGAGTCTTGTTTCTTTAAAAACTCATTTTCATGAATAATGGAATCTTTTTCTTTTAAAACTTTCTCATGTTCTTTTTGCAACTTGGAAAACTGTTTCTTCAGGTTCTTGTATTTTTCAGATAAAGTGTAAGAATGTTCAAGCAGTTCATTAAACTCTTCTTCAAGGTTTTCAGATCTTACCTCATCATCTTCATCATCATCTGATCCATCTACTGAAGCCATGAGAGCGAATAGAGATTCTTCATCTTCTTCTTCCTCGTCATCTTCAGAGTTGTTTTCAGAATCATCCCAGCCAGTTACTAGAGCTTTCTTCTTCTTGTAGAATGGTTTCCTGACAGGCCTTTTTGCTAGTCTAGGACAGTCTGGTTTGATGTGACCTGGCTTTTTGCATTCGAAACATGTAATGTTGCTTTTGTCTGCAGTTGAGGTGCTTTCACCTTTGTGTGGAAAGGATTTCTTTTTCTGACTTGATTCTCTTTTGTTGTCCTTCTTCAGGCCTTTTCCTCTTTGTTGTTTGATCCACATCTTTTTGAACTTTCTGTTGAACAGTGCTTGCTCATCATCGGACAGTTCTTCTGAGGAATCTTCTTCATCAGACATTTCTTTCGTCTGACTGTTCTTGGAGATGTTAGCTTTGAAGGCGATGCTTTTCTGCTTCTTTAGGCTTTCATCTTGAGAAAGTTCAATCTCATGAACCTTCAGAGATCCCAGGAGATCTTCAAGTTTTAGTGTGCTAAGATCTCTTTCTTCTTGGATAGCAGTAACTTTGGGTCTCCATCTTTTAGGAAGGCACCTCAGTATTTTCGTGATTTGATCAATGTGTGCGTATGTGCGATCGAGATTTCGAAGACCATTGATAATGGTTTGAAATCTTGCGAACATTTCATCAATGGTTTCATTTTCCTTCATTTTGAAGGTTTCATATTCAGCCACTAGTAAACTTACTTTGGCTTGACGTACATTTGCTGTACCTTCATAGGCAAGCCCTAGAGCTTCCCATACTTCTTTGGCAGTTGCGAGTCCATCAACTTTGTCCAGCTGAGCTTTGCTTAAGGCACATAAGAGAAATAGTTTTGCCTTTGAATTGAGTTGATAGTCTTTGCGTTGAGCTTCCGTCAGCTGATCTTTCTTGATGGGTTCACCAGCGTCATCTTTATAGACGATGTTGCCATTTTCAATGATACCCCACAACTTGTAGCTTGAGGATTCTATGAAAAGTTGCATGTGCGTCTTCCAGTAGGGATATTCGGTTCCATCAAAGAAAGGAGGCTTGTTGGTGGATGAGCCCGTAGCGATAGCTTGATCTTCTGCCATGGATCTTTACTCTACACCTGTTAAGATGTTAGTTCTAGAGCCTAAGCTGTGATGCCAATTGATATGTAAATAAGTAACACAAGAAAGGGGGGTTTGAATTGTGTTCTTAAAAATTACTTGTTAAAACTATGGTTTATGAAAAGAAGATACGTTCTTAAGAAAACTGTTCTGGTGACTTTTCAAAAACCGTTTAGTGCAGCGGAAGTAAGTAAATAAAGCAGAACGATCAGCACACAGGAATTTATACTGGTTCACCCTAAACGATTGGGCTACGTCCAGTACTTGGCCACCACCAAAATTTTCACTAGCAAGTATCAAGGACTTCTCCAATACAAGTATTAGACAGGACTTCTCCAAGTATTATCACGGACTTCTCCAAGTATTGTACAGGACTCCTCCTAGTATTATCACGGACTTCTCCAAGTATTGTACAGGACTCCTCCTACAATCAACAAGATTGTTTGGCTCTACAAGAAATCTCTTCTCAAAAGAGTTGGTGTAGACAATTTATGGCACTGGAACTCTCAAGTGTTTTGGGTTCTGAAAGGACGTTGGAACACACAAGAGTTCAGAATCTAAGAGAGAAGTAAGAGAAGAGGTTTGACTCTTTTAAGGTTTGGTATTCTCTCTTGATTTAGCAGAGGTATGAGATCGGATTTGACTCTTAGGAAATCTGCTGTGAGCTTTTAATGCTTTGAAGAATGTTTGGAGTAATTGCTCTGAGTTCTTTCTTTTCTTGCAATAAATTTTTCTCGTCTCTTCTCCTCTTCAATCTTCAGATATGTCATTTATATATGATCTTGCTAGTTGTGTAGCCGTTGAGACACAAAATCTGGCCGTTGTTTGTAGCCGTTGTGAGTGTCATCTAACCGTTGATTCAAATCTCTGGTTGATAGCTTCATTAAATGCATGCTGCTGTTCAAAGCTATCCTTTAGCCAAAAAGGTGTACTTTGTCAGCTAGTAGGTGGTGATAGCTTTGGGCTACTTTGCAGAAGAGAGACATTTTGGAAAAGTGATGTTGACGTGTTGTCCTTTTTCCTTTTCATTGGTCATCGAGACTTCTCTCTTAAAAGGTAAATCAGTTTGCACGTGACCGGTTAGTTTCCTTCTGACTAAAGCATGGGGCAAATAGTTGAGATACAATTTTGACTTTCCCGCTCAAAGGCTTCTTCTGAAATTCTGAGGTATGATGTGGCATGAAACGATACAGCATAAGTGTCTTCCTCGTTTACTGGACGATGCGGTCATATCTTGCGTAAACTTCTTTTTCCTTATAAGGCTTAGACATATTCGTTGAAGCATGTGACCTTATAATATATATTTCCTGAAAAATGTCATTAACATCTGGAATTAGATTTTAGTAGAGAAAAGTATTTATAAAAATTGTTAGGATCAAAATAAGATTGAAACACGTTGTAACACGTTTGAACTTAACAACAATCACCACCAGATCTGGGCACAAAATCAGAAAGATTTTTCAAAAATGAGGTCAATAATAACACCACCACCAGATCTAGGTTCGCGTGCGTGTTTCTCTGGTGGTGCGTTTTCCGGCGAGAATCTCGGTGGTGAAAGGCTACAGTTTTGGGGATAAATAGGAAGGGGTGAGGGTCTGAGGGAGATGGAGGTGGGGGAAAGGAATGCGTGAGAATCTCTGGTGTTTGCAAACGCATACTCAAGGCGACTGAACCCACAAAAATATTCAAAATTTCTTGCAAATTAGAAAGAAATAGAGAAACCCATCAACCCACCGCACCGAAAATCTGCGGCGGCCGCCGACGTGGTTGGTCGGAGTTGGCCGTGGTGGCGCATTTACTGGTGAAGAGGTCACAGGTTGAGGAGGGAGGGGAGAGAGATGAGCCACACAATAAGGGGCTTTAATGTCATAACAAAATTAAAATTAAGAAAAATTAAAAAATTTTATTTAACAAAGTAAACCGGTTTCCAATTCCTACCTTGACAGGTGGTGTGATTTCATTGGCCTTAGCATGTGTGGCATGGGTGTAAGACTCATCCACTATTGCACCTTATACTTCACCATTTGTATCTTTAGATTCTTATATATGCTTTGATATGTGTAATGTTGTATTAAATTGACAATACAAATTTAGATGATGAGTTCCTTGTAGGTTTTGAGACAGTGCGCATCATAGTTGACATAAAAATACTTCCACATAGAATTGTTATTTGACATGGATCAGACCGTGATTATTTCCAAATTACATAGCAACCCGACGTGGAGTACTATTATGTCAGCACGATACCCACAAGCTCAGATGCCCTCAAGCAACAAACAAATGACTCTAATCAATCATCTAATTTGCATTGTCAAACAAAAATTTGACATCAGTACATTATGTCCGACACTAATAGTACTAAAACTATTAGAGCATCTCCAATGCAAGGTTCTTAGTTCTTATTTTGGAGTTAAGAATTAAGAACTAAGAACTTTACCATTGGAGGTGCTGACATGGACTCCTTAGTTCTTAAAAATAAGAACTCAGTTCTTATATAAGATGTTTTGCTTTTTGAGTTCTTAGCTTAAAATATTAATTATTTCTCTCTCATCCAAATTACTTTATTACTTTATGAGTTTTGTTCTATTACTTTATGGAAAAAAAAGTATAAATAATGTAGTTGGTGGGACCAAATGAATAGTAGTAAGAACTAAGAACTAAGAACTCATGGTGGGAGCAAAATTACTTGAGAGTTGCTTAAACACATGTGGCAATACGGGCCCACATGAATAGTGTTAAGAACTAAGAAATACTCCCTCCGTCCCTAATTATAAGCTAACATTGAGACTTTTTTTGTGTCACTAAATATAAGCTAACCTTGCAAAAGTTAACATTTCTTTCCATATTCACCCTTGCATTTATTGGTAGTGGAGCACCACCATTAGTAGTACAATGATGAAAAAGTGTTATCATAAATAGGGGTAAACATAGAAAGTTGTACATTTTTTTTGAAAACCAATGCATCAATTAAGGCTTTCTTAATAAGTGTGATTTTTACAACTTTAGCTTATAATTAAGGACGGAGGGAGTAAGAACTAGCATTAGAGATGCTCTTACATGCATTAGCCTCGGTTAGACTGACAATAAATAGTAGCACAACCGACGTTAATAAAGAAACATTAATGCCGGTCCTATTGGCAAGTGTACAACATCAGCTTATTAGCTTCGAGGCTAATGCATGTGATAGTTTCGAGGCTAATGCTACAATTGCGTCAATCATTAGCTTCGAGTAATTTAACCCCGACCACAACACCGATTCTAACCCAACACTAAAACCGTCATAGCATCAGATTTTGCCATATTGAGCAATACAAATCAATGTTTTTCTTATAGTGCAAAGAAGAACAATCAAACACATTCAAAGCTTTCATTGGTGAATTTATTCTCTGTAGTGTTTTTCTCATGCATTTAGACATTTAGTCATATATAAACAGATAAAAAATATTCCCCGGGGATTCGCCAGAGGATCTCTATTCAAGTTAATTTTCTTCCAATAACCTCCTTTTCCATTTGCATATCACCAAGAGAGAAATTAAATACGAAACACGCTATAAAGCGTTTCCAGCCAAATGATGCCTTTAATCTGCATTAATATTTCAATATACTAAACGCTTAAGCATCACTTGTCACCCTGTGGATAGTAAATGGATAGGTTCGAGTGCTTTGCCATAAAAAGCAATCTCTGCATTTGCTTTTTGCTTCATGGAAAATGTTTAGAAGTTCAGTAGTTTGGTTCATTATTTACATGAAAGTTTAAAGCTTGAGTGGGACTTTGACGAGTACACACTACACATATATAGGCTATAGCTTAATGCCCACTTTTTCACTGACACATGACACAGGAAACCCCAACATTGAAATGGGTGGTGCAAAATGGGGTTGCAAAATGTACAATATTATTAGACACTTTCTCTTTAATGGTGCCCACTAGAGTGGGTAACTTTTTTTTTCCAATGGTGCGGTAAATTAGACTTTGCACTAAGAACACTTCAGACTTTACCCCTTTTCTCCCTCTTCCTCGCCCTACTTTCACGGTCCTTCTTCATCGCTAAGATCCTAGAATTTTTTATTGTGATTGTGATTGTGATTGTATGCCTATGAAAAATTAAGGACCTTATGCTAGATGATATGCTAGTAAGGGCACTTCGGCCTAGAATATTGTTTGTGGTTGTGATTGCTAGATAAAACATGATACTAGGATTACCGATGTCGTATGTCCTAGAAATGCTATATGATAATTGATGCAAATTGCTATAAATGTTAGCTACTGTTGTTATGAACATGCCTATATGAATATGGTGTTAGCTTCATTTATTGTTATGCATGCAAGTTATATTTCTGTTATGAAATGATGTTCATATGAGGTGAATGTGAAGGACTTAGGGCCTAGAGATGATGACTGACTTGCATGACATGCATTTGTGACCAAGTGACATGGACTGGGCTTGGTGGCCGACTGGTGACCTGGACTAGGCTAGTCAGTGGTGACGTCGGGGGAGGCCCTGAACAAGGACGAACGTGTTACGACAGAGTGTTGGAGAGGTCCAACCCTGATCATCAAGATGTTGGGCAGTGGTGCATTGGAGAGGTCCAACCCTGATCATCAAGATGTTGGGCAATGGTGCGTTGGAGAGGTCCAAACCCGATCGTGGAGTCGTGTTCATCCAATCTTTCCATGAGGGATCGGCTTAATGGATATCCGAAGCGTCTACATGCATGTGCACGAGCATTGACTAACTATAACTTAGAACTATGAGTTAGTTCCCCATACTTGTAAAACTTATAACTTAATATAGTTCTCCTATTTGTGAATGTTAGCTTAGGGAAGAACTTGTGATTGATAGGGTAATATACCATACTTATGACATGTAAGTGTTAGAAGTTGACCCTTGCTTGTTTGATGTTTGTTGTTTGTTGTTTGGGGCGCTTAATGCCCGGACGACAAGCATGCGTGTGATATGACGGAATGTGGCTCTATACGTGCTTGAAATGGATGACAACGTGGTTTGGGACATCGACCACGTGACTGATGGTTCAACTATAGAATTGACGAAAGCAGAGGACGCGAGACAATATGATGCGAGCGTTGGAGGAGGCCTTGGAGGCACGTGGATTATGAGTCGAGTATTGAGTGTGATAACTGAGTCTGTACTTGGGGGTGAGCCGAGTTTGTTTATAGAGTTCGAACCTAACCTAGAGACCTTCTTGTTGTGTTGGCTCGGGGGTGGTCAAACACTAGTTTACCTTATGTCTTTAAAATTGAAGGAATTATTTGTAATCAAGATTTTATTAATAAAATGAAATTATTCAGTCCATTTACTCCTTCAGTTATCTTTTTTTTTAAACTAATGGTTAAAAAGGTTTTTATTCTGGCAAAAAGTTACTCACATTTTCGGAAAATGTTGTTACTAAAGTGACCCTCGAGATTTAGGGGGATCCTTGTCGAATCTGGCTGAAGAACCAACCTCGGCTCAAATTAAGAAGGAGAGGACGCAGTACCAGAATCTAAACACCCCCCAATTCTTCTTCACCACCATTGTTGTCTCGTGCGATGACTGTTGAGAGTTCCCGACCGGTTTGACTTAGATTGAGGAATTAGGTACCGTGGAAAACATGGAGAAGAGTGAAAGGGAAAGATAGTTATTGAAAGATGTGCTTGTCCAGAAGATGATTCTTATTTTATGAATAAATATTGATGATAATTGTTATGTTGAGTCAGTATAATTATTTGACTTTGGATGTTGCTAGGTTTAAATTGGTGTTCTTGACGAAAATGAGAATGACGAAGATGAAGATGAGGATAAAATTGGTGTTTATGATTAAGATTTCTTTATTTTATTTTTTAAAATTTTAAATAATTTATTTATTAAAATTTAATTAGGTTAATTTTTTAATGAAAAAAGAAGAAAAAAATTTCACTGAGACTCATTAAATGACGTAGTAAGGCCACATCAGCTCCCAGTGCTCCGGTGTTATCCTAAACGGCCGGAGGGAATTTGTCCAAAAACTGGGGACCAATCCCCACATTTTCGCCGGCGAGGGACTAAAACCATATTTATGACAAGGATTAGGGACAAAAACTTAATTAAGCCTAAAATTAATAACACTTCTTTAATATGTATTTTTTCTGACAATTGATTAGGAACAGGGAGACTATATTAGTCCTCGTAAGATAACTCAAGTGGTAGGGGCTGAGAACATATGGGTTGGCTAGGAGGACGTTAATGGATCTGTTAGAGTCCCACATTGGCTAGAGATGTGGCCAAGCAATTGCTTATATATGGTTGTGCGAACCTTAACTCTTGAGCTAGCTTTTGGGTTGAGTTAGGTCTTCTTCATGGTATCAGAGCCGATGGTTGTTTGACCATGAGCCTGGGTCCCTATCCTAGATCCATTTGTTGTGGAGACCTCCCATATTTGGGCCACCCGTTTCATTCTACGTTCCAGATGTTCTACACTGGGCGTGAGGGGGTGTGTTAGAGTCTCACATTGGTTAGAGATGTGGCCAAGCAATTGCTTATATATGGTTATGCAAACCTTAACTCTTGAGCTAGCTTTTGGGTTGAGTTAGATCTTCTTCATGATCAATTCATGGTGGATGCAATTTATCTTTCCGATGTGAAAAAGAAAAAGAAAAGGATAAAGAATTACATTTTGAAGCAACAAATAATATTACTTAGTTTATGTGTAAAGAATATAATCCTTGATCGTACGGTGAACAAGTAATGATCCTGATCCAGATCCAGTTTTGAATGAGCAAGAAACTTTCCAAATTACAATTGAGTGTGGTCTGTGTGATGAATCCTAACTCCAGGATATGATTTGTGGGGGCCCGACTAAGCTACTCCTAGTCTAATGATGTCATCATAAACACTCGCTGCTTTAATTTATGGCCTCCTCAGGTTTTGTCCCTTCACACACACCATAATCCCATGATTAACACCATTAGCACAGTGCAGTGTGCAATGCAACCCCACTCACCCAATAAATAAAGTCAAGTACTATCATCATGATTCATCATGATCAAGAATCAAAGATCATTTGGTCTTGAATCTCATGATTTTAACTCATCAACAGTGCAAAATCCCCCTGGCCCACCAGTCAACAAGTTAGTGGGGTGAACCAAGATGCACTGAATCATACCAAAAATTAATCAAACAAAGAAAAGTGTGACCATTGAATTGAATCGACCGTTACGAGGCATAGGCAAGCTTAAGCACAAGGCGCAAGGAAGGAGAGAAGGAAAGTGGATGATGGGCAGAGAACACTTAACAAAGTAAATTAAAGGTTGTTGGGTTGGGACAATTGCATAGGGAGGAGGAAAAATTGAGAGAGAGAGAAAGAAATACTACTACTCCAATATACTCCAATAAAGATAAAAGAAAACAAAGCACTTATGGGCAGCAGCAGAAGCCTGCAAGAGAGAGAGAGAGCAGATGACTGCAACTTCGAATTATTCTTCTTCCTTGTATGGTTGCTTTTATAATCCCCACTCCCTCTTTTGGACTCATTACAATACTACTTAGTACTTACTCACATCTCTCTCTCCCTCTATAGCTTTCATTAATAATTTACATCTTCCTTTTCTTGTTTTAATCTTTCTTTCTTCTGCATAAAATTTAAATATCTTTTTTTAAAAACAGTAAGGACACGTCTCTAGAATCATATGTCGTTTATAGGGGTACTTACGGATCACTAGTCGAAGCACTTATAAATCGTTCACCAATACAGTTCTCACATCACCACCTACAAGCAAACACACAACCTTTAAAGGGAAAGTTTCGTCTTTACTAGTTGAGCGGCATCCAGGTGTCCTTACAATCATTTTTCTTTTGATTTCCACATTTTTTTAACTTCTTTTTTAAAGAAAGTTGATGGTGAAGCCAAGTTACAGACAATAGTGATTCATAAACGCTCTTATAGTAGAGACATAAAAAAAACACATATTTACCTGTAGTTTTTTCTTCACATTTTCTTGCGGAGTTTGCTTCAGGAATATTTGAAGGCAGAATTCATAAGAAAATCTACAAGAAAATACTATCTGTAAAGAAGTTCCCGTAGGAAAATAATAACTTTTTAAAGGTTTGAAACTGCCGCTAAATAAGCAAAATCCGCAGAAAAATCCAAAGAATAATCGATATTTTTTCATGTCCTTACTATAAATAAAGATGTTTAATGAAAATTATAAGTTACACACAGCAAGTTTTGTAACTTTTTATTTGTGGAACTTAATTAAAAAAATCTAGCAACACATTTTTTTATGGAAAAAATAAATAAATAAAATTTCAATTATATATTAGAGGATGGTACAATTACATGCCCCCTACACTGCTGCTGTTGCTGTAAGAAGAGTTGTGAGTTTGAAGCAGTAGAGGAGGAGAGAGAAAAGGGGAGACGCAGACAGACAGACAGAGGCTGAGGCAAAGGTTATTTTTTTACACGTGATAAAGAAAACACCAAAAAGCAAGCTCTTTTGCATGCGTGTATAAGATTCATCACCATCATCATCTCCCTTTCTCATTCATTTCATTTTCCCTTTCTTCTTCTTTTATGAAAATTTCTCTACCCTCCATTTCTAACTCTTCACTCCTTTCACTTGGGTACTACTTTGCTAGCCATACCCATAAAACCAAGAGGGTGAGTTCAAGTTATGATTATTCCCTTCTTTATTTTTCTCTTTCCCATTCTCAGGTTACTTGGTGGTGGGTGTGTGAGCTTGTTTGTTTGGTGGGTTTTCTATTTTGACTTTGTTTACACTTCAAGGCATTTAATACAGTCCATTCTGTAGCCTTTGAAATATCTTCTAGACACTGATTTTGCTACCCTTTTCAATGTTTATTCCTTCACTTAGTATGTTTTGTTCTTGATTTTTGTTTTCTTCTGCTTGTTTTATTCTCTTCTTCAAAGTTTCAACTTTCAAACCTTCCTTGATTCATTGCCAATTTTTTTATTATTTTTCTTCAAGTGTTTTTTCTCTGTGGCTGTATTTTTTGGAGATGTTGGATGGTTCACAGTTGTAGGTAGGGGTCAGGCCTATAGAGCTGGTTTTGTTTTCTGGGCATTTCCATTTTTATTAGGTTTTCCATTTGTGTAATCACATTTTATTATGAATTATTCTCTTCCTTTTACATGGGGTTTGGTTTATTCCCTGCACAATTTTGCTTGGTTTGTCTTCTGGTTCTTGAAACTTCAAGCACAAAAGGGCAGAAGAAAATGTCTTCAACATTTGCTTTTTGCTGTCTTCTCTTATTTAGCTCTAGCCTCTATGGTTCTATTGCAATAACTACTTTTGGGTTTACTTGTTGAAACAAGGGTAGCTTGTTGGATATCCAATTTTGCAAAAGAATAGTAATGTTTGTATTCTTAAACAATGCTAGTACTTTTCCAAACCATGCCATTTTTTACTTTGTGCATTAATCCATTGAGCAACTCTCATAATTAAGCCTTCCTGTCCACTTCACAGCAATAACTACTCATTTAGCTCACCTATATTTTCCATCTTTGTTCCTCTTTTCTTAGCTGAAGCAATTGACACTGTTTTGCAGTTATAAACAAAAACTAAGACTGAAAAACTGGTATTTTGCTGAACCTTATCACCTTTGACAAAAATCAAACATGCCAGTTAGGCAGATGAAAGAGGGCTCAGAGCAGCACCTTGTGATCAAACCTCATTTGCTGAACCCCATGAATTCAGCTAGGAAGGTTACTAGGGCTGTCCAAAATGGCAAAGGTCCACCACCACCACCACAAGAACCCAATAATCAAACTTCACCTCAGGAAAGGGCAAAGGGAAGAAGAAAGAGCAGAGTTTGCAGGAAATCTGATCAAGGAGGTGTTTTGATGAGACCCTGCACTGTTGTGACAAATACAGCAAATGGGCTTGTTGATAATGGCAGCATTTCTGGTGACATAGAAATGGGTTACCCTAGTTCAAGCAAGTCTTTGAGCTTTGCTCCTAGGCCTGGGTTTGGACAAGTTGGGGCAAAATGCATTGTGAAAGCTAACCACTTCTTTGCAGAGTTACCAGACAAGGACTTGAACCACTATGATGTAAGCTCCTTTTCTTGGTCTTCATTACTATTATTAGCACCCTTGGACCAGCTTTTTTCACCAATCAATTTTGAAACCCAACAGCTACTCACATAAGCTTCTTCCGGAGTTAATTATAGCTTCAGAATCAATTGTAGAATGGTTTTGAAACATGCATTATGTAGCCTACTGCAAAGAAAAAATGTTAGGGTTTCTGAGTGTCTCACAGACTGTCATGGCCCTTTATTGAAGTATTTAAATTCATCCTATGATTTCCTCTTATGTGCTGTTCAATTGCAGAAGGAATTGAATGGGGTTCTGTTTTTGTAGTCCTTGTATTATTTATGAGTCCATAAATTTGACTTGAGGTTTTGTTCTTATTGTTTTCTTTGTTTTAATACCATTATCTGTTGCTGTATTTTAAAGGTCGCTATTACACCGGAAGTGTCTTCCAAAATAGTAAACAGGTCCATTATAGCAGAACTTGTGAGGCTTTACAAAGAGTCTGAGCTTGGGATGAGGCTTCCAGCATATGATGGCAGAAAAAGTCTGTACACAGCAGGGGCACTTCCTTTTTCCCGGAGAGAGTTTAAGATTAAGCTTATAGACGTAGACGATGGAGTTAATCCCACCAAGTAAAGTTTATTTTGTATATACACTTCAAAGTTTAAACATGCAGAATATAAACATGATGGACTCAGATACATGCTATTATTTGTGTTTAAGTTCAATTCAACTGACACGCCCCTTTTCAGAAGGGAAAGAGAATACTGTGTCGTGATCAAGTTTGTTGCGCGGGTTAATTTGCATCACTTGGGGCAGTTTCTAGCTGGCAAGCGTGCCGATGCGCCACAGGAGGCACTCCAAACTCTAGACATTGTTCTAAGAGAGTTATCATCTAAAAGGTAGCTTTACCAAATAGTAAATGAGTGATCCATTCCTGTGAAAAAGGGAAGCTTAAGATTCTTTATTTTCCTCTCACAAAAGCTGCATTTTCGAAAGGTTTTGCCCCATTGGGAGGTCCTTCTTTTCACCTGATATTAGAACACCACAACGGCTTGGGCAAGGATTGGAATCTTGGTGCGGATTTTACCAGAGCATAAGGCCTACTCAGATGGGTCTTTCCCTCAATATAGGTATATTCTCGCCATAGATATCATTTCATAATGGAATTATAATTCAACATTTAATTTCTCTTGGATTTCATAGATATGGCTTCTGCTGCGTTCATTGAACCTCTCCCAGTAGTGGAATTTGTTGGCCAGCTATTAGGAAAAGATGTTCTGTCAAGGCAATTGTCTGATGCTGATCGCATTAAGGTACTTAGTTACACTAAAAAAAAGACTTAGTTCAATTGTTGTGTTGTCTCAAAACTATATGAAAGCCACTTTAAGATGTCTAACAGGTTAAGAAAGCCCTGAGAGGAGTTAAAGTTGAAGTAACACACAGAGGAAGCTTTAGAAGAAAGTATCGTGTTTCTGGTTTGACTTCTCAACCAACAAGAGAACTTGTGTAAGTTAATTTTCTTTTTGACCTTGTAACTTTTGTTCTGCACCAATTTCAAAGAAGTTCTGATGATATTCCCCCTGCTTTCTTAATGATGGGAATATATCTCTTTAGGTTTCCTGTTGACGGGAACTCAACCATGAAGTCGGTAGTTGATTACTTCCAAGAAATGTATGGTTTCATTATTAAATATACCCACCTTCCTTGCCTGCAAGTGGGAAGTCAAAAGAAAGCAAACTATTTACCTATGGAGGTAGGGAAAATCCTTGTTATTTGATGCAACAATTCTTCTTGCTCATAATTATATTGATTGTTGTTGCATGCTTCTGGTTCCTCAGGCCTGCAAAATTGTGGAGGGTCAACGTTATACTAAAAGGTTGAATGAGAAGCAAATTACTGCTCTCCTGAAAGTTACTTGCCAAAGACCCCGTGATCGAGAAAATGACATTTTGCAGGTATTTAGTGGGTGCTTGTATTTAATTTATTAGAATCATTTTTAATTAAAAAATCTACAACTTTATGATTATAAGTTTTTCTGAATGTAACACATTCATTATTGAACCCTCATAAAAAATGAAATTTGCATCCATGCTTATATTTGATTGCATATCCATTATGAAATGAAGAACTTTTACATTGTTATATTTTCATGATTTCTTCCAGAGCTACTTAGTGAATTCATGTTATAGATCATATAAAACTCGCATAACTATGAGTCTATGACACAGATTCTAACAATGTAATAACTGGAGTTTTCCAATAATGTTCTAAACTTCAAAGCTTATCGGGGAGGTCACTTGTGACAAATAAAATCTTCAGCAGCACAAATAGTCAACGTATATACATGATATTCTAGAAGCTAAACCATAAGTTGGGTCTTAATATTAATAGCTCAATTTTTCTTACAAGCAGACGATTCAGCATAATGCTTATGATCAAGATCCTTATGCAAAGGAATTTGGGATTAAAATCAGTGAAAAACTAGCTTCTGTGGAAGCACGAATTCTTCCTGCCCCTTGGGTAATGTGCTTCTTCAAAAGGTGCAAGACACTTAATGTTCAATCTATTTTTTGGCACGATCTATTGACTTGCGTTACTTCTGACTGCAGCTTAAGTATCACGATAGTGGGAAAGAAAAGAATTGTTTACCTCAAGTTGGTCAGTGGAATATGATGAACAAGGTTTGTGGATTAATATTACAATTATCTGTTCACAAGCAGTCATGAGTGCAACTATTCTCCCTTATTTTTTATAAAATTAAGGTGAATGCTGTTTTTTCAGAAGTAAACATGATAAGGTATTTTCTGTTCTGGTTTCACCTGGAGCTTTCATTTGATACTGGTCTCTTTGTCTCTTGATGAATGATACAGAAAATGATCAATGGAATGGCCGTTAGCCGGTGGGCATGCATAAATTTTTCACGAAGTGTGCAAGATAATATTGCTCGCACTTTTTGTAATGAGCTTGGTCAAATGTGTCAAGTATCTGGGATGGTAGTTTCCTGCCTATTCTATTTGTTGTGTTTGAAGATCATAAATCTTTAGTCTTTACTACAACTCATAATGTGGCTTTTTTGTTGTAGGAATTTAATCCAGAGCCTGTTATCCCCATCTACAATGCCAAACCTGAGCAGGTAGAGAAAGCTTTGAAACATGTTTACCACGTATCAATGAACAAAACCAAAGGAAAGGAATTGGAGCTTTTGTTAGCAATATTGCCTGACAACAATGGCTCTCTCTATGGTAAGCCAGCCACCTTAATTGAAATTAATGTACATGATTGTATCAATCAATGATAGCTATTTGCTTCAATTGACAGAACATAGTTGTGCTTAAGTTCAGTTCTAAATATCTTTTTTTCAGGTGACCTCAAGCGTATTTGTGAAACTGAGCTTGGTTTAATTTCTCAATGTTGTCTGACAAAGCATGTCTTTAAGATTACTAAGCAGTACTTGGCTAATGTGTCTCTGAAGATCAATGTCAAGGTTTTTTTGCTCTCAAATCTCAATTACATGAAATACCACTTCACTGAGTACTAATATTTATAAAGTCTACTATCCATTACTATTAGTTGTTAGACAATCCTCTGTCCTTTTTAAATTTTGTGACTGTTCTTGGTTAAGCTCGTTTTGCGCATAAATCTGTGTCTGCTGGTTAGAATTGCTGGCCTAATCAAGTATTTATCATACCTTGAGGATTCTTGGGATTTATCATTTATGTCTCATGTCTCAACCCTATGTGCCTATAATGGTGCAGCTATCTACTCAGTAATTGATGCAGATCTGAGATGCAATAACCTATATAGTTGCATTTCACTAATAGCATCAACTTTTAGTGCGGAGGCTTATATTTTAACTTTAAACTACAGAAATAATGATGTTAGATTTTTTCTTTTTTTTTACCTAAAATACAATGCCATGTTAGCCAATGTAGTCATCTCAACTTTGTGGATAGAACTTCAGAATTATTATAACTTTTTTGAAATGCTTCCAGGACTAATGTATGATTATTTTCTCTCTTCTTGATGCAGATGGGAGGTAGAAACACCGTTCTTGTTGATGCTGTAAGCTGCAGAATACCATTGGTTAGTGACATACCAACTATAATATTTGGAGCAGATGTTACCCATCCCGAAAATGGAGAAGACTCTAGCCCTTCGATTGCAGCTGTATGATGATATAATCTATTGTTTTGATTTTTTAATATTGTAATAATTATTGAAGGGTTTTTATTCCTGATGATATGTATTGCGCAATCTGTAGGTAGTGGCGTCCCAAGACTGGCCTGAAGTAACAAAATATGCAGGTTTAGTGTGTGCTCAAGCTCATAGACAGGAACTTATACAAGATTTGTACAAAACTTGGCATGACCCTGTTCGTGGCTTAGTTAGTGGTGGCATGATCCGGTAATAATAGTAATGTGATCTCCATCTCTCTAATTATCAGTGTTGTTCCTGGATGTTATATGATGGGATTTCAGTAATATGATTTTGACTTTCCTCTTTTACTTCAGTGATTCATTCTGTATCCCTTTCATGCAGAGATTTGTTGATTTCTTTTAGAAAGGCAACAGGACAGAAGCCACAAAGGATTATATTTTACAGGTCTGTATGTTTAATTTATGATGCAAGATCAATGCTTGCTGAAAGCTTGTATAAAAATGAAATTTTCATAATTGTGGGAAAACATCGTAATTGTGTTCTTTTGTGAAAGCACTATTTTGTGTCATTTGTGTAGTGCTGTCAAATCATATTGGCAGAAAAGAACCCAGAGTGGTTTTCTTCTCCCTTTTTGTGGAGTTTGCTAAATAATGTTCTAAATTTGTTTAGAGACGTGGGGCATCTTTTATCCAATTTGTTATCTGAATTCATATGCATATAATTTCCTACCTAGGAGCTTGGCTTTTCCAAACATTCATATTTTTTGAAACTGTTAGTTAGCAATGTTTTAACGAGAAATATGAACAGGGATGGTGTGAGTGAAGGGCAGTTTTACCAAGTTCTACTATATGAATTGGATGCGATTCGTAAGGTCAGAATTGTTTGCTTACTCCTGCTCTCATATATGTTATATCATGTCTTTATATACCAAATCTGTTCTGATTAGTAATATGGATGCAGGCATGTGCTTCTTTAGAGCCAAACTATCAACCTCCAGTAACCTTCGTAATTGTACAAAAGAGACATCATACTCGGTTGTTTGCAAACAACCACAGGGACAGGAGCAGTACAGATAAGAGTGGGAATATATTGCCAGGTTTGTTCAACTTACCCCGAGTTGCTTATGTACACAAATGAATTTGAGACAAATGAACTTGCGCCTAATAAGATTGATTTTTTTTCTTTGATCTCTTAGGAACTGTTGTTGATTCCAAAATCTGTCACCCAACAGAGTTTGATTTTTACCTCTGCAGTCATGCTGGCATTCAGGTAGAAGATTGTTTTTTTCTCCTTTCTATACTATCCTTTAGGAATTACTTATGGAACAAAGCATTTAGCCTAGTTATACCGGTCAGATAATTAGAGGGCAACTTGGTAGGATGAAGCTTGATGTGCCAAGGACTCAGAACTCTTGTTGTTGAAGACCCTTTCTCCTCCACAGGATGGCCCTTGATCAAGTGGTTAGATAGGGCAGTCCTCACCTTTGAGCTTGCTTTTCGGGTAGAGTTAGGTCTAACCCAAATTCAAAGAGCCTTATATATTCTCCTATCCATCCTATTTATAGCCTGTCACTTTCTAAATAACTCTCTCTAACTAACTACTCTACTATTGGCATAGATCAAACTCATTAGTATGTCCAAAGATACGAAACCTATTTGATTTTCTCTTGTAAGGCTTAAGGATAAGCTCAGATCCAGTGACACTCAAGATCTCCTTTAAATTTTTTTTGTGGAAAGCTTTAGCTACTAGAGAGCATGTAAATCTAAATCTCTGATTTTCCTAAAATCAATTATGATTTCTGGTTCTATTATCATGCAGGGAACAAGTCGTCCAGCTCATTATCATGTTCTGTGGGATGAAAACAATTTCACTGCTGATGGGATTCAGTCTTTGACAAACAATCTCTGTTATACATATGCGAGGTGTACACGCTCTGTCTCTGTTGGTAAGCTCATTTGATTTATTCTGTGGTGCTTCATTTTACTCTTTATGCATACTTCTTAACCTTGCCTATAAATTTTGTGGTAGTACTATCTACAATTATTACTTAGCAAACTGAGAGAATTCATGAAAAGAAAATAATTTTAATGCTCTCAATCTTTACTTGTTTTTAGGCTTCTAGCAACCTCAATCTAAAGTAGACCTCTTCAGGCTTCGTTTCTCTTATGTTGTTTATCTTGGTTGAGGTTTCAACATGTGTTGAAAACTCTAAAATGGACTTCTTTGTGTGCAGTTCCTCCAGCATATTATGCACACTTGGCCGCATTTCGAGCTCGTTTCTATGCGGGACCGGAAGAGCTGCAGGAGAATGGCTCCACAGGTACTGGACATGGTTCCAAGGTAACAAGAGCAGCTGGAGAGTGTGGTGTGAAGCCATTGCCAGCCTTGAAAGAAAATGTGAAGAGAGTGATGTTTTATTGTTAAGATTGTCTGGCCGTTTGGCAATGGCCGATGGGGGACATGTGCATCAAACAGTGAAATGCTGCAAAACACAATCATGCAATGCACCTTCCTTTCCCCTCAACCCTGTAGCTTGTATATTAGTGGCTTTGAAGCATAGCAGCAAGGTTTCTCATTGTACTTTTAGAGGCCTAGTTTAGGATCCTAGAACATGGGAGACAAACCATAGGTGTAGACTTTAGAGATGCTAACCCTCTAGTCGGCCAAGATGAAATCGAATCAGGCATTGTAAACAAAGTGCTATCAATCAATATTTTTTGTATAAAAATCTGCATGAAATGTTAATTTCCTTCATATTTGCCAAGAGTGAAAAGGGCACAAGCTTGATCGAGTGCTATAGAATAATGTTATGTTAGCAGTTTAAGATAAATATACAGAGTTCTAATGAGTTGCGATCAAAGTTTTTTGACGTTGCACTCAATTGGTTTCAAACATACAAAGACTTCTGTACCAAAAGGACAGAGGTCAAATAAAAAGTTGTGTAGCCTAGCTTAAGCAAGTTTTACCTTCTTTAATTTTCATGACAAAAGTTATGCTTATTTTTGGTTCTTGCAGTATACCTCATTTTTTATTTGATCCTTGTAAGGGCCAAATAAAAGGAAGAGACTATTTGGACCATCCCTCTTTACTATCCACACCATCCCCTTTTTTTATAATTTCAAAAATACCCCCCACATAGAAAACAAACAAAGCAGTAAAAAAAAATACTCTCACAATCTCACCTTCTTCTTCCTTCTTCCTCTTCCACTCTCACCTTCCCCCATCCCTATTTCATCTTCTAAATCAATATATCAGGCACCTTGAAGCTCCAAATCAGTGTAGAAGATAAGTGGGTGAGATCAAGAGAAGATTAGAAGCTCAAAATAGGTGAGATTTTGGGATTTTTACGGGTTTTTCCCGTAAATCTGGGTTGAATATGTGGGTTCTGGTTCGTTCCGCCACTTAAAATGCGGACGTTTAATTGCTACCGCTATTTTAGTAGCGGTAACTTCCGCTATCTTAGTAGCGGTAACTACCGCTATCTTAGTAGCGGTGGTAACTACCGCTATCTTAGTAGCGGTAACTACCGCAATTAAAATAGCTGTAACGTCCGCTATCAAGGTAGCTGTAACTTCCGCTATTAAGATAACAGTTACAGCTATCTTGATAGCGGAAGTTACAGCTATCTTGATAGCGGAAGTTACCGCTATCTTGACTGCGGTAGTTACCGCTATCTTGATTGCGGAAGGTTTTGAATTTAACAGACGTCGATTTCCCTTATGTTTTGTCTAATGCTCACGTTTGTTGTGTCCGCTATCTTGATAGCGGAAGTTACCGCTATCTTGATTGCGGAAGGTTTTGAATTTAACAGACGTCGATTTCCCTTATGTTGGGATTAGGGTTTTTTTTTTTAATTGGAGCAGTTATTTTTTAAAATATTTGGGGGTATAAATGTATTTTTGCACTTAAGGGGATGGTGTGGATAGTAAAGAGGGATGGTCCAAATAGTCTCTGCCCAAATAAAAAACAGAGTAATAGGGACAAACACTTTTTAAGCCTAAGTTATTCTAACACACTTCTAAACAATGAGCTCCTCTTCAGACCCCTCCAATAAGCCCTACTGAGTTTAAATGGTGGCAGGGAAAGTGCGATGTAATGAACCAAAAGAGGAAGAAGCAGAGGACTCCCGTTTTTGCAAGAGAAAACGTGATAGTATTTATTGTTACCGAGTAGAGAGTAGATTTGTGTGAGAACATAGTTAAGAGAGGAAAGGAATGAAGAACACGTTGATCCTGCTAGTCGTTCTCCTCTTGTTGGTCTCAATTGTTTCGCATTTAAATAAAGGTTTTCCTAAGTTTGAAAACAGAGACCACGGGAAAATTTATTATAGACCACTTTTTGGTGGTGTAAACTTAGACCACTACCTGATAACCTGTTATTGGAGGTAATTTTGTATTTTTGGAATTTTCAAAAATACAAATAATTAATATATTCAAGTTAATTAATTACCCCTAATCTTTTCCCCTTTTCTCTCTCTCAAAGCTTCAACCTTTTCAATCAGAGAGCACCATCTTCACCGCCGGCGACTAACGCCACCGCACCTCCGTCGTCAACTCCGGTCGCACCACAACCCCATCATTTCCGGCGTCAAAGCATCCACCACCACTGCTTCCGAGTTTTCTTTCTCACTAAAATTCCAGATCTGAGAGCGTGCATCGTTTCCTCCCAGATCTAAGGCCGACACGACAGCGAAAATCGAAGAGATAATGGCTGGGTTTGCGGTAGTGGGTTGCGGTGGGGATGGGGTGAGGTTAGGTGTGGGTGGGTTATGGGTTTGGGTGGGTTGTGGTTCTGGGTTGTGGTTTGCTGATGTGGGTTCGGTGGAGGGAGAGGTGCAGAGTGAGAAGTGGCGGTGGCCGCCGTTCTGGCTCAAGATGAAGAGTTCACGTTCGATCTGTGAAGACCCAGAAACCATATTTTTTCTCGTTCTGGTTGATTCATAACAATTTCATCCAGAACTTGATTTATCCCCTACTTGCAGACAACTTCACTATCTAGTGCCATCCTTGCACTACCAAATCTTCTTCTTTCTCTGAAGCTTAAGAAAGTTTGAATCTTTGCCACTCTTGCTTTCCCCTTAGATCTTGCATTTTTCAGACAGTTTTCATCTGGGTTTTGATTTCCGCACTAAAAGTTTGAACCTCATTTCCCCTTTTTTTGATCATGGAATTGATGGACGGATATGTTAATATCGTTGTTCAGTTAACTTCATGAGGAAAACAATTTTAGCATTTGCCCTTTGAGATTGTATAAGCTTTTGGAAGATAGTGGTGTTAGAGGTTTTGAATTTCAGTTTTTTCTTTCTTGCTTGCTGTGATCTCATCATGGTGGAGATCAATTCTTAAGTCTGCATAGTTCTCGTTAAATTTTAGAGATGCAGAGAGGAGATTTGTGGTGGTGCTTTGTGCGCAATTTAGTTTCAAACTTGTGAAGATTCATTTTTGGTTTTTGAAAAATTATGGGGTGGAGTTCAGAGGGGGTTGTGGCTTGGGCGGTGGGGTGGGGCAGTGGTGGTTGGGTGGATGATGAGAGGATGAGATTGTGAAAGGTTGAAGATGATGAGTTTTTTTTTTTTTTAACAGCAAGATGATGAGTTACCTGATCCAATTAGCTTAAATCATATTAACATTCACTAATTATATAACTAATTATACTATAATATATTAATTATTTGATTTTTAAAAAATTAGACATTACCTGTAAAACCTGCAGTAGCAGGTCAAAAGCAGGTGGTGCAACTATAGACCACCAAAAAGTGGTCTATAGTAAACGCGCCCAGAGACCACTACTATTGTATTTTAAAGGGACCGATGTTTGTTGAAGGCTTGGATTGGAAGATGGCCAACTTGTGAAAGTTTGATCTTTGCTAATTGCTACCTCTAATTATTCTAATAAAAAAAGAAGAAATTGAATTTCAGCACATGGTAGGAGAGCCTCTACATTGTTCACACTTCACAGTGTGTTTGGAAATATAATATAAAATCATTGAGAGGCTTTAACTCATCAGCTTGAGCTTTTGGGATAATTGGTTCATGACAAAGTATCAGTCTCTCTGACTAAGTGGTCTAGACATCAATCATTGTCACATCCAATTTTTCTAATAAAAAAATTTATTTCAACACACGGTAAGCGATTATTTGTCGCAAACTTATTTTCTAGGCCTAATATGACCTTTCTGAAAGCATGATTTGACCTATTAGCTTATTTAAAGGCTTGTTCCCAATAAGAAAACAAAATAGGCCAACAAGCTTACAGAATTAAAATACATTAAAACAAAACTTTTTATGTTCATAGATAGCAAGAGATAAGTTAAGTTGTGTTGAACTCCTTGAGACATGATAGCTTAAAGAAATGATACCCTATAGTGATGTATTTAAATAGGTTATAAGTCTATTTTAAAGAAAAATTGTAAGCTTAAATTGATATATATATATATATATATATATATAACATGTTTAAATCTATAAATAATTCAATAAGTATTCGAAACCGGTCCGGAACACTGTAGGAACCGCTGGAAAGCAAACCGGAATCAAACCGCTTAAACCGGTCAAAACCGGTAGACCAACGGTCAAACCGGATACACTTTAATATTTTTTTTTTCTCTCTCTTTAACTTTCCTTTCAAACGTTTCGATTTCCGTGTGGCACCAGCTTTTCATAAATTTCCGGTCAATCTTTCCACTATCATTATCAATCTAAACATGAAAATGGAGAAATATTAAATATGGTTATTAATTTCCACCACTTTCCAATATATACACATATATATTACCAAGGCCAAGGATCTGATTTTTTTGAACGTATATAAGGATGGATCCGATATTCCGATTTGAAGTTTTGGACCTACTACCACTGTATCAAAAAAAAAAGAATTGGATGATATTATAAAACTTTAAATATTTCATGATAGTATATTTAATTAACAAGTCTTGGCCAATGAAAAAATAAACCCGTTCTAAGTGCATTCGTTTTATTTACTATTTTGTCAGCTTGATATTCACCTATTGTAATATTATATGTAATTAAACTCAAATTTGGGTAACAATATATCAGTATTAAATGATATTTAGTATATTCTAAATATTTTAAATATTAATTTATTATTAACGGTTTGACCTCGGTCTAACCCCGGTTGGACCTTTAAACCTTAAACCAGTACCTTTACCGGTTTAATGACCGGTCCGGTTTTCAGAACATTGGTAAATATATACACTAGAGCACTAACTTCTACAATTATTCATTTCAAAAAAAAAACTTCTACAATTATTCAATTTGCGAAGATATGTTTTAAAAAATAAAAAAAAATGTGAATTTTAAGAAGAGTAATGATGATAGGAATTAGGGATATTTTGTTTGCAATAATTTAAAGTTATGGGACCAAATCTGCTCGAAAAGTTATTGAGCTACTAAAATCACTCATAACTAAAACTAGGGGACTACTCTACATATGCAATTGAGCCTTTAAAATTTATTTGATAGCTTATGAGCTTGTATGCTTACAATAGAAACACGTTTATATCAAAAGATTGCACCATTTTGTAAGATGCTGTACCATTTTATTTTCATTTATACCCTTATATTATTTTAATTAAATTTCTCCATTGCCTCATTTTCGTTAAAAAATACTTTTTTTCCACAATATAATAATTATCATTCAAAATTTCATACAAAATAAAAAATACGTTTTTACTTGTTAGAGATAAATAGGCGTAATATCCTACGAGATATTTCATTTATTAGTATTTAATATATTTTGTAATATGTCTCAAATATTATGTATTTTCCTTATTATAAATAACATTGTCTACCTCACACACAATTTGTGGTGAGAGTATACAATCTTACATGATATCAGAGCATGAGAAAGCAAATCATGAGCAAATGATTTTCAGGCTGTCAAACGAATTCTTCGTTATGTCGGTGGCACACAACACTTCGGTCTTACTTTTCGTCGTACTCTTCTCCCGCTGTTCTTAGTTATAGTGATGCTGATTGGGCTCGTTGCACGGACACTCGCCGCTCTACTTATGGCTACGATATTTTTCTTAATGATAATCTCTTGTCTTAGAGTGCCAAGAAACAACCTACTGTTGCTCGCTTTATTTGTGAATCTGAGTACCGAGCTATGACTAATACTGCTTTGCAGCTAGTTTGGTTGCTTAATCTTCTTCATGAGCTTCGTGTTCGGTTATCAACGACTGCTCTTTTTCTTAGTGACAACCAGAGTGCCTTGTTTATGGCTCATAATCTCGTTGCTCATAAGCATGCCAAACACATTGACTTGGATTGTTACTTCGTTCGTGAGTTGGTTTCCTTTGATCGATTAGTTGTTCACCATGTGCTCACTTCTCTCCAGCTTGCTGATATTTTCACTAAGGCGTTACCTTGTCCGCTGTTCGAACTTTTTAGATCCAAGCTTTGAGTTGGTCCCAATGCTAAGCTTGACGGGGGGCGTTAGAGATAAATATACGTAATATCCTACGGGATATTCCTTTCATTATTATTTAATATATTTTGTAATATGTCTTAAAATATTAAGGAATATTCTGTATTTTCCTTATTTTAAATAACATTGTCTACCGCACACACAATTTATGGTGAAAGTATCCAATCTTACATTACTACTTGAAAATATAAATTTATTTAATGGAGAAAGAATTCATCTTTCTTTTAGTTGTTGAAACTTTCTTTAATTGTTCCATGTAACGTTTGGTATTTCAAATCCTCATTTTTAATGAAATTCAAACTAATAATCCCTTGATTTTTTATAGGCAAAAAATTGCATTAAAAGGGAGTATAAGGTCCAACCCTAAATACAAGGGAGAAAAAACAAGAAACTCAATCCTTGTTTGAACTATGCAAAATGCCATGATGACACCCATCTCACCTGCACCTAATAAAGAAAGATATATAGCAATAGAAGAGAGAGAGTTGAGAGATATGATGATGTGATAAAAAAAAAGAGATATGAAGAAAAAAAAATATATGTGAAAACAAAATGAATGAAAAAATATGATAAATATTAAATTATCAATTAGGCCCCCCAAATAAGTCAAAAATTTATTCTAGGGCTCTATCCATCATAACACTTAAAAGAGCTCCTCTCTCAATCACTTACATTCCTCTTGTTAGAGCTAGTATAACATGGACATCATATCTTTTTCTTTTTTATATCGGAAAAGTGTTATCCCATACCTGTTAATTAATAAAAATTATTAAAAATGAGAGTAAATCGAAAGTTACTATCTTAATTACATTAAAATGAAACCCATACATGTGGAGGTAAAATGTGACTTTTTACTAGTTGGCATTATGTGTCAAACTAGATCATATAAGATGGATTAATGCTAGGAGATATGACTTTTTTTATTAATGATCACCTTCTCTTCTACCTTGATTGCATCAACCGGAGGCTGAAATCAAATTATAGAGGAAGTGCTTAACTGATCAAACTTTCATAGCACATATATAATGGTCTTACCACGTACATGCATGCAAATGGCCAAAGCCCAAAGAAATAGGTAAAGAATTAGCTCTTCCAAACAAAGAACAGAAAAGATAAAAAGAAAGTCCTAATATGTGAAATCGAAAGATGAAATTCATATGATAAACATTTAAAGACATTATAGGTGTACTATCTTCGGACATTTTCCATATAAAAAGCCACCACCCCCTTGAAAGAAAAGATGAAAAATGAAAGACATTAGCTTAGGATAGATTAAGAAAAGAGTAATGGTATATAGAAATATGCTTTTTACCGGATATTTAATAGAGATACATTTGAGGCCGGTTATTATACATCACAACACAAATATTAGCGGCAATTAAAAACTTCTGCAAAGTTATGTGTTAAAAGGGGTGAATTCATATATTTTTATTTATCCTCAAAAAATTTCGGTCAAAATGAGTCGCGAACCCACCTCTGCTAGGGTTCCAAACTCTGTTGGCGGCGGATCTCCCTCCAAGGACGATACCCAAGCAGAAGGCGACGGAGATGGCGGCGAGACGACGAGCGACGGAGACGGTTCTGACTGGAGGAAGAAAAACGGCTTTCTCCTGGGTGGAGAAAAAGCTAAAGTCGTTTCCATCCAGGTTCGAAGGGAGGAGAAAGTAGCTGCGTGCAGCGGCTTCTCGAGGAGCGACGACGTCGGCTTGGAGAAGGAGAATAACCTCCACTGTAGTTCGATCTTCACCCTTTTCGTTGATGGCATTTCTGACGGCGTCAATTATCTCCAGGTTCGTGGGCTATTTGCTCAGATTGGGAGGGTCTTGAATGTCTTTATCCAGAGACAGAGGAAGATTGGGAGAAGCCATAGGTTCGGGTTTGCTAGATTCTCTTCTTTGGAGGTTGCTTCTCAGGCGATTAACCTCCTCGATGGGTTTCGTCTGGGAGGAACGCCATTGTCGGTTGCTTGGGCGAGATTTCCGCGGCGTGGAGTTGCTGGTTCGAGGGTGTTTGCGGCTAGAGATCAGAGATCGTCGGAGCATGCTGGGGTTCTTGCTGGAATCGGGGAAGTGGGGAATCGGCATCTGTTGTCTTCTTCTGAGAGTGAAGAATTGATGATTTCTGGCCTCTTTAGAGGCGGCTCGCCATCCCCAAGCTTCTCAACTTCTGTGCTTTTCCCAGAAACCTCTTCTGCGGATGTTAGGGGTATTGAGGCAGTGGAGCTTTCTGCGGATGCTAGGGGCTTTGAGACGGTGGAGGGGGAAGACGTGATGCTGACGTCCTTGGGTATTCTATGTGATGTACTCATAGCTGCCTCTTGCTGTTCTTTACCTGGTAGCACATCTAATATGGTTTCCATATCTGCTGAACTGGGGGTTTCTCATGATACTGGGTTTTCCGTACCCAGGGATCATGTGAAAACCCCGAGGGGAAGACCTAAGAAAGGTGATGGTGGAGGCAGAAAGAAGCAAGGTGCTGCTGGGAGCTCTGGTGGTGCTATGACAATGGAAGCAGGCTATACTGATGCAGAGCAGACAGGGAAAGAGCTGATGGTCTTGCCGACGGAGATGTCGGAGCCTTATGGCGTATTGACTAGAGCGAGGAGTGCCGTCTTGATGGGGAAGCGCTTAGGCTTGAGGTATGATTGCCCTGATGATATCCCTCTCTTCCAAATTGCCAATGAGATCAAGGCGCGGAAAGCTTCTCAGCACCGTTGAGGGTGAGAATTGGGGTGTTGGCGAGTTATGGGCTGTATAGGTTTTTTCCTAGTCCTTTGAGAGTTTTTGGGTATTGCAAACGGCTTTTGGTTTTTGTAGTTGTTGCAATTGCGGCTTCTAGTTTTTGAGGCTATTGTTCTTATTTGCCGCTGTTTTGGGATGGTTTTTTGGTCTTTTTGGTGGTCAGCCTTGGCCGTGTGGGTTTTTGGTACCGTGTTGAGGTTGTTTGGGTGTATATCTTATCAGTTTCCTCATTATTATTATATATATTTTCTCCTTTCGAAAAAAAAAAAGGGGTGAATTCAAAATGTATGTCGTAGCCAAGATCTAATCGCAGCTGACCCCAAAAAATGAAATCTCATATAAATGAAGTTCACTATTGGCTATGAATAGCGGGATTTTGCGGCTGTGATCCCGTTGCGATATGAGTCTGCTACGCGACGCGGTGACGCTATAGCGCGCGATCGATAACTATGGTCCTAGCATCATTTCTCAGTTAAAAAGAAATATTACTGCATGGTAATTCCAATGCTTAGAAATAATAAGGATTAAGGAGGCTCAATCACCAAAGAATGGACCTTGGGCTCATATGAAATGTACCAAGCTCGAGTCGCTAGCTAACGATGCCTAGAGTAATTATATATTCGTTAAAGACAGTGTTATGAGAAGTCACACATTTTGAGAGATATAACAAATATAACTTATATATAGGAAAACAATTCTCTCATTTTAAACTAGTTTTTAAGGTAGAGTTAGACCTCCCAAATTCTAATATGGTACAAGATCTATCATAGATCCGGTAAGTGGAGATGAGCCATATATATATGAGTCGCTCACAGATGTCCATTCCTACATATTTCACGTTTCATATGTTCAGTTATGGTTGTGAGGGTGTGTTTGCAGAGAAGTCTTTTAGTGAGTAGAGATATGATTAAAATAGTCCTTATATATGGAAAGATAATTCTCACCTGTTAATTTTTGGGATAAAGTTAGTCCATCAAATTTTAATATTTCGAAGCTTATGTACTCTACTGAAATAATTCATCTATTAATGCATTAATTAAATGATCCACATATCAGGAAAAAAACATAATCATCATACTAGACCTCATACATTAAGAAAAGGCTGCAATTTAAAGTTTGACAAAAAACAAGAGATAAATAACAATCTCTTACCAGCTATAATTCTTCCGATCGAGATTCCACAACAAAGAACCTAACAAAATCCCAGTGAATAAAGGATAAACATTAACCAAAGAAAAAAAACACAGATAGAACTCAACAGATGAATTATGGGTCTTTATGTTTTGTTTTGTTTTCATGGAACAATTACTAGATGAAGATACCATATGATCCCATCTTCTCCCAATAAAGAAGGGAAATTGAGATCATGCTGGCAGCTTCAACTGGTAGTGGCCCATGTTGCTAAAAGAAAAATAACAAAACTTGCTACTTGATTATGGGATTGAGAATTTAAAGGAGCTTGAGTTTGCACTGAGAAGAAAGTTGAAGTAGTCACTGTTATATATAGCACAACTCTCTGTTATATTTATAGTACAGCTAAGGAGATTGAATTGAATTCAAATTGGTACGTACGTACACAGAAATATTAGGGGATCGACACTATTGAAATGAAAACGAAATTAAGAAAGGTGAAAAGTGGTCCCTGGTGATGCAAATTGATATTGTCACGCTAACAATACACCATGCATATTTTGCAGACAGGATATATAGTGAGTGTTTTCTATGTATATTGCAACAGCATTAATAACTTCAGGGTAATTTCATGCCAAAATGTGGGGGACCTTTCACTTTCTCTCTTTCTCTCTCAGCGACACTATACTATCAATCTGCAAGATGGACACCCATAGCATGTTTAATTGATCAGGTTCAATTTTTTCAAAATCACTTCTTCACAAGCTACACTCTCATTTATGTTTAGTTTCAGATTGCTTATCCAACTGAAACACTTTTAATCTTCTCTAACATGATTTTTCATCATCAAAACATGTTTGAGGATAACAAAATCACATTGAGGCTAAACCAAAACGAAAATGATCGGTGGACATAACACTTCACCAAACACACTTTGGATATATATATATATATATATATATATATATATATGACTTAGCGGTAGTTCTTAACCGCTACAAAATTTTACCTATGCTAAAATCCGTTGCTAAATCATATATTTAAAACGTGTCTGGTGAAATGTGTATGTACATGTCTATATCAATCAAAATAAAACTTTAATAGAAAAGTGACTTTAGCTCTTCTCACAACATATTTTTACTATTTTAATGACTTTTATAGTAAAAATATCCAAACATAAATTACATAAACAACTTACTGTGTAATCAATATTGTTAATTAATTAGAATCAATTCTATGCAAAATAAAAACCAAACATGCATATTAGCTTCTTTCAGAAGCACTTTCCCTAATGTGAAAACTCATAGAGTTTCCAAACATGCACATGCATGCTATGATCTCTTGTGAATTTTCCATGTGATAAATATACAAGCTTCAGCTGCATCTGGTTAGTGCCAAAATCCAGATGCATAGATATCATTTAATGGAAACATATGACACTGGTTAAGAAAATGACTAGTCAGTTACGAAATTAATGCTGTCGAGAATCCTTGTTCGTTGTTATGGTTAGGTAGTAGCGTAGTGAATTGGTAGATAAAAGTCATTCCATCGAAGTTATATCTTGTAACTTTTTATGGGTATGTTTGTTTTTTAGTTTGGACTTCTAAAAGTACTTTTGGATGTTGTGTAACTTTGTGCCACTATGTTTGGCAAATTTAAAATCACATTCACCAAACCCACTTTCAATCTCAAACCAACTTTCATCTCAACTCATGATTGTTTACAACTCTTATGGGTTGGGTCTTTTCGTTTCACATGATGATGCAATATATGGGCCTCATAGACCTGCTCTCTCGCTCGACGCCTCATAACATTCATATTCCAAGCACTTTGGTCCGACCAAACTACGCTGGAATAGTAGGACAAGTATCTCATTGTCGATTCCCATGAGCCGTATTCCGACATACTTTCATTCTCATCAAGGCCGATAACTCGCACTGCCAAGCTTGCGTCTCAAGTAGGGGCGCATGGGTTGCTAAGCATTACATCCATGTGAAAACCTCCGAGAGAGTCTGTTTGGCAGCAAAGCTTTCAAATTCCACTAACTCACCAACCATTACTTCATCAAGACCATAAATACGAGTAATGTCATCGCCTACTTGCTGGATCCATTCGGACTTGTAGAACGTGGGACGTTGGGTTGGGGCGAGCACGAGGGTCGTATTCATAAAAGTCCATCGATCATGAAGCTATGGCTCTGTATCAACCTCTGTCTGCTAGTGCTTATTTTGCTTACCTTTCCCAAAGGGTAAGGAAAAGTCCTATAATCAACGCAAAGGGGAGCTCTAAGTACGTACCTATTGCTTATGTTGAATGGTTGAGGGGTGAATTGAAACTTTTCCCGCCTGGCCTGGTATGACCTAGATGCCCTACCAGGGAATCATGGGGAAAGACTCCTTTTTTAAACTTGCTTGCTCAATTGATAACTTGCCTAAGATGGCTCACTGCACTTTCTTTTTAGTTCAAAAAAAGCTAATTCAAATCTCGATCTTTGGAATCGAATCCAAGACCAACAAGCCTTCATTCCATCCAACTTGTCCTTACTCTCAGGATGCCTGAAAGTCTTTTATCGGGTCTATTTGGTGGGTAATATCGATGAAGATGCTGGCACCCACCATACCTTGCTTGCTTCAAGGTCGATCTCTTGTATCCTCCTCCTGCCGAAGACTAAAAAGTAAACCTTGCCATTGCAACTTCCATCGATCGAGTTTTAGTTGTTTTTTCTATTGATCCAGGTGAGAAAATTTATTGAGCCAACCTCTGCTTTTGTCTGTCTCCCAATATAAGAAGCATGTTGCTTTGCTCTTATAGTAGTACTAATGGGCGTACTTTAGAACAAAATTCTAGCAAAGGTCTTGACAGTTTGGAATTGAAAGATTTGGTTCATTAATAATATCTAGTAGTTTCATCATGTTATTCTGCTTTTGAGCTTGTTGTACTTTCCGGAGCATTTCTGCAAGTTGATTCTACACCTAAATCTTTTCCTGTCGATGTAGCCTTTTCTTATGTGCCCTACTATCCCTGACCCTTGAAATCTTAGACTATCTTAACCGTAATTATAGAAGGGTGTTACCAAACCGTATCACCTCCTTTTTTTGAACTCACCTTCTAATTAGAGATTTTCTGGGTTGATAATCCGTGAAGATGGAGGTGATAATGTTTCAACTAGAAGTTAAATAAATAAAATTGAGTTCATATTATTACTATTAAATTGTTTAGCTCAGCTAGTAAATGACTTGTTTTTACTCTCTCAAGGTTCAGGTTCGATTCCCCTCAAGTTATTATCTTTTTTTTGTCAGAAGGATTAAATTGAATGATGTTTGTCACTTTCAGGGACCGCTGGATGATTTTTTTTAAATTTAGGAACCAAGTTGATAGCGCATGTCACTTTCAAGGACCAAAATGAGTATTTACCAGTATCCAATTATCATGTTGGTTTTTTTGACCAAATCAGCAGAGAAGTCACCAATTGAGTTTTTAGATAGATATGCGAACAAATAGAAAAGACAATTAGAACACTGTGAAAAATGTTGAGAATTCAAGTGCGGAGTTGGAGTCCCACATTGGTTAAGTTTGGGTGAGGAGAAGACTTTATAAGAGATGTGACCCATAAACCTAATGCCTTAAGGTTTTGGGTTAAGATGTGACGTCAATATCTCTTGGTGTCTTGCTCCTCGACCCATGAGCTCCCCTGTCTCCCCCAACAAGTGGTATCAGAGTTGATGGTTTGTGGGACCATGGTAACGACTCCTTGTGTCGAAAGTCTTCCTAGTAGTGTGGCTAGGCGGCGGGTTCCGTTGACGCAGCGAACAACGGTTCAAGGGTGGATATGCTTCCGCGCGGAGGGGGGGGGGCAATGATAATGTGGAGGTGACTCGCACTTGAGGGAGAGATTGTTGAGAATTCAAGTGCGGAGTTGGAGTCCCACATTGGTTAAGTTTGAGTGATGAGAAAACTTTATAAGAGATGTGACCCATAAACCTAATGGGCTCCCCTGTCTCCCCCAACAAAAAAATCAACGCCACACATAAATCCACACTCATGGGTCAACACACAAAACATATCCATTTCAATTTTGGCAAAGGGCCCCTCTCATTCATCCTCGGTAGACACAGTAAGTTAAGATTGTTAACCCAAATTTGCTATTTTCATTTACTTGTATGAAGTTTAGGGTCTTCAATAGCATAGATGAGAACAATTTTTCAAATTTGTTGTCCATTCAACAGAATCTTTCATTAATTTTCTACGGGGGAAGGGGAGTTAGTCAATAAAATGTTTGGATATGTTTAACTTTGATTACCACCACGAGTCAGAGCATGTCTCTTGAACCACATGTCACTTATAAATGTACCTACATATTGCTCATCAACGCATCCCTTGCAACAACAATAAGAATCAAACACATAATCTTCGAATAAGAAATGTTTCGTTCTTACCAATGGAGTCAACATTTATTGGTCATACAACTAATTTAACTCAAATAAAAAGTAACTTTGGAAAAAAAGAGGCAATTTATTTGTCGCTAAGGAACACAACTCTAGAAGCTTTTGGGAGCAAGTTGATTGTGGATGCTGGACAAAAAAGGGGGATCTCGGGCTACATTCCAAAAACATCAATTCAATATTTCAAGTTCATAGCACTTTCAGACTGTGAAGCAGAATGGAACAAGGGAACCAACCACATCAAAGAAGAAGGTAAAAGCAATTCTCTTATGTACGAAGTTGCTTTTCTTTGTTGATGTCTCACACACACACACACACACACACACACACACACACATAGCTAATCTCTCTGGTGCAGAGTTTTTGAGCATTAGATTCATCCTACAGTTCACAATCATCAACCAGCTAAGGAAACCTTGCCTCACTCAGTGCACCGTTGGATGAATCTAACGATCAGAAACTGAAACCCAAAACCCCTTTCACGATTGTGGCGCCCTATAAGTATAAACCCAAACCCAAAACCCCTTTCTTTCTACATCAACATCTACATCTACATCTACATCTACATCTACATCTCTCTCGCAGCAACACTGCTTCTCTGGACTCAAAGCTCAAACTCGTTCTCATCTGCAATCTCATTTCACTTCAGTACGTACGTCATTCAATCTCATCTATTTTGTCTTTTCTCCTTCAAACTTGTTTTCATGTTGAATTGAATCTCTTGCACAATACAGAACACCAAACCAAAATGCTTCTAATCTGTTTCATTTCATACTAGCTTTTTGTATTCAATCTCCTGTCTAATTTTACTGCTTTATTCATTCTTATAAATAGCTAGCTTAAGGGACACAAAGCTGGATTTAGTGAGTCTTCTTTTTCACATGTTATATGTAACAAGGAATGCAATCCCCAAACTTCCTCGCATTCTTATGCCGTCCTCTTCCTTCCTTCCATATGCTCAACAGACCAGCCACCGTCTTCATTCAAACTCCTCATTGCCACCGCAAAATTCCTACTATTGATGATGCTGTGGCTTTGTTTCGTCGCATGCTCCATATGCATCCCCCACCATCGGTTGTGGAATTCACCAAAATCCTAGGAGCAATTGTAAATATGAAAGACTATGCCATACCTATCTATCTTTATACTCAAATGGAATCTAGGGGCATCCTGCCATATACAGTTACTTTAAACATCTTGATGAATTGTTACTGCCATCTGGGTCAGCTGGGTTTTGCTTTCTCTGTACTGGGTAAGATTCTTAAGTTGGGTTACCAACCAAGTGTTGTATCTTTGACTACACTAATGAAGGGCTTGTGCATTACTGGTAAGGTGTTGGATGCATGTACAATTCATGACAATATAGTCTCAAAAGGGTTCCACTCAGATGAAGTTATGTATGGAACCTTAATGAGTGGTCTGTGTAAGAGTAAAGGATCAGGAAATGCCATTGAAACACTTCAAGAATTGGAGGCCTTACAATTGGTTAAGCCGAATTTTGTAATCTACAATACAGTCATTCATGGTTTGTGCAAAGATGGACTTGTAAACAAGGCACAGAAATTGTGTTCTGAAATGATTCAACGGGGAATTTTCCCTGATGTTGTCACTTTTAGTTCGTTAATTTATGGCTTCTGTCATGCAGGTCAGTGGAAAGATGTCAGGTTATTGCTAAATGAGAAGAGTCTAGATGTTTGTTCCTTCAACATAATAATGGATGCATTATGCAAACAAGGGCTGCTCTTAGAAGCCCATGCTGTTTGTTATGAGATGATTAAAAGAGGTGTTCAGCCTGATGTTATTTCTTACACTATTTTAATGGATGGCTATTGTTTAAAAAGTAAAGTGGACGAGGCAAGAAAATTATTTGATATGATGATTGAAGCGGGTTTGGTGCCTGATGTTTGGAGTTATAACATCCTGATTCAAGGCTACTGCAAGATTGAAAGAGTCGATGAAGCTATGAATCTATGTGAAGATATGCTCACTAAGAATTTAGTTCCAAACACTGTCACCTACAAATATCTGTTTGATGGCTTGTGCAGATTTGGGAGACTCCCTGATGCATGGAACTTTCTTACTCGAATGCATTATCGTGGCCATCGACCCCCTGATCTTACCCCTTACAATATCATATTAGAAACTTTATGCGAACAGCATCTGGATAAGGCAAACAAAATTTTTAATTCCCTCATCCCTGAACCTAATGTTCAGAGTTACAACATCTTGATTAGTGGTTATTGCAAGAATGGAAGAGTAGATGAAGCTATGAGTATTTATCAAAATATGTGTTTGAGGAATATAGTTCGAGATAGTGAAACCTTCAAGTTGTTGATAAATGCTTTCTGCAAACGGAAGCAATGTGACAAGGCAATTGCATTATATAAAAATAATCGTGACTTGTGCCCATTCAAAATACTTATGGATGGCTTGCGCAAAAATGGAATGGAGGAGGTAGCACAGAGGGTTTCCCAGCTTTATGGAGCCTGTGATCCAGATGTGGCATTAGTTCGGAATCAATTAGCTCTCTAAAGATGATTTGGCAGAATCCAGAATGACCTTGCGTTGCTCTGTGAAGATAATTTCACCATTTTCTCGTCCTCCCTGTTTTCTCCCACCGTGTCCCTCCATCCAATTTGAAGTTCAGGTGATATTTATTGCTCACTTGAAGCTTAAAGTATATACAGCTGTTATTATAAATTTCGCTTGCCTTCTATTACAATTGCTATTTGCTATCAAGTTTTCTTAGACTTGAATTTAACTTAACGCCCATGTTTCACCTTGGTAGTTGCTATTTCACTTTTCCTACATCATTTGTATTTTATATGTATGTATATTCTGGTAAAATGAAGAAGTTAAAAGAAGCAGCAATATTTCAACTTCACATCTAATGGCAGGAGGTAAATAATACCGTGGGGCCAACAGCTCAAAGAGGAGTTGCTCTGTTATTTTCTGCTCCTGCGCTTGCATTTTCAAGGTGGTGTCAAAGGAAACCACAAGAACTTCCCCTGATGTGCTGGTGAGCCTTGTCAAATTTTTACTTTGTTTGAACTCGGTATTTAGATGGAATTTGATTTTCTTACATCTATTTCCAGGTGATAAGGGTCTTAAGAGGTTCAACCTGATGTTATTTCACTATTTTAATGAATGGATATTGTTTAAAAAGTAAAGTGGATGAGGCAAGAAAATTATTTTTAAGGGAAACTGGAATGCCAAAGGCTGCACAGTTGCTGGGTCATCTCCATTTTTTCCTCCTCCCCCTTTTTTCCCTCATCACTTCCCTCCATCCAATCTGAACTCCAGGTAATATTTATGAGAAATAATTTTTAGTACGGAAAAAAATGTTAATAATTATGTAAACCTTTGTTTTTTTTTCCTTTCAAAATTTGCAACTTTTAATCAATTTAGCTTTCCATTTTTTTTTCTGTCTAATGCAATTCTTGTGATTCTTCTAAAATCCCTTCGTCATATATAGCACTCCTCAATATTTATTGGTCACTTGAAGCTTAAAGTTTATACGACAATTTCTTAAAAGTTTCACTTGCCTTCTACTACAATTCCTATTTGTTGTCAACGTTATTTTCTAGTCTGGACTATGGATTTTAACTGAAAGCACATGTTGAGCTTTTTTGTTGAATAATGGATGTGGCTTATATTGGCTACCATATTCCATGTTTTTCTTTTTCTAATTTCTTTTATTAAGTGGCTTTCATTTAGTTGTCAGGATCTGAATATGGTGCTTTCACTCAACATTTTAGGTGTACAGTCCTCTGCTAGAAAGTTGTTGATTTTCTTGCTGAGTTTTGAAGGCTAAATTCTTTATTGACCCATTTGGAATACGAAAGTAAAGTCATGGGTCAGTTATATCATTGGTTCAGGATCTGCTTTTCCTACGTGGTGTACATTATTTTATATGTATACAATTTAATATCTAATGGTAGGAGGTAAATAATACAACTGCGCCAACTACTCAAAGAGGAGCTTCTCTATTATTTGCTTCGCATGTACTTGCATTTTCAAGGTGGCGTCGTCAAAGGAAACCACAGGAATTTTCCTCTGATGTGCTGGTGAGCCTCGCCAAATAGCTACATTGTTTGAACTTGGTAATTAGTTGGGATTTGATTTCCTGACATCTATTTCCAGGTGATAAGGATCCTGAAGTAACATCCTGGTGAAGCTTAAGAGGTTCTTGCCATGAGAACTGCAAGTTTCAACAGATACCTTAAGCAATAAGAATATTCTTGGAAAGGGAGGGTACAAAAGGTGCTTTGCAGAAGGTTCATTGGTACTATAATGGAAATGTTGCCCCATGCTCAAGAGGTAGATCTTTTGCAATTTTCTCCCTTTTGTCGTAGGGAAGACTGATAGAAACCAGAAAATTAGCAGTAGTTTATTGATAGAACCCTAATTCCCAATTGGGGATTAGGGGAAAGATACATGAGAGAGATACCAAACACCCTCTCTAACCCTAGAAAGAGAACCACTTCTCTCTCTAAACCCAATTCCTAACTGAATACAAAGATACCCCTAATGTTCACTCACCTCTCTTATTTATAGGCAACATGCCTTATACCTGTCTAACTAACTTCCTAACAACTAACAATTCCTAACTAACCCTGCATTCCTATCAATACTCCCCCCCTGAAAATTCACCTTGTCCTCAAGGTGAAGACAAATGACAAGCTACATCATGGAACAACTATCTCAAGAATCCAAATGGGACAAGCACAACTTCCACCTGGATCCCATTGCAGAAAGCAAATATTCCCAGCCACATAAGAATTGGATATCATCTTCATAGGCCAACTCAAATAACTGTTGCCAAGGTTCCCATTCTGGAAAAACAATGTGGAAAAGACCAAGCGGTTGCCAACAGGTTGAAGAAGCAAGGTAGCAGAACCTTCAAAAACTAGCCTCCCCAAACTATATAACTCAGCACTTTGAGAACCCAAGCTGTAAAAACCAGCAGCTAACTCAGCTGAATCCAAGCCCATTTCATGCACAGCTCTAATTTCCACCTCTTGAGCCCACCTTCGAACCTGGGCATGACCCATCTTTAGCATAGCATCACCCTCAACAGTAGTGAAAACCAGAATATAGGGATCTAATGAATGCCAAATTATCAAAGGTACTCTAGTGTGATCAAGGTGGCAAAGGAGCAATATGAAATTGGAAGATTGCTTGTTCCTGTCCTTCATTTTAGTCACTGTCATTACTTTAGCCATGTCTTGGATACAAACAGCATAATCTCCCCAATTCCTTGCCATGTTGGCTGTGAAAATTGACTCATCATCATGGGTCCCTAGATTGCTGAATAGTTGATACTTGAACTCAGCAGGGAAATAACCACGAGGCTTATAAACCTCATTATCAACTCTTTGGACCAAGAACTCAAGTTTACCCCAATATTCTATACTCCTCAAAATGACAATATAGAACAAATCACTTAAATACTTGTTCTTAGCCCCCACTGTTCTTCGACTTCCTCCCCCCATTCTCATATTGTGTCCACCCGGATCAATTAATAACCCCAAAATACTGTCTTGCTCCTGTCCAGTACCAAGATGGCCAAAACTGTGTTGCAACTCACAATCAAAGCTGAAGTATAATTTTGACACAGCAATCCCATCCTCTTCAATGTCTACACTTGTAGTCAGCAGCATAGTTCTCTGTAACTCTTTGAAATGAGTTCTGGTTCCCTGCTTCAAGTACATGGGCAAATTGGGTTTTGACCCAAAAGCTGATAAGTTGGCCCAATCTATTCATTTGACTCCCCTATTCTGTTGTAAGGCCCAATTCCCCCTTTTAGTGTTTTGGGATTGTCCCATTCGCTTAGAAAAAATGTTCAACTCAGACCCAATCCTTGCTGGCCTCGTCTCTGTTTTGAGATCATTCCAGAAACTGTACCACTCACGCATGGTTACAGTGATCAGTTTAGCTTGTCTCTTATCTTCCACTTTCCCTTTGTTCACCACACAAATAGTTGATTTCGATGAATTTAGTGGCAGAAACTGTACCTGCATGCTTGCTGCCTTCATCTCCTTCGCTTGTGGAATTGCTCTCGTCGACACCTCTCTTGCCGTTTGCGAAGTAGCGAACTTTGCAGGAGTACTGTGCTCTGACGGATCCAATGATGGAGGCAGATCCTCCTTGCGACATTGGAGAAGACTCATCTTCAATCTGTCATCTCTCTTCAGTCTTCCCCATTGGTGCACGACTTGCGACGATAAACTCCGCCGACGTCGACGCCCCCGCCCACAAAGCCCCAATATTAGGCGGTTTCGCCGGTGGACGATTTATCATCTCCGGCATGCAAACAAGCGTGTTTGGTGGTTTCACCAGCGAACGTTTTGTCTTCTCCGGCCCACCAACAAATGTGTGTGATCGCTTCCATGGTGGCTGCATGGTGGTTTCCGTCAAGGTGGCCTCCGCAGCAACTCGAAACATCGTGCCCAACACATCACCATTTTGGACATGCAGGATCTTGCCACTCTTCATCTCCAATTGCGGCATTGCTACCTCTGATGCAAGATTGAAGCCCTTCATCGCAAAAGTTAGGTTTTTCTCCACATCTGAAGCGAACTTTGATTCCTTTCGCATTGCCTCCGCCGCTACTCGATCTTCCTCCGCCGCTTCAACATTGGGTTCCAGCGTCTCCTCAGAAGTCAAATCTTCCTCTACTTCTGATGGTTGCTCACCCACCATAGCGTATCTTTCTTCTTCCGCCATCGTCTTCGTTCCTCTCAACAACGTCGTCGCTGCCGCTGTTCGCCCCGCTTCGATTGCAGCCTCTGATTCTCTCTGCGCAGCCTCTGCTTCTCTCCTTTCTTGTTCCCTCTGTTTTCTCCTCTCTTCAAGATCTCGCAATTTGTTCTCCAATCTTGAGATTTCTTTCTCAAGATCAGGATTTGTAACTAGTCGCACCCCCATTTTCTTCGCCACCGCCGCTAGGTCGAACTCGTTCTTCCCGGTGATAGCCTCCACTGACTCCATCCTCGCTCTCAATTCTTGGTTTTCCTGAACAACTTCTGAACTTGCCATTCTTCTCCTTTCCTCTTGCGCAGCCTAGGATTGTCGTGGTTCAGGCACCAGGATGGTGCTCTGATACCAATGATAGAAACCAGAAAATTAGCAGTAGTTTATTGATAGAACCCTAATTCCCAATTGGGGATTAGGGGAAAGATACATGAGAGAGATACCAAACACCCTCTCTAACCCTAGAAAGAGAACCACTTCTCTCTCTAAACCCAATTCCTAACTGAATACAAAGATACCCCTAATGTTCACTCACCTCTCTTATTTATAGGCAACATGCCTTATACCTGTCTAACTAACTTCCTAACAACTAACAATTCCTAACTAACCCTGCATTCCTATCAAAGACCCATAGCCCTGTAAACAACAACAATCATGTTTATAGCACCTAGTCTGATTCTTTGCTGTGGAATGACATTGATTTGGGTTTTTAAGGAGATGCATACCAGTTTATGTGTAGGTTAGGAAACTCGTTCGAAAATCACGGTGAACTCTAAATCATGGTGGATATAAGCAATTTCCCTTAGGTTTTGCTCTTGTCCACGATAATTTTGTCCACCGCGAGTTTTCAAACATGCACATATCTCACATTTTTGGCTTCTCACTTTTTCTCCTTATTTTGCACCCGTTGTTGCTCCACTCAGTTGTTTATAGCCCACTAATATCATAGTGTTTCATTATTAGGGGTGTGCAAAACCCACTTATGAACGACAACCAAATCTTGAACCGAGCCAAATCAAACCATAACATAACCAAACTGGTAAAACATTTTAATACCTGAATATATTTTTGTTAAAATTTAGTTCAGTAATTCAAACTGCATATAACCAATTCAGTGAACTGCGTTACGCGTATACCCAAATTTCAAAACACAGAATCAAAATTTATATATAGGAGCCCCAAATCAGTTCATTTCTTCCCGAAAGAAGTCATTGGAAGATATGATACACTTTTATCTTAGATGTCAGGAAATTATATGATTCTACCAAAATGTCATCTTGTGTCACAACCATTTAAATTTGGCATGACTATGGCTATAGCTTTTGAAAATTTATAGTAGTGTCTTCCAGAAACATGTAGTGAATGAGCTTCAAATTTATAGATATTTCCTTCATTGTAACTTTCTATTTTACTTTTTAATGAGATAAAAAGGCTGTCGTGGCTAAATATCTATTGCAACAAATCAACCATTTTAAATCTTGCTGCCACTGGTTTTAAGATCCTCTGAGGTGCATGGTGCCATTTAAAAAGCAAAATGCAGCATTGATAACCATCGATTTAAAATGCATGGTCTGTAGGATTGTGTTGGGGATCGTTTCGGTGCAGCATTGCTTGCGGTTTAGAGGCTTGGATACGGAAGGTTTGTGTCCTCTCTGTGATTGTGAAGCTGAAACTATTGATCATGCTTTTTTGTCATGCAATCATGTTCAGATGCTTTTGATTGGATCTCTACTTGGCTTACGGTACATGTCTTATTCTGCCACCTCTTTTATGCTTACTTACTGCATTTCATGGCAGATGCGGATGATGATGTTGCTTTATTCTTCAGTTTACTATATTGCATCTAGGAGCATTGAAACAATGTCATTTTTAAGGAGTTGCAGCTTGATGAGTCGCCGTCTCTTCAACGATCTTCACACTGCATGCTCTTCCTGATTTGTGTTTTGTTTCGTCCATGGCTGCCCCTTTGACGGTTACATGGCAGCAAACCAGCAACCTTCGGGTGGGAAAATCAAAATTAATTTTGATGTGTCAGTTGTTGAGCATTTGGTTGTGGGGTTTGGTCTCCTTGCCGGTGATCATGAGGGTGAGGTTCTCGCTGCAACTAGCGCTTTCCCCCTCTCGGTGTTGTCTCCTTTGATAGCCGAGGCGTTTTGTTGGGCTCTTTCTTCATATATGACTTCATGTTTTGGATCATTTTGCTTTGAGATAGGCTATTTACAGCTCTATGAGACTTGGATGAAGACTTAGCCCGGGTCTTCGTATGTTTGCACTTTAGTGAATGATTGTCGTTTACTTGCTTGTTATTTTGATTTTATTGAACCCTCTTTTGTTTGTCCAAGCTGCAATAGTTCTGCGGTTTTTTTTTTTGTGTGGCTGATAAGACATTTTCTTTTCAGAACTTGGTTTGGATTGAGGAGGTCCGCCTTGATCCTCTTACTAGGCATGATGTATTAACCTCTAAACGTGTTTCTCCGATTTAATTAATGAAATTCAGTTAAAAATTAAAAAAAAGAAAAATAGAAGTCAACGGTTATAGTTTACAATTTCTTGTGTACTCAGACTTTGCTCTTACGTAATACATCCCGCGATCCAAATCCCTACCATCAACATTCATTGCTTTACAATTTATGAAACACATTGTCAAACTAATGCGAATAAATATAATTATTTGTATTATTTTAATTATCCTATTCAAAATATTAGATATCTTTTCATTGATATGATATTTAATTTAAGGAAGTTTAAATTTTTACAATTGTATTTTATATTTGATAGTTATGATATTCACACTCAATTTTTTCTTATATCTCAATTCTATCAATTTTTTCTTTTTATCTCTACTTGTAGCATATATGTCATATGCACCAAGCTTGTTACAAATATAATTAACTCGAGGACCTCTAAAAGACTTAGTAAACACATCAGCTAGCTAACTGATCATAATCAATCTCAATGTGTTTGGTCTCTCATGGAACACTGGGTTTGAGGTATACCCAACCACAAAAGCTATCTCAAGAGTCCCTCACATCCAGGACCGAACAAACTAGAACGTGGAATCAACAAGAATGGGTGGCCCAAATGTGGGCAGTCTCCACAACAAGCAACAAATGAATCTAGAATAGACTCCGATACTATGTTGAATGACAAGAAAAGAGACGAGGAATTTTGGTGAATCTGTGTGTGTAACTATACAACGGAGTTCATTATATATAATAGGTACCATAAAAGTAGGGGTGCACATGGGTTGGGTGGGATGGATTTTGGTCAAAATAAAATCCGAACCGATCAAAATTGTCTAGGTTGGGTTGGGTTGGATTTCACGAATTTCTTCTTCGGACCCGATCCGAACCAACCCGACGAAGTTCGGATTGGGTTGGATGGATTGATTGGGTCACTATATTAAAATAATAATATATCTGAAATATTAAAAAATCTTGTAAATATTATTATAAATTCATAAAAAGTTATAAAAAATACTAAATATGTTATAATACTAAATAGCATGAAAATGACACAAAAAGTTATACCAAATAGCATGAAATAATATCACATAAATGACATATAACCAAATATCATGAAAACATAAAACTTCATTACCAAATGACATGAAACAATCTAACATAAATAGTACCTAAAAAGTGAAAAGCAACACTAAATATCATGCCATGACACTGTCTCCAACATGCCAAATAATATATATAGACATGTAACAAATAACTACTCTAAGTTCAAATATGACAAATAATTAAGTCTCAAAGTGTCAAAAAGTCATCACTCCAACACTAGCACTCCAAGTATGAGTAAAATTATAAAAAAAATTAGGCTTAAAAGCACATTTGGTCCCCCACAAATGCGAATTGTGCAAAATGAGTCCCTAAACTATTTATTTAGCATTCTCAGTCCCCCACGTTTTCTCCTGTTACCACAGTTAGTCCTTCTGTTAGATTTTGGACGGTTTTTTCTTTTGTGGATTTTTTTAAATGACTTGGAGGAGAGAGAAGAAGGTTAGTAGGAGAGAGGGCACGCATGTGCCTTGCACGTGCCCCTTTTCTTCATCTTCTTCATCCCAAACCCAGAATAAACCTAAAACCTTACATTCATCAATGCATCTAAAACTCCTAACATTTAATCTGCAACCAACAACAAAAAATGTCCAGCCCCATCTTTCTTTCTATGAAACCAATATGAAAATAACCACCAATCCTTGCAGATTCAGATTTCGACCTTTCCCCTTTCTTCCAGATCCAAATTCAACATTTTCCCTTCCTCCCAAATCCGTTTTAAAGATCAATCGGGCGTTTCTTTCTGATATTTTTTTTTTCATTTTTGGAGAGGCCCCCATCCACCGCTCCATGTGAACTACTTCACGCATTGTACAACAGAGAGAACCCCACTCCAATTTTTTCTTCTCCTTCTTCCCCAATTTTTTGTGAATCTTTCTCTTCCACTCCTTTTTGAATTGGGGTTTGTTTGATGGTGTTTCTAGGTCCAAGGGAGAGGGTTCAAAAGTACCCAAAACTTTGCAATCTGGATTGGTGTTTGTTCAATGGTGTTTCTGGGTCTTAGGAAGAGGGTTCAAAGGTACCCAGAACGAGATCGAAGGAGAAGAGGGGTCGAAGTTACCTAGAACGTCGCGATTTGGATTGGGGTTTGTTAGATGTTGTTTCTGGGTCAAAGGAAGAGAGATTGAAGTACCCAGAACGAGATTGAAGGAAGATGGTTCAAGGGACCCATAAATTTGTGTTCAAAAAAAAAAAATTTCGTTCACGGTAGAATTTCCAGCCTTGGGCTATATATTTTTGTATTTATTGACTTGCTCTTATAGAATATAGATGATGATGTTTTGGAGACAAATATGATGAACGTGATGGTGAATCTTCATTCATATGTCTATGAGTTTTTTATTATGAATTTGTGATGGAAATTGGGATGTAGATAATGAACGTGATGATGGAAATTGATATTTGGGTTTTTCTGGGTTTATGATGAAGAAGATGAACATTCATCATGTTTTTTATTTTTTTTCTTTTATTTTTTAATCAATTTTTTAACAGATTCTGTTAGTTTATAGACGGAAAACTAAAATTGCAAACAGAGGGTAATGTCGGGGACTAAGAATGCTATTTTTAAAGTTTAGGGACTTATTTTGCACAATTCGCATTCGTGGGGGACCAAATGTGCTTTTAAGCCAAAAAATTATTATTATATGTATGGATTCTGGGTTGGGTTAGATGGATTTGAACTGAATCTGAAATCCGATCCGAATTTGGTTGGGTTGTAGTAAAATCCATCCGACTAACCCGATTATCTGATCCAACCCGCATTTTTTCTATTGGATCGGATTGGGTTGGATGGGTTCATTGGATCTACCCGGCCCATGTTCACCCCTACATAAAAGTACAATAAATACAAAATATCTTATTTCTCTAATTACATGATTATGCTACCTATTTGCAATTAATAAAAGATATCCTACTTGTTTACAAGATATCTAACAAATACCTTATAGATTTCTTACACAAAGGAGTTTTGCATGACTCACTGAATAATGAGAGCATCTCATTTGAGTTGGAAATATACTCCACACCTAAGACAGTACTACTTTCTAACAAAGTGAAGCAATTTTATGTTACTTGGTTCTCAAGTCACAAATGCAAAGTAAATGTGACCAAATTAAGACAGGAAACAATCCACATTTCAGGAAGAACTAGTACTCAAGTTGAGATACGCCAAGAAAGATTATCAGTTTAATATTTGATTGCAAGCAACTTGTAAATGGGATCAGATGATGCATAAAGCTGGAAAATTCAACTAAATACAGATTTATAAAAGCCTTAGTAGTTCAAACAAAATAGAGCTGCAATCAGTAATTAGAAGACCAGTTAGCAGCACTCCCAACTCTTGGCATGCCAGTTGTTTCCTTCTTAGTTTCAGCATCCACCTTGAAAGTTGCACCACACACCTGACCAGAACTGTCAACCCTCGGTACCGGCTTCAACTCATTAAGCGGATGCTCGAAGTTCCTCAGACCACCAGATGTTGTAAAGAAGCATCCTGAACATGCATGTTATTTCTTGAATCAAACCATTTGAGGAAAACAATTTGAAAGCACATGTTCAGTATGGAAGAAGCATTCATAATGATCAATCAATACAGAGCATGGGGAACTTGAAATCAGCAGGATAATTGCATAAGAAACACTTGAAATTTGTAGCATGTTTGGGTCAGCTTTTCTTTCCTTAGAGTCAATGCTGATACCCAGAGGCTGCACACACAAGCTTCTTGACAAAATTGATTTTGGGTGCAAAATCAATTGTAGCAGGATTCCAGACATGCACTTTCATGGAGTTTGTTGGGAAACAGTAAAATTTGATTTGTTGCACATCATACAAAAATTGAAGTCAAAGTCCCCTATGTCCCATTTATAAGCCATCCAACTCATCATTACTTCTTGAATCAAACCATTTAAGCAAATAATTTGAATGCAAAAGTAATGTATGGAGGAAGCATTCATAGCGATAAATCAATACACAGAACTTGAAATCAGCAGGATAATTCATAATTGTAAACCTTGAGAAACACTTGAAACTTGACCATGAAGTTTGTTGGGGAACACTAAAATTTGATTCGTTGCACATCTTTATTAGAATTTATGTTAGGTCTAACTCTACTCCAGAAGCTAGCTTAGGGTTGATGATTTCTCTACCCTTTATAACGACTTATTTAACTATGTCTTTAGTCAATGAGAGACCTCTGAACAATCTTACAAAAAAATTGTGTTAATGTCCCTTATTTCCCATTTCTAAGCAATCTAAGTCATTATTCCTTCTTTTGCTCCTAATCACCTGTAATATGCTTATGCTCACATCATATCGTTTAAAAGTGAGGTTTCTAAAGATGTTCATCTACTTTACCACATTCTTTTAGGAGGTAAGTAATAGCATGTTCGGATCAGCTTCTATTTCCTCAGAAAATTTCTAGAACTCAAAAACTATTCAAAGAAGCTTCTCCCTGAAATTGAGCATGGCTTTAGACACAATTGTGAAAGTATTTCCAAACATACAATAAATTATTTAATTACCTTTAGGGAATGGAGCGAAAGATTTCCCACAGCTCTTACTTACAATCCCCGTCTCATCTGAAAGAACAAGATTTCCATCAGCATCAGTTCCCCAAAAGAAGGGAACACTCCCATCAGAATCCTGGAAAGAACCAACATAGTATATCAGGTCAGAGCAGAAAAATTATTGGTAAATATGACAGAGAAGACAAAGTTAGGCCCTGGATTAATACTCACAGAAGCAACAAAGGCAGTTTTAGAACTGCTGTCAAACAGGATAAATGCAAATTTGCCTTGGAAATCTCTCACAACCTGATCAGCAGGGTAGGGACCTCGATCTCGTAGTGTCCTGTAAGCCTCTATGACAATGATCACCTCATTTGCTGTTTTGTTCAATCCGTATTGCTGCTTAAGATGAGCAACATTGTCAATGTGGCCTTGAAACAAGCAGAAGATGTCATCCACCACTGCAAATAGCCTAGCAAAGATGATACAAGAAAAACAAATAGAATTAATTAACCTTCTATAGAAACACTTTCCAGAAAAAAGTTAGATACAGTTCTTTACATGTTTTTACTTAAAATATTAAGAAAGTGAGTGACTGAGTTTTTCATTGGGCAACAGCAAAAACATTTTGTACTGTCCTGCAGATAAGTTTTGTCCGGAAAGGAGAAACTTCCATCCATGGTGATTTTGGTAATAAAGCATTTGCCAACAGATCAAAGAGAGTGAAGGACAAAATTAGGTGTAACATTAGAAAGGAGATATTAGGCAAGTTTTAATCAAAGTATCACAATAATGTTTTCAATCTGATTAAATTACAGTACAAGAAGCAATAGATAAGACATACTAGATAGATTATTAGAGGATCTGCAAAAGATTACATGTTACATGTACTGAATTGACAAGTGAAAAAAAAAACTATATATAATTGGTTAAGATCTACGAAAAAACAATAGAAGAGATATATGATTTTTACCACCCACTGTGACAACCTTAAAGGAGAACAACCTATTGGATTTTATATATGATATGCTAAATATTTTTTCTGTCATTGACCCCGAAACAACACAAAGCATAAGCATATGCTAATATGCACAACCTAACAAAAGAAGCATGAGCAAAATGACAAAACGCTATTAACAAATACAAGTATCAAGTGTGCATATCAAAACACTAGCAGTTCTGGAAACTTATCATTAAATCCAAGAGTTTTATGTCATAAAAGTGGACAATCCACAATCACTGAGGCATGGTCAAGGAAAATTCCAATAAGGTTCATACAGGGTAATTATCCCATGTCCCAACAAGTGCGATTATCAAAACATAAGCTTTTATCTCCACAAATCATAATTACCCCAAATAATATAATAATAATAAAAATGAGAATGAAGTAACAAAATCAGAACACTTGGGGTTTATCCACTAAAACAAAAGGCTCCAACTTTGATCTCTTCAAAGGTGCCCAGATCGAAAGAAAAAAAAAACATTAAAGTCAGAGGTATGAAATAACAAAATGAGACAATGTGAACAACAACAAAGGATCCAGTAACATGTAGTATATTCGAATACCTTGGGAGCAGTGGATTATGTTTATCAATGGAATATGCCAAGAGAGCCGAAGGGACAAGATTGAGGGTGACAGAAGAAGGGTAAACAGAGGTGAAGTGTTTGGCCAAAAACCCATCTTTGATTGCTGAAACAGAGCTGGATTGAGGACTCTGCAGACCCTCTGGACTCTTGGCTACAGATTTGCCAAAAACAGCAAGCATCTTTGGATTTCTTTGTTTTGATCTTTTGGTTTCTGAGTTGTTGAATTGATCCTCACAACACAACACAGCAGAACACAGAACTGAAAGCAAGGAATGGAAGACTTTTTGTGTTTTCTTTTTAACAGATAGAGATTGGTGCAGTGTGAAACTGTAGAAGGAAACCAATTATTAATTACTAGTAATTAGTATTGATAATGATGAGGCTTATCAACAAAAAATGTATTGATAATCATCAGGATTATTATTAAGGTAATTTTGTTGTTTTTAAGAAAAACAAATCTATGTGGTCTGAGGTACACCTCCGGTCACTATTATAAGAAAAAAAACAAGTTTTGAAATTCATTTAATAAATGATGTATCTAGTTTATAATAATGACTAAATACATCATTTATTCAATAAATTTAAAATGTTGTTTTTTGCTTATAATAGTGACCGGATGGTGTATTGATAATATACTTTTATCCTATCATGTGTTTGAGGTTGACATGATAATGATAAGATATGATATAAACAATAAAAAATATAACAAATATTCCTTTGAATAAAAATACATAATATTTTTTAAAAATAAATTTTTTAAATAAACTTTTTTAGAAGTGTTTATTATATTAAATTTGATGTTTATATATTTTTATATATGAGCATTTTTTTTTTTGAAATGAATGATGCATCTTGTTTTCGGGAGCCCAACTCATAATAACTTCATGGTTAAGTGTACTTGCCTTGGAGCAATATTGGGATGAGTGACCTCCTGGGAAGTTTTCCCGGGAAGCGCGTAAGTGAGGACAAAGCACGCTGAAAAGACTCGTGTTGTTAGCGTGAGGCCAGTAGTCAGATCGGGATGTTACAAATGGTATCAGAGCCGACCTCTCCCAGTACGGTGTGGTTCGGGGACGAACCAAGCGAAAGTTGGTGGGCCTGTGACGCCCGGGGCCGACGAGGGCGGGGAGTGATCGCCGGTGCAGTGATGCACGGACAAAGAGCGGCTCCTGACAGGCTTCTAGGCGGAGGGGCACATGAATGAACCGATCTCACACCCGAACAAGAGGTATTCTGAGACTGTATAGGGATGGACTATACAGTTGAAGAGGGCATAAAAGATTTGATTGGTACTACTCATGACAACAAGTTGCAACTTCTTTTCGGGAGCTCAACTCATAAGAACTCCATGGTTAAGTGTGCTAGCCTTGGAGTAATATTGAGATGGGTGACCTCCTGAGAAGTTTTCTCGGGAAGTGCGCAAGTGAGGACAAAGCGCGCTGAAAAGACTCGTGTTGTTACAGTGGGGTCAGTCGCCAAGTCAGGATGTTATAAATGGTATCAAAGCCGACCTCTCCCAGTACGGTGTGGTTCGAGGACGAACCAAGCGGAAGCTGGTGGGCCTGTGACACCCGGGGCTGACGAGGGCGGGGAATGATCGTCGGTGCAGTGAGGCACGGACAAGGAGCGGCTCCTGGCAGGTTTCTAGGCGGAGGGGCACATGAATGAACCGATCTCGCACCCGAACAAGAGGTATTCTGAGACTGTATAGGTATGAGACTATACTGTTGAGGAGGGCATAAATGATTTGATTGGTACTACTCATAACAACAAGATGCATCTTCTTTTCAGGAGCCCAACTCATAAAAACTCCACGGTTAAGTGTGTTTGCCTTGGAGCAATATTGGGATGGGTGACCTTCTGGGAAGTTTTCCCGGGAAGTGCGCAAGTGAGGACAAAGAGCGCTGAAAAGACTCGTGTTGTTACAGTGGGGTCAGTCGCCAAGTCAGGATGTTACAAATGGTATCAAAGCCGACCTCTCCCAGTACGGTGTGGTTCGAGGACAAACCAAGCGGAAGCTGGTGGGCCTGTGACACCCGAGGCTGACGAGGGCGGGGAATGATCGTCGGTGCAGTGAGGCACGGACAAGGAGCGGCTCCTGGCAGGTTTCTAGGCGGAGGGGCACATGAATGAACCGATCTCGCACCCGAACAAGAGGTATTCTGAGACTGTATAGGTATGAGACTATACTGTTGAGGAGGGCATAAATGATTTGATTGATACTACTCATAACAACAAGATGCATCTTCTTTTCAGGAGCCCAACTCATAAAAACTCCACGGTTAAGTATGCTTGCCTTGGAGCAATATTGGGATGGGTGACCTCCTGGGAAGTCTTCCCGGGAAGCGCGTAAGTGAGGACAAAACACGCTGAAAAGACTCGTGTTGTTAGCTTGAGGCCAGTCGTCAGATCGGAATGTTACAAATTTCAATTAACAACAAGCTTCATGTAATTCATAAAGATCACACCTATACAAAAATTACTTAGAGTTTTCCTAAAAAAGTTACTTATTTTCAAGCCACATACTAAGCATGCTGGTTCCTTACACCTTCAAAGCTCTTTCTACCATCCTCTTCCATCTTTTGAATAGCTTCAATTTTAGCATGTCTGAATTCAAAATTGCGGAGCTTCTCAATTTAAGAATCCACCTCTACCCGTTTTTGAGCCACCAATGCCTCCACAAGTTTCTCATTTGCTTCCTTAGTTACTCTTTGTGCTTCTTTTAACTTCTCAATTGTTCTTTTGCTTTCTAAAGATCTTTTAGACCAAGATTTATCTGGGTTTACAATTATGAACTCTTCATAGCTAGTGGGGTTGCCGCTCGTGCTTTGTTGGGAGTTGCTAGAACTTCTTTGTTGGGAGTTTCAGATTAATTAGACCTGTCATCAATTGGTTTCATTACTTCCTTCAAAGCCCTTCCCTCTACCTCTCTAAATTCAACTGATGATATAAATAAGTCTATATTTACTATTAATAAATTAATATTTATAAGTGAGCAGTCTATTTCATGTCAGTGAATAACAATGTTTTTGAAAGCAAAATAAATATATCTTGATAAATAGATGAGGAAATTGACTAGATTGACGAACCTCCTCAAAAGGGAACAAAATTTATTTATTTTTATTATAATATAAATAAAAAATAATGTTAACTAAGTAGTAGCAAGTGATAATGATAATGATAATTTAATTATTTTATATTAGCAAACTCAATATTATTTTATATTAGTAAATTCAATTATTTTTAATTAAATTTATGAGTTAATAAACAACTTTAACTTAGTAATAAAAACTAGTTATTGATAAATAATAAAATTAGTATATTAATAAAATAAATATTTTTATATTTATTAATTAATATTATTATAAATTATATTAAATATATTATTGAAATAATTGAATTTAGGATTACGATACTAAAAAAGAATCGAAAACCGCTATCCTATCCTATCAAAAAAACTCTATCACAACTCTCCCTTTAGGATAAATTTACACATGATGGACATGATGAGATAAGGGACATGATTACATTATCCTATCCTACTGACGCAACAAACAACAAATAAGAGCAGGATACGATCGCATTATCCTATCCTGTCTGGTTATCGTGTCCACCAAACAGGACATAAGGAGTGAAGAGTGGAGATCTGTCAAATTCCAAGAGAGAGGAATAATGCGGCTGACTTAATATGATATAGTTATTAAGTTAATAGAATAATAAAAAAATTAAATTTAATAGAATAATTAATGTTTAAAAAAATTAATTTAGAAAATTAAGTTTAAAACAATATCATGTATTTTTAATAGAAAGAAAATTTTGATAAATTTTTTATTGTTTATATCATATCTTATCATTATCATGTCCACATCAATTATCAAACATAAGATAGGATAAAAGTCTATCATGCTCTTATCTTATTATGTCTTTATCCAACTCTCTTATTTCTCTCTCTTTTCTTCTTAATTTTCTGGTGTTTAGTTCGATTTGGAGTGTAAACAAAACATTAACCCGTTTAGTTTTATTAGAAAAAAAAAATTGAAATCCATCTGTTCATAGTTCTATTGATGAAAGCACCTATGGTTTGAGTGGAATGCTAGAACTCAAATAATTCTTTGCTGCGTTTTTTAGCATTCACTAGGAGGGTGTGTTGGCTCTTTTGCTATAACAATATTACAAAGTTCCGTCTAGCCTTTGTTTTTGTAACTGTAAGAACTCCCTTTGCTCTCTGCATAGCTTCCATGAACATAACAGAGAAAAGAAAAACTAAAGCAGTGTGATGTTTGTGCATATGCTGATTGACTGCATGTGTTGTTGTACTATCTCTATGATTTTCATACAAAATAATCAAATTTGAGCTCCACTGGTGCCCTCAAATGCTTGTCTTTTATGGCCAATAAGTCCCTGTTATCACCCTGCAGGTAAGCTTTCAAGAATGCAACTACAAGTCCTCCAACAAATGTCCTCATTGGTTTCCTTGACTCTCCATTCTTGCATAGACAATAGGTAGCTTTCCCTATTATTCCATTGGTATCATCATCTAGCATGTCAACATGTCCATAATCCTTAGCCACAAAATACCAAGCAGGTTTGTTACATTCATTGAAGAAATCCTCATGGTTGACAGTTTTGGGAGCACAAGGGGGAAATAAAGGATTCCTTTTCACGTCCCCTAGACCTGAACCTATAACCATTGCTGGCATGTCGAAATCAAATGAATGAGGAACATAGGTGAGAACTGGTGGGGGGGTTTGCTTTCCTCTGTCCAGTCCATCAACTGGGTCCACTCCTACTAATGCTGAAAACTTGAGATCAGTTGTGATGTTTAGTTTTCTCAGAGCAACAGCAAAAGCTGTTTTGCCTCCGCGACTGTGGCCGGCGAGTGCTAACTTGCTGAAATTTGGTGTTACATTTGGTGGAAGGAACTTGCTGAGTCCTTCAGATAGCCAATTTGTTATTGCAGCTGTAGAATGAATCTCTCCACTTACATCAGGTCCAGCCACTGCATACAACTGTAAAGTCCAAACGGTACAATTGAAGGGAGACAACAAGTATTTGTAAGCATTCAAATCAATAGCTCAATTTTTTTCAATACAACAAATCTGTAAAAGGTAGCATAAGTTGATAACTAGCTTAGTATCCTCTAGTCCACTCACAGTTATGACTATTCACATTAAAAGTGTTTTCAGAAACAAATCAAGAGTTTGAGAAATGGAGAAGACTACAATCAATTACACATGAATATTCAATTTCCATTACAAAAGTTATCGGCAATGCATGAAAGGATTGAGGGTAAGAAACCAAATTATTTACAAAGATCAATGTCTAATCATCATGACTTCTTTGTCATCCTAATCATCATCACAATCAAGTAAGCTTGCTTAATTTCTAAGAACTGTGTTTTCAAAGTTTCGAGGCTATAATGTTGTTTTAACTTTTAATAATTTGGACACCAGTAAGAAGGATCAAGTATCTTAGCCCTGAATTCATCCTCCTCTACCAATTCACTGATGACATGGTAAAGCAACCTCTCATCATAACAATCAAGTGTTTCCACAAAACAATAATCCTAAATCTTTTTCCCAATGTTGAATTCAAATGAAATGGTATTACAGGAAACCAATAATGGGATGGAGTCATTGAAATTCGTATAGTCTACAAATTATATTGTTCATGTATTGTTAACTCCATGTCCCTATTTATGAAGTAGAAAAGTCACTGAAAGTAACAGCCCAAATGTGCATCAATTGAAATCTTAAACAAATGTGAAATATTGTACTCAAACTCGTCCTGCAATAAAATCTTCCTTTGCTAATCTTATTTGGCATATCTCTAATGCTTTTCATAGTAAATAAAAACACACATCAATCAATGGAATAGGTAAAAGAAAATAGTCCACACAAGAACTGGTCAATAACACTAATTAATGTGTCTGTTTGTAACTGATGGTGCGTTTTTTAAGTGATTTTCCAATTTGTGCTTCTTGCAATACCAGATATTACTTACATTAAGATGTCTACTCAATAGGGTAGTCACAAATTACCTGAGGAGCAATGACAATGAAGCCATGAGAAGCAATGTGCTGGATAAGCTGGGAATAAAATGAATTGTAAAGAAGATAGCCATGCAGGAAAAGTAGAACTGGGAATTCTCCACCTTCAAGAGGTGTAGCAATGAAGAGTGACTTTGGTGGAGGTGGATCTAAACATACAAAAAGTCCACAATCAACAAACCTCATATAGCACAAATAAAAACCGACACAAGCTACTCACATAAGTTTCTTCCTAGAATTAATTGTATAAGCTTTTCTTTTCTTATAGTCAATTCTGACACAAGCTACTCACATAAGTTTCTTCCCAGAATTAATATTAATTGTATCTGCTTTTCTTTTCTTATAAGTCAATTCTGACACAAGCTACTCACATAAGTTTCTTCCCAGAATTAATTTTGATCAATTGCAGTATGATTTAGAAACATGCACTAAAACATAATTGTGACAGAGGTAGAGGAATCAAAAGATTACCAGGGTGTGTGCCATTGCATGAATTAGATTCTATCCTTTGAAACTTGGTGGTGTACTTCCCAGAGTCAAAGACGTTAGTGAGAGCAGTAGAAGCATCAGAACCCATAACTGACGATAGATGAGTAACTGATGATATTGATAGACTCATTTTATGTTTTGCCTTAATTTGCAAGTGTTGCTTTTTGCTGCAGAATCAGATGACAAACTTGTGGTTTTTATATAGCCTTGTCGACTTTTGCTAGTGGATATTTTATTTTATTTTTTGTTCAAATTCTTGGGGATTAAGTAAACAATTTTGGTATCTTCCTCTTATAAACAAAAAAGTAAACAATTTTGGTGGACTTTAAATTGTAAAAAGCCCAAATAGATTTTAAGACTTCAATGAGTGACTAGGCTAAACATGCCAATATATCTCGAGTATTAATTTTCGTATCATCTCTTTTTCGTGCTGAGATCCTCTCAAGTGTAAAAAGATTTTAGAGTGTCAAGGTTTACCATCTCACAATTAACTTTTGTTAGATAATAAATAAAGAAATAAAATAAAATTACATTAATGGCGAAATGATGAAACTTGACACTCTCAAGTTTTTTTACACTTGAGATGATCCAAACCCGGCCCGTTTTCCTATTCGCATTTCGGGTATTTTAGAAATTAATCTCGGGTATTAATTTTTGGATCACACTCATGTGTGTTTTTTTCGGTTACAAGACGAAAGAACTCATGTGTGTTTTAGAAATTAATAACTTTTATTTAAGTTAACTTGGTACATCAGAAATATAAATTACATCCTTAAGGGATTGCATGTATAATGTAGATGGAAGTGCGCTTGGGGTGCCTCACAGAGTGGGGTTTTGGGGCTGTCTTCGGAACCCTCTTGGAGACTGGATTGGCAGTTTTTTTAGTCATCTTAACGACCCGAATATCTTGCATTTCGAGTTGTTGGCTTTGTTTAATGGGATAGAGTTTGCTTGGGAGAGAAGCATTCGTGTCAAACAGACTCGTGGAAGCGCTATCCTTGGTGAATTATACTTATCCAATCAAAACATATATTGGTTTTAATTTCTTCAGTTTCACTCTATAGATCTTTTTCCACGGTTATAAATATAATCCAATAGCAATTAAATCAGGTTTATTGTGTTTTGAATGTAAAACCGGTTACATGTTTGATTGACATTTAATATTGGTTTTATTATGGTTTTGATGGAAACGAAAAGAGTTAGATAGCAAAAAGAATTGGTGGTCTTTTTCAATCCCCTTTTTTATCAGCCAACAAATTTCCATCGAAGGTACAAGGTGTACCAATCCCAACAATACAACATTTACAGAGATTCCAGACAAGTTAGAGGGTTCATCGTCCATTCAAAATGAGAAAAACTAAAATTGCTGATCCTAGCTTTGAGCCATATCCTGATTGGTAACTCATTGCACTTTATACAATTTTTTATTTAATTTCTACTTTTTCTTCTTCTTTTAAAACTTTATTTGAGCATATATTCTTGTTACTTAATTCATACACGTGAAGGCCAACATCATTTACAATCTTCCTTTTCAATACTACAAGTAATATTTATACGTTATTAGTATTCAATACTGCGATTTCATCCTTTTTTTTAATTGACCCACTCCCCACGTAAGGGTGTGCTAAGAATAAATAATAAGGAATGGGAAATAGAATAATATCTTTTTTTTATAAATAATCCCTTTATTGGATTTGTCCATAATTAAGAACCATAAGTTGGCCCGTTGGTGTCTAACCAAATGACTTGATCTACCACATTTGAAGTACAAAAATAAAACACATTTGGGTAGGGTAATGGATTCTGTTCAGGAAAAGAGCTCTCAAACTCAATATTAGCTAATAATTTGAATATTTGGATCTCATTATGAGCTGGGTAACAACAGTGAATTATTCAATTATGCTAAATGGTGCTCCCCAAGCTCCCTTTTCCCCAGGGCGGGGGTTGCAACATGGTGATCCTTTATCCCCATATTTGTTCATCATTTGTGGTGAAGTTTTTTTTGCTCTGATTAATAATGCAGTTCTGTCCTCATCTTTACATGGTCTTAAGGTTGCTAGATCAGCTCCTGTAATTTCTCATTTACTGTTTGCAGATGACAGTGTGATTTTTGCTAGAGCAACAGTAAAAGAAGTGGAATGTGTGAAAGAAATTCTTTCAACTTATGAACGAGCTTCAGGGCAAGTCATTAACCTTGACAAGTCTACGCTCACATGTAGCCGAAATGTACCAAATTCTTGTTTTAATCACTTTAAAGGGTTGATGAATGTAAAGGTTGTTGAGTGTTTTGACAAATATCTTGGTTTAACGTCTATCATTGGAAAGTACAAAACTCAGATATTCAATTTGTTGTTTAATATCGTGGCACAAATAGTAAGATTACAATTATTGATAATAGAATGTTTCTAAAGTACCCATATTTAATTTTGCTAGTATCATGTGCAGCTATTAAATTGTACTTAGATAGAGTTGTGATTGGTTAATATGAAATGTGATACGTGAGAGGAAATATATTAAATGAGGGTATTGGTCGAAAAAATAGCAAAAAATGCATTGACTTTCTAAAACAACAAACATTTTGGAATATTAAAAGAGTACCCAAAACAACAATCTTTTTGAAACGGAGGGTTCATATTCTAACACTCCCCCAAGCGTAAGCTAATTTAACTATAAACTTGTTGGAAAATAACCTTTGGAAAAAGAAAATTAACGAGAGTCATTTTCATTGTCATCGTTGTTTAGAGAAGAAGAGAAAAGAAAAGAGAGAGAAGTTGAAAAGCTCATTCTCGTTGGAACTATTTAGGTGTAGTCTTGGTGCGGTGGTTCGCCGAAGAAAAGATGCGGCCTTGTGTTGTTGTCACAAACAAAGGAGTAGATAACTTTGTTTTAACTGGAGTCGTAGGAGATTTCTAACACGCCCCCTTAGCAATAGTCCATTTGAGTTTGAAGCGTGGAGCATGCACATGTTCACCTACCAGGTGCTGAAATTTAACTTTTTATTAGAAGAATTGACGCAAAGGATCGAACTCTAGACTGTTTGGTCATAGAGGACCTTGATGCCGCAATTGATGTGAATAAAAGAAGAATGTGGAGATGGCGCGTGCGATTTACGTGTAGAGAGGACGAAAATTGCTGGCAACACGGCTTCAGGTTCTGGCAAGCCCGAACAGAGGTCGAACGCGTGGAGGAGGCGATAGCGCGTGGAGGCGAGTTGCGGCACGTGAGCTTACACGCAGCGGTGGTTGCTTCCAGTAAGTAAATTAGAAACATAACAAAGTTCTCTACAGCGGAATAATGATAACACATATCAAGGACCGAATTTTCTTTAATACCATGTAAAAATTCTTGATACCATGTGTAAAGAGAAGCAATGTAAAGAAAAGAAGATGAGAGAAGAAAAACAGAATGCATTAAAAATTACATTGTGAATTAGCTTCATTGAAAGATAAAATTATTTCTCATATTTATAGTAATGAGTAGATTCCTAAACTTATTTGAATAAGAAATAAAGATATTATAAGATATCTTTTTCAAATTCATTTATTTAAAGGCTTAATACATCAGAAGGCCCCTGGAATTGTAAAGGGAATCAATTCCAGGGCCTGAAAAATTTTCACATCAAATTGGGTCCCTAAATTTTTTTTTTTAATTCAATTAAGGACAAAGTGGTCCAGCAGATGATGTGGCTCGAACTTTAGCCTACTCAGCTTTTCCACGTGGCATTTCTAATATTTTTTAATTGAAAATTTTGAAAACTTAAATTTTTTATTCCAAATCATAAATTAACAAAAAAAAACCCAACCCCCACCCCACCAGGAAACTCAACCCGACACCACCCTCAACCCTAACCCTCCACCAACCCGCAGCTTCAACCCTTATGATCCCTCCCTCTCCACCATTATCAACACCTCCTCCTTCTCCACCACCACAAAATCGAAAGAGACAAGTTTTGGGTCGTTCTCCACCCCTCCCATTCAGCCACCGTCCACTGAGAGCTACTACTAGCAACCCACACCCCACTTTCATTTTCCACTGAGAAGCACGAAGCGAAGCCCCTCTCACCGTCTTTGAAATCTGAATCTGAATCAGAGAGAAACAGAGAGAGAGAGAGAGAGAGGAAACTCTTGTTTCTGCATTTTGTCAAATTCATGGATCCCACAACCAAAATAATAGCAGCAAACGAAAGGGGAATCGGTGGGGGTGGTGGTGGTGGTATGAGGTAGAGCGGAACAGACTCAGATGATGGCGCCATTTCCCTCTTCTATCTCTTGTCCTCCATCTGGGTTGCGGGTGGGGTGGGGTGGGTTGTGATGGGTTCTGGGTGGGGGTGGTTTCTGTCGTGGGTTGCAGGTGAGGGTGGGGTGGGTTACGAGGTGGGTGAGTTTCTGGGTGAGATGTTGAAGATGATGACAAGGTGAGCTGGGTGCTGGGTTTTGGTGGTGCTTCTTCTTGCCTAGATCTGATCGCAAGGTTGTTCCTCTCCCTCTCCTCTTCCTCTTCTTCATCTTCTCTTTGTGGGCTCAGTTTCTGGGTGGGGTTGGGGGTGAGGGTGGGGTGGGTTGCGATTGGTGGGGGTGGGTTTCCGGTTGGGGGTGAGGGTGGCGTGGGTTGCGGTGGGTTTCTGGGTTGGTGATATGGTGTTGATGATTAGATTTTTAAATTAGGTTTATTAGATTATTAGGTTGTTTAGTTTAGGATTATTAGATTAGGTTTTTATTAAGTTTTTTAAATTTTTTTTCTGATTATTTTGTTGACTTGGAATTAAAAATTATTTTTTTAATTAAAAAAAAAACTTATAAAAGCCAGGTGTCACTGATGACTAGGACAAAATTGAGATTTGGCCTTAATTGAATTAAAAAAAAATTCTTAGGGACCCAATTTGATGCGAAAATTTTACAGGCCCTGAAACTGATTCCCTTTACAATTTCAGGGGCCTTCTGATGTATTAAGCCTTATTTAAATTCATAATCTAATCAAATAAATAATAATTTAATATATGAAAAATATAGGCTTGATAACTCTTTTGGTCTCTCACTTATCACGATTTTGCACTTTTGGTCCCAATAAAAAAATTAGCACTTTTGGTCCTCCACATCACATTGCTTAATTTTTTTGCTAAAATGACAAAAATGTGTAAATGTGAGGGACTAATTTTGCTAAATTTTTTTCTGGAGGGACCAAAAGTGGAAAATTGTGATAAGTGAGGGACAAATAGTTGTTAAGCCAAAAATATATTATAAGATGTTGTTCCTTTGTTATGGTTGTATACATTTTAACTAATGTGTTATGTGTGCCAAGATCTGGAACAAGATGTTGTAACATCTTGTTGTGATATTTGTCCTTGGGAACGTACTGTGTACTTGGCGGATTTAACTGTGGAGCTTTGAATTGCTTACGTGTTAACCAAGTTAGGGTTTATTTAAGAAGCTTTTGTGCGCCATCAAGGAATATATCAAGTGTAATTAAACCCGGTTCAAGGGGGTTTGATTTGAAGTATTTGTGGAAGTTTTTATCTCCAACTTAAAACACGGTTTGAAGATATTGTGCAGATTTGTTGTTGGTTTATGGTAAAACAAACTTCCTGATTTGTGTGTGAACTATGTGTGCTTTCAAGCCCATTGAAGACAAAGCTTGAAAGACTGCTACTTATGAAGACCCAAGACCTAGTTGATAGGTGTGCTTCGTGTGTGTGATTAGGGTTTATACTGAGTTCATACTGTGTGTTCTCTCAGCAGCTTTATGCCTTTGTGTTAAGTTGAGAGTTTTTTTTAGTTGTGTGATCTTGAGGTCTGTCTTTACTCTCGTGTAAGAGTTCAATCACACTGTGGCAGTGATTGTGAGTGAGAAAGTGAGAGAGACTCTCATACTTAGGGGGAGGAATAAGTAATAAGTCACGGGTAGAGATAGGTAGAAAAGGCAGTGAACTAGGGCAGTTCAGTTAAAACCTTTTGTGTACTTGACTCTTTATAATAGTGGATTATCTTTCTCGAGTGAAAACCCTCCGGACGTAGGTGATATTGCACTGAACTGGGTTAACAATCTCTTGTGTTGATTTTGTTATTTATGTTCTTTAACTTGCTTATTTGTACGTTGTTATCTGTGTAATGTTATACAAGATGTCTTAGACATCTAGTAGAACATCTGTCCTACGATTGCCAAAATTTCATAAGATATCACCTTCATATTCTAACAATGTTTCACGGTTTTTATTTAAGTGAACCATGCTAGAGAGAACCCCACTGCAGCACTTAAATTTCAAACAAACAGAATAAACAAAGTGGAATAATAATGTCATCCAAATCAATGATGGATCTAGCTTATAAACCTTAAAAACAATTTATCGGGATCTAAGCAGGGAAAGGCCAAACCAATGTGTATAATAAATAAAGCACACAAGAAAACCAGCTCATGTCTTTATCTTCATTCTTCCACATTACACTTCACTCAATCGTGTCTCTTACCCTTTTTCTTTTGACTGTCCGGTCCAAGATACTCCTTTACTTTCCAAGTCGACCAAATAAGGCAAAGCTTCACATGATTTTCACTTTGGTTCAAATTACAATACTTTCCCATTCAAAAAAATACATTAATGTATTGCTCCCCAAGATTAAAGACACCCCTATCTACCATAACTAGGACTTTAATTTCCCCTTTTTACAAATGGATCCAAACCCCACCACCATTTATCTAAAGATCTATCATGTTCATGGTACAATTTCATCATTAAATCACTTAGAAGGGCATATTCTGTTCTTGTTGTTCCTTTCTGCAGCAAACGACAGAAGCCTTGACACACCTTGAGTCCACACATCATACTCTCTTTGATTTCTGCACTCAAATTCCACAACACCCCGCATCACCGTCTTCAAACCAAAGTAGCGGCGATTCTCGCCACCTTCTAGCAAGTGCCGGCCAGGCCAAGCCTGCATATCTTTAATCACCCCAAGCACCACATCTGTGAATGAAACAACAATGCTATATGTTATAAAAGAAAAATTGCAAGAAAAGAAAGAAATGTGGTACTTTTTAAGTTGTAACCACTTCTTGGATTTTCTTATGGTAACTTTTAGTGTTTTCAGTGAATGAAAATTTCAAAAGAAAGGGGTGTGAAATTGAAGAATAAAGAAGAACCCTTTTGATATTTTTCCAGCTTTAAAGAGCATGACTTTCACAAATCCCCAAATGCAGCCAAATCTGTTAAAATTATTAGTGAGAGCGGGACAAAAGTAATCAACACAACACAACACTCACTCTTTTTCTTTTTTGTGATGGTCCCAGCAACATGTCTGCTCTTCATCTTCAGAATAACCTGATGCACAAAAAGAGCTTCCAAAGTGTTATTACAATTGCAGATTTCTCGGAAACTAAAGCAACTTGATCTTTGAAACTATCTCATCGTGTTAAGCGCCATCACTTTATACAACTTTTTCCACGACCAGGTTCACACTCATCATTGAAACTCTTAATTGATGACCATATAATTGGCCAAGTTAAAGAACAAAAGTACATTGCATAATAAGGTATGAAGAGGAAAAAATTAAATAAATAATCACCTGGTTCATCCTGTTTATATAAACAGATACAATTTTCCAATGCAGCTCACCTACAAGCAAATCTCACATCAAATCACTTTCCAATGATCAATGATTCTAAAGAAACAAATAACTAGATTTACCAAGTTACCTATTGAGAAGCACAATACAATGTGTTAAAACTTAAAACAAAACAGAACAAAGGTCTTTTAGGAAATCATTCTACACATGATGTGAGAAAAATAAATTGATCCAAACATGTTAATACCTGTGCGCGTGCGTTTGAGGAGCTCACAACCTCTAGCTAGCAATTCTCTACTACAGATGCCCAAGAAATTTTCTTCTGGCACAAGTTCACCACTGAAGCTACTGTGAGAACTGCCATTGCTACCATTGCCATTACCATTATTACCATAGCCACCACCTCCCAAATTCTTCTCCACAGGAATTACAGCTGCAATATTCCAAACCTCTTTAAGGGCCCTTGCTTTCAACGTGGCAGCCCCACGTAAAGCTGCAAATACAAAAAGCAAAACACCATAATCAACAAAATTATCAAAACTATAAAAATTGTGTGCTTGGATGAGTATTTGCAAAGTCAATTTTAGATTATCATGATTTTATATAATTAATTTTGATGAAAATTAAATTTTAAATGAAGTGATTTTTGTTTTTTTTTAATTGTTTCTAGTTAAATGTGTTTTTAGAAGTAACTTCATTTTGATTTGAAGCAAATGGATGCTAATTTTGGTTACATATTTTTCATTTAGTGGATGCTAATTTTGAAGGACTATAATCAAATATGACTGTTTTTTTAGTAAAATAATGAATAATGAATGAATACCCATTATGCAATGCAATAATACCATAAAACCTTCTATATGGTTGAGTGGACTACATCAATTAAATAATTGGATGATATCGAATTAAAAATTGTCTTATTACAAAATCAAAAATCGCAAAAAAGAAAAGTCCTTTAATTTAATTGATTGATACAAACAAAATTGCAATTTCAGTTGCCACGCGTACCTGTCGCCGCCGCCGCTGTCAAAGTCATGATGTCGCCGGCAGACCTCACATTCACGGCGGAGCTAACCACCAAGCTCAGGTGATCCCGCTCAGCTCCCATAGCTTCCGCAGCCTCAACACACTGAGCAGCCACCAGCGTGGCCGCCGACGCCACCGCCATGTCCGTCTTGGCCATCTGCTCGTCCTTGCCGGAGCCTGAAGAAGCGGCGGTTGTGGCGGCAATGGCCGCAACTGCTGCGGCAACCCCGGCAACCGAAACCGCCGCGTGGAGCTGAGCATTCTGGGCCCTCATTTCTTCCTTCTTCTTCTCCTTCCTGTCCTTCAGCCACCTCCCAACGGTCTTTCCACCGCCACCGCCAGCTGCGGCCGCCCGGTACTGACTATTCAAGCTGGTGGTGATGCTGTTATGGTTGTGGTTGTTAGAGCGGTTATACTGCAGAGAAAAGTGGGCCATTCAGAAATTTCCTTCATATCAATTTCTTATCCTTGTTTTGTTTCTTGAAGTAATTGTTTTTTGCAAAATTAGAATCTGACTCTGAACAAGGTAACAACTTTGATGTGCTAGTGCTATAATCAGGATATGCTTGTGTTTATTTTCACCCAACTTGCTCATTGGGGGGACCATCAACCATTAATGCAAATCAAGAGGAAGAATTTTTCTGAGCCATGATTGCCAACTCAGGAATCAAAGGGGTAGTTTTGGTTGGTGCTGTGGGAAGTGAGGGACCAGAACCACAAAGAATACCAGAGGTTGTGGAATGTGGACAACCGTGTGTGTAGTACTAGTATAGTTGTAGCTGCAATTGCAATATGGAAACTAACATGTGAACAAAACAAAGATAAGAGGGTCTAAAACGAAAAATTTGCACTTTTGCAGGCTTAATTTCACACCCTTTCGGTTAATCATTGAGAAGGTTTTGGTTTTGGTTTTGGTTTTGGACTTAAATTAAGCTTTAATTAACTGAATTTTTATATGGGTAGTAGCCAAAAAAATAAAAAAATTGTTTGCATTGAAACTTGCAAAGGGAAAAGTGAAGCACTCTCTGCAGGTGTCATGTTTGTTTGGTAACAGTGAAAGCTGATAAAAACATGGTTACCCAAAAAAAATTGCGGAAATAAAAAATGAGAAGGCAACAAAACAAGCCAACATGATTGTTGTCTGCTAAGGTTGATGTGAGATTCCGGCAACCAATACCTTGAAATCTTCAATTTCAGAGGGAGAAAGTGGAGGGCTGTCTGTCAAGGAGCCATTGAGAGGGCCACTGCTATGAGAGAGTCTTCCTGATGTGCGTGGAGATACATCCTGCTGAAAAAAAATGGTGAAAAAAAATGACTGAGAAAAATGGAAATGGGTATGATTTTGCTTTTGCAAGAGGGGATTTTGAAGATGACCCAGATATGCAAAATTGGAAATCAACATGGATTGAGACACAACAAACAATTTTATGAAATGGGGCTGAAAGAAACAGAACAAGACAAACCCAGCTATAAATCAGCTTGTGGAAACAGAGAGACAAATAAGACAAGAACAACATAGGGTCCATCTTATAAACTTGTTTGTTTCTATTTACAGAACATGGATGAAATTGAACAACACAACACACAAGCAACAAAAGAAAGTGGAGTGTTGCAGAAGATTGGTAACAAAAACAAAACAAAACAAAACGTACATACCGAGTGTGACATGATACGGTCCATGACCATCTGAGAGGTTTGAGAGGAAGCAAAGGAAAAAGGGTTGCCAGAAACAGTAGCAGACTCTTCAACTTCACCAGCTATGTCCTCAAGAATGATGGTGGCATTAGAAGAAAAAGGTGGAAGCTGAGCGGGGGAGGAGGAGGAGGAGGAGAGAGCTTTAGAGACTTCGACAGAAGAAGCGCTCCAAGAACGAGACAAGAACTCCATCGGGTCACGCGGCGGCCGCAGCATGATGGTGGCGCCGTCGTGAAACGGGTCGGGTTTGGCCTGTTCCATTTCGGGTTTGTTGTGTGTAGTGGTTGATTGTGTGAGCATTTATTAATAGTGTGAGTGAGATTGTCTGTAATCATGAATGAAAGTGGAGAGAACAAGAGACTCCAATTAAAAAGCACACACTGGCCTGGGTCACCGTTGATCTTGCTTCACAGGATTCATCAACGGCTGTTGTTAATCGCTTGTAGCAACCACCCTAACAGTGTACCTTCTGATTTGGACGAGGTATTTCTTTTCTTTTCTTTTTAGATAAAACCAATTTCTTTTTCAAGTCAAACCAAAACGTATTGCTTTTCCTATTTTATATATTATTTTATTCTATTTTAAATATCTACTGAATAATTAAATAAAGAATAATAAAAAATAAAGAATAATAAACACATAGGCTATGTTTGGCATGTCATTTCAGCTAGCTTATAGCTTATTTGACTAGCTTAAAGCTTATTTGACTAGCTTAAAAGCTCTTCAAAAGTGTTTGGTGAAGGAGCTTATTTTAGTAGCTTAAAGCTTTAAGCTATAAGCTATCTCAGGTAGCTTATAGCTTATTAAATTTATTCTCATTTTTATCCTTATTATTTTATTAAAATTCTACCCTTACCCTTATATATTTATAAAAACACTAAACTTATTTTCCCCTCACACTTACGTATGCAGTTTCCGCCACCATTCCCGTCACACCGCTGCGCACCACAAGTATTATAAATATTATATTAATAAAAATAAATATTATATTTTTAAGATGATATATAACTGTAGCTAATAAAAATATTTAAAGTGATAATAATTTTAATATTAATATCATATTGGTATTAATGTGAAAATAAAGTAATGTAATATAAAAATAATTATACAAGTATGTCCTTTTATGTCATTTTACAATTTCAGCTTGTTTAACAGCTAGTTCTACCAAACACTTTTGTTTCAATCACGTAGCTTTTCAGCTTTCAGCTAGCTTATCAGCTTTCAGCTAGCTTATCAGCTTTCAGCTATCAGCTAGCTTATAAGCTTTCAGCTAGCTTTTCAGCTTTCAGCTAGCTTATCAGCTAAACATGCCAAACATAGTCATAAAGTATGCATTTTGTCCGGTTATTATGTTGGTGAATGTTAGCATGTTTCTCAAAAAATGTGGGCATCTCACTTCCATGCTACACTTTAGGTAGTGGATCCATGACCCATGGTCAGGGGTTTAAATTGATGAAATGCACACATCGGTAAAAATATAATTAAAAATAACTTGAATATGTTTATACATCATAAATTATACGAGTCATAGTTGTTCTCTACTTGATTTTATATTCTGAAATCGTTGAACAATAAGCTCAGAGTCAATGTTATTGAATACATCACTCTCAATGTAAGTAACTAAACAATCGTTCATCCATGTATCTCCAATTCGGTTACGCAACTCATTCTTCACAATATTCATAGTAGAGAAATCTATTTCTATAGTTGTTGTTGCAACAGGCAAAATCAGTGCCAATTTCAAAAGAAGATAAACTTGTGGATAAACAACATGTCTTTCTTTTTCAACCAACTTGATGACCTTGCTCTCTTTACTAAAAATTTGTTCATGACCTTCATAGAATCAAAAACATACTCAACTTCACTATACCAAAAAATTAAATTCAGAACATCAACACTCAACTAAGAAGTAATCACACAACCAAGAAAGAAATCAGCTAAAATGCACACCCAATTAAAAGAAAATCAATCAAGTTGCACCCAAAAATTAGGGAAAAAAATAAACATTGAAATAGTTGCACCAAAGAGGCAAAGACAAAAGTCAAACAACAAAAGAACTATCAGATTGAAATTAGCAATGTTGACCAAACACAAATCAGGTCAAAATGATAATTAGGGGAAAATATACCTCGAAATGATAATCAGGTCAAAATTAGCAATGTTTTCCGATGCGTGAGCGGTGAGCCCTTGCCCAATCGCTTTCTTCACCTCCTTCTTCTTCCCACCACCTGCAAAGCGTCGTTGCCGTTGTTTGGAGCTAAACCGTGAAACGTGAAAACCATGCAGGAAGGAACATTAGAGCAATGCGAATTGCGAATAACCTTCTTGCTGCTGCTGCTTTGCGGGCTTCGAATCAGGTTTTTTGGATTTGGTTTCAGGCGCGACTAGGCTAAGCGGCGCAGGTGGTGCATTGTGGACTGGTGGTGCCGTGGTGGTGGCCGGCCGCCGGTGGGTGCGTCGCGTGCGTGCTTGACTTGGGTCAGTTCTCACTTCTTAGTTTGGTAGGACTTAGGGTAGCAAGAGAAAGAGGTGAGTGGCTGAGTGCACGTGTGCGTGTGAGAGAGTGAGAGGAGCAAGTGAGTGTGCGTCTTTGTTACAAATAGGTGCAAAACTTAGTCTACTAGTATAATTTAAAATTTTCAGTGAGTTCAAAAAAAATTATATAAAGGGGTAAGTGAAATTTTTATAGGGGGTTCAGATGAACCTACTGAGTATGAAGTGGATCCACCATTGACTTTAGAAATGACAATATGGACTCAGCCCGTTGGGCCAGCCTGCCCCGCCACTGTTTTGGGGCAGGTTGGGCTGAAAAATACAACTCAATAACCCATTTAGCCCTCCCCGTTTTGGCCCATAGTTTAACGAGCTGAGGGCGGGCGGGCGGGTTGGCCAGCGGGCTCCTTTTTTTTCTTCAGTTTGTTGGGGAGGGGTATGGTAATTCCACTATTTTCACATGCCCAAAACAAATACACTCAAGTCAATTGAATAAGAAATTGAGTGAGATGTTAGTCTCACGCCTATCAATTGTAAAAATATCTTGTTTAAGAAAAAAAAAATCAATAGATCTAAACAATAACGGTTTAATTTTTCTGCTCACAATATATTTTTAGTTCGCACAAATATAAATATTAATCTAATTACTATCAAAATAATAAATGAGTCATAAATGATTTCATTAATGTAGTATGGTATCTTTTTTACTTTTCTATTGCGCATTATGAATATTTCGCAACAGAAAAGTCAAAAAGATATCATACTACATTAATGTATACTTTTTTTTTGCAATAAACGGAAAACTAAACAAGAACATCCTGACACAGTAGGGGCACAATATTCGGCGGAGGTAATCTCCACACCTTCCATTGACAGCGGATTCTAGTACTAGTTCTAGCTAAAGCATCAGCTACCGTGGGTCACGAGAGATATGAGTAACTGTGATCTCCCAATTACGACGAATAAGCTCACGAACTTGCTGGATCACTTCACGCTGCCAATATTGATCAACCTCACGCACACCCATCACCAAGCCAACTAGCTCCATACAAAAAAAAAACATACGTATTTTTCACAGGATATGCTTGAGTTAGGAACATCCATATTTTCATGGGGTTAGATCTTTTAGCGGAGTTTTTTTTTCCCAATACACAAGATTCGAACATAAAACATTGCTAAAAGAGAATTAAAATGTACACCACTTAAACCAACCATCCACTAGTAAAAAGTATTAAATGTATGAACATGGAAATAATAAATCTCCGTTTAGTATCTTTATTGTTATACAAAACTAGTACGTTTACCCGTGCGATGCACGGGGGATTTTAATTTTTGTTTATTGTACAGAATTTTTAAAATTTGTGTTATGTTTATTAAAAAGAATTGATAGGAAAATGTTAGTTGTCAAAAATGTTAGTAAATTAGTCAATCATCGGTGTTCGAACGCTAGATCCTTCACCCTTCATTCCCCTAACCCTTATGTCCCCTAACTCTTACTACTTGAGCTAACATTCGGGAACAATGAAAAATAGTTTACGAATTAAAAAGACAAATAATTTTGAATATAAGAAAACACAAATTTATAAAATTTTTTGGTCAAGAATTTGTTTTTTTATTTTATTTTGCAGAAGCACAACCATTTTATGTATTCTTAGGTTTTGTCTTTAATGTTGCACTATTTAATTTAGTTTCTTATAGAGGAAACAAATTGATTTGTTACCTGTGCTTGTGCTTGCACGGGGTATTATTTATGTTTATTGAGTTAAAATTTAATAGAGTATTGTTATCTTTATCAGGTTTTTAAAAAAAAGTTAAGAATTAAAAAAAATTAATTTTAGATGTAAGTTAACTTAAATTTTAAATGTTTTGTGTGTGTGTCATATGTGTTTGTATTTATTTTTAGTAGCGTGATAATTATACCAATTTGTGTTTTTTCGTTTATTTTAATGTTGAACTATTTAATTTGGTCTTTTAAATAAAAATTTAATTGTTTAGTTTAGTGAGATGAAATATTATATATGAGCTAATAAAAGACATTGAGTAAGTAATGATTATACTAATATTTGTTTACAAATATACTGATTATTATATTGAGAATGAAACTTGACGTTTTGATTGACCCGTTGGCTTTCCCGAAATATAAGAAAAAAATAGATAATAATTAGTATAATGGGATAAATATATTTGGATTTGTTTCATATTTATTAAATTAATTTTCCCATACGTTAACTACATGGAGCGAGAAAGTTACAACTCTTTTTATTGTAACGTACCAAAATTTGGGCAGCAAAAGAGTTATTGAATATATTAACAAATTTTGTTCAAACAAAATCATGATAAAATTCTCATTAGTATAATTTGATTCAACCGTTTAATAAAATCATAATCACAATACACATCTTTTCCTTAGTTTAATATTTATATATTTTATAAATCTAAAATAATTTACCATGTCCTATGGAATTTTGTAAATGATATTAACATTTTAAAGATTAATAATAATAATAATAATAATAATGATAATAATAAGATTACATATTATATTCTATAATCCTAAATAAATTATCAAGCATGTCCTTTGAATTTCCGTAACTGATATTAAACTTTTTAATTGGTGTGTAAATAATATCAATTAAACACCAATAAAATATCTAAGTGTAAGCGAAAATGTCAGTAAAAGGTTTATTATGGGATTTATATCAAATTTAATGTTAAATTTCTAAATTAATTTATAAAGAATAAAATTAATATTTATTTATATATATAAATTTGACAATAATTTTTCATGTCTGTGAAATTCCGTAACTGATATTATAATTCTCAAGAAAATTTATCATGTCTTATGGAATTTCGTAACTGATATTTGTTTTTTATTTGTTGTGTAAATAGTAACTAAATAGTAAACAAAAAACTAAGTGGAGGCGAAGGGTTAGTAGAAATTTTAATGTCGAATTCATATCATATTTTATTTAAAAATATCAAACTTTAATATCTAAAGATTAATATCTATATTGAGTTACATAATTTATAAATTTGAAAAATATTAATATTTATTTATATATATAAATTTGATAATAATTTTTCATGTCCTGTGAAATTCCGTAACTGATATTATAATTCCCAAGAAAATTTATCATGTCTTATGAAATTTTGCAACTGATATTTGATTTTTATTTGATGTGTAAATAGTAACTAAATAGTAAACAAAAAACTAAGTGGAGGCGAAGGGTTAGTAGAAATTTTAATGTCGAATTCATATCATATTTTATTTAAAAATCCCAAACTTTAATATTAAAGATTAATATCACATTTTCAAGATTAAAAATATTGATTTTATATAAATTAAAAATAATTTTCATGTCCTATGGAATTTCGTATATGATTTTATTTTTATTTGATTTATTACTAATATTAATTAAACTCTAATAATAAGAAATTTAGTGTAGGTCAAAAGATTATTTGCAAGTTTAAGTTGACATTTTTATCAAATTTAATGGTAAAATCCCAACCTTGAATTGCTGAAGATTAATATAAATATTAATTAATATATTATATAAATCCAAAAATAATTTATCAAGGAATTCCATAAATGATAGTATTAGTTTTTTTTAAATATTAGTAATAATATTAATTAATTTATTACATAAAACCAAAATAATTTATGATGTCTTATGGAATTTTGTAACTGATATTAAGTTTTTTTAGATTAATATTAATATTAAATAATATATAATAGAAAATTAAAATAATTCATCATGTCCAATGTAATTATATTACTGATATTAACTTATTGTATTTGATATGTAACTATTACTCCCTCCTGTTCTTTTTATAAGAAACACTTTGGAATTCTTTTGTGGTCCTTTTTATAAGAAACATTCTTATTAAATAATGTCAAATAATCAATTCCAATGCAAAGAAGTTCAATAATTAAAATTAATTTTTATTTACTGTGTAATTATTTTAACTAAACACTAAATAAAAAAAATCATAGGTGATATTAACCTTTGGAATACCATCTGACACTAACCATTTTATTTTGGTGAGTATTTTTTTTCATTCTTGTAAAGTTTAATGTTAAAACATCCACCTTTATTTTTGATACATTGTAATGGTGGCTATACAAATTAAGAAAGCTCAAACTTTCTGATGCAATAACATGATGTTCATAGCATACCCTTAAATTAAGTATAGCAAGCAACACTTGGAAACAACTTATCAAGAAAGTTGAAGAAACAAAGAAAATTCATTTACGACACTATCGTTGTCCTGCTTCTCAAAATCATCATTTTCTTCTTCCTCTTGCTTCTCTTCCCCCCTCGTTGTCCTCTTCAATAGGAGTTGTACCACCTGACTTAGGTCTTTCCCACTCCTATCAATATATGCATTCAAAACTAAATCAGCTTGTATATTGAATGACCACAAATAGAGAAGAAACATAGTTAGACTTGGAGTTAGTACCTGTAATTGTTGTAGTGGAAAGGGTTAGTGGAAAGTTTTTATTTGCATTGATATCAAATTTAATGTTTAAAGCGTCAACTTTTAGTTTTTAGGACTAATGTCTTGTATAAATCCTAACCAACTAATCATGCCCTCTGGAATTCGGTAACTGATATTAGTTACTAATATGTAACCACTAAATTCTTCAATAACCACAATAAGCACATATAAATGAAAAAGAAGATGTCACCTTTGACATTATAAGAGAGCTCTTCCTAAATGAGGGCATTGAAACTTGTAAATGTATGAGTGACAATTCTTGGCCCTTAAAAATTAAAAAGAATATATTTTTAATAGAAAGTAGAAGAGAGGTTTAGTAAATAATTAGGAGAATCAATTGAGATAACACTATAACAGTATGAGGAGAGAAGAAAATGAATTATAGTATTGGGGAACTTCTTGAGCTAGGGGATACTTCATAAGATGTCATTTTTGAAATCATACACCCATATGAGGAATAAAATAAAAGAAGATAACAACCTAATGTGAAAAACAAATTGAATTGAGGAATAAAGACCGTATTTACTGGAGTGGAAGAGGAGAAATGAGAATAAAGACAACAGCCTACAGATGTAAAAAAATTTGTAAGAATATCAGTCTAGGACTCCACTAATTACAGATGCACATTCCATGCAAGAATATCTATTAGTAAGCATCCCTCTTGAGTCCTTCAATTTAATCGAAATAGCCTAGGGATAAGAATACAAATTCACTAACCTGCCATGGTGAAATCACAACAGCAAATTTTGGGAAAAGCCAACCATATAGTATGGAACTATTCACATTATAAAATAATGTAATTCTTTAAGGTTGAAAGAAAGGATTGGTATGTCATTTTCATAGATTAAAATTTAATTGAATTTTGAATTATTAAAACCCAGAAAGTTAGATGTGGAAATAAATTGTATTCTATTGAAAGGTACCTCTTTTACAGCCAACCTTTAAGTTTGTAGTAGTAGAGTGGGTGAAGAAAACTTACACAGAGAAACAAAAAAAAAAATCTCCCATAACAAAGATGACACAATCTTCACTCCAAATTTTCGGATCAAATGATGCTTCAACACAGCAATTGTGTGGTCCACTGATTCCACTGACTCTAAATTCAATGAAAGAGCTCTAAAACCTGAAAAAGTAAGTGCCACATTCAATAAATAAATGCATTCCATGGGAATTAAAAAAATCTAAAACATAATATTCAGGTCAAAAAGACATTGAAGAAAGGAAAAAACTACTATTCAATGGAAATCATCTGTCTAAATAAGGTTTTTCAATTCATATATGCAATGTGTATACACATACATGTATGCAATTTAAAATGCTGAAATTAAAAAAAGGTACCTCCCACTTGAGAACCATCCAGCAGCTCCTTTTCCAACATATGGATGTGTTTCTAATCTTCTATAAGAGCTTCTGGCGATGATTTCTCATGTCTTTCTAGTAACCGCATCCATGTCATAAATCAGATTGCTGTAAGTTTGCAAAAAAAACTCAAATTTTGAAACTTTGTAGTCATTTAGGTGTCTAACCATATAGCGAATTTCACTGAAGTTGTGATGATGATGGTTGATAACTGATTACTCCATCTTCTTCATCATCATCATAACAGAATAAAAAATTGGTTATGACAAACTCAGGCCCCATTTGCTGAAATCAAAAGTTAAGGATAAGGCTGATGAATTCATTAACAACAAAAAAATGGCCACAGAAGAAGGCAAAAAATGTAGCATCTAAAAGTAATTCCATTTAAAATTGATGACACATAGCTAGTACCTATGACACTTTCCTAGATGAAAGCTAATTCTTACCAAAGGAATTTGCAGGATAGGTCCCTGATGTTACTTGACAGAACAATTTTTTGTCTGATAAGTTGGTTATTGTTTTAGCTAAATATGAGAAAATGGATAAGAAAATTATCAAATATCATGAAGGTGATACTTAACATTGAAGGTCATCAAGTAAATCACATCTCCTTCTTTTAGATTAGGGCCTGCAAGCATGACTAAATGCAAAGGGAAAAAAGGAGTAATTTAGCAGGCAAGAAAGTTAAAAAGGAAATACATAAACCCAGAACAAAAGAATGCAGTTAATGGCAAAGATGATAACTTGGACATGAGATGTAGGGATCCAGGGAAAGAAGCATAATACCTAATTGGATTGGGATGCAGATCGGTGCCGAAGGGCTTTGAATATGTGAATGTGATGCAGAAAATCTCAAATTCTCGAGACTTGAAAGCAGTAGCATCAAGGAGAAAGATGGCAAAGCGTTTGATTCCCAGATTCAACCGCATTCTCATAAAGAAAATCGTTCCCACATCCATGACCAGCACCAGCGTTCTCCTTCCTTGGTTCTGAAGAAGGTTCTCACAGCGAAAGAATTCTAATCCTTGCTTCTGCAGAGCGAAGACCTTTAAGGTGATGCAATAGGAAGAATGAAAGACGCAACAGTTGAGATGTTTAATACGAAGAAGAAATGATCAGGGAGTTACAAAAGAAGAGCAAATAAAATCTAGTTGAGAGAAACGGTGGAATACAGAAGAGCATGAGCAACAAACCAAAATTTTCAACGGCCAGGATTGAATCCTTGCAAAATAATGTGGTGTTTTACCAAAATATCCGTGTAGAGAATTCAATTATAGTAGAATAAATTATTGAAATACTTTTTTGCCCCTAAAGTTGCAAAAACTCTTCCTTTATATAGTTTATAGATAGATAGATAGATAATAAAATCATATAAGTCTTAATGTAATATATTGTATAGTTTTAATGTACATATCAATATAAATAAATATATATATATATATGGAGACTTGAAATTTTGCATTAAATATATAAAGCAATAAACAATTTCTTTGTTTTAAATACATTAATCAATAAGATGAACACTAAAAGAAAAACTACATCCACTTAATTATTCATTATATTAATTACTAATTGTTAAAATTTTCAATGTCCCATATTTAAAATTAAATTTAAATATTATTTAAATCTTAATTATTAATTAAAGCTTGTGGAAACTTTTTAAATAATAAAAATAATAGTAATTGAAATTGACTAACTTTACATTAATAACAATATTAAATAGTTAAATTTTTTTATATTTCTTACTAGTTTTAATACTTTCCAATTTCCCATATATGAAAAATTAAAATGAAATTATTTTAATTTTAATTTTAATAATTATAACTTGAGTAATTTTTAAAAAATAACAAATTATTACTATTTCTTTACTTATAACAAATATATGGAGTATTAAAGTTAAATATCATGTTAACAAGTTAAATATTATATATATATATATATATAAATAAGTAAAATTGAGTTGAGTATTACATTAATGACAAGATTAAATAGTTATTTATTGTCTTTTTATAATAAATTATATATTAATTTTAAAACTTCTTATGCTTATAACTAAAAAATAAAATATAAGAAGTGATTAATATATGAATCTTATCCTTCGCAGTGGTGTTTTTGTTCTATCTACGTTGTATATTGTGATTTGCAGCTTTGTATTTTACAATTTTTTCAATATTGCGCCTTTTATCTATATATATATCTATATATATATATATATCTATATATATATATATATCAATTTGCACTCGGAAAAAAAAATTTATTATCGACCTAACATTGACAAAAAAAATACAAGATAAAAAAATTATATAAAGTAGTATCTTTATATTAAAAACATTTAAATATTTAAATTAGTCAATGGTTCAATGCCCTTTGTAAATATATTTTTAACATTATTTTAAAAATTTTGATTGAATATTTATGCTGTTTAATATTATTACCTATAATGTTGTTTCGTGTTATTTTAAAAAAATATTTTTAAAATTCACTTGCGTTTTGTCTTAAATAATGATAAAATAATAAATATTTTATGACATTAATTTTATTAACTATTGATTATGAACTTTTAAGTTTATTAAAAAATAATTTATTAATTATTAATTAAAAATAGTTAGAATATTAATTATTAATCATAAATGAGGAAAGACATTTAAAATAAAATTAATAAATATATTTATAATTAATTTATAATAAAAATAGTTAATAGTTTTATATAAATTTTGAATAAAAATAATAGTTATTATTTAGAATAAGTTTTAAATAATGTCACATAAAATATTAAAAGTTACTAAGAATTCAAACGCACAGTTATTAAAAAAGATTTTTAACTATAGATTAATAGTTCAAAAAAATTTCATACTATCTACTCAGAATTGATCAACTTACCATATCAAAATTCAATTTATAGAAAAAAAATAAAAATGAGATATATCAAAAGTTCAATTTAAGGAAAAAATAAAAAGGAGATATATGTTGGAAGTTTGAAAATCTTTATTTATATATATATATATATATATATTGTTCATGTGTATTAATTAAATTATTAAATTCTTGTAAAATATAAATAATGAAAATCCTTAAAAAAATAGAATAGGTAGATGAATTTCATTAGGGATAAAAGAAAAATAACTTTGAATAATCCTAACAAGAGTGTGTTAAAAGTGTGCCCCAATGACACGTGAAATTTAAAGCAAGACATGTCATCCAAGCGCAATTTTTATTCATTTCATTGTAATTGTCCTCCCTAACACGTGACTATCTCCTCCTTCCCCAATAGTCTCGCAATTATATAGTCCAAACCCTAAAAAACCTATCCCTCACGCTCTCTATCTCTCTAATCTCACTACAACTTCAGCGTATGTTTTCTTTCTCACTTTTTTATGCCCTTGTTGCACAATCACACCCACACACACGTTTTTATGTCACTCTTTTTTTCATATCTCATTTTTTGTGTTCTGGAATTTTTTCAGATTCTGAACTGAAAAGATGAGTGCTCAAAATGGCTTTCAGAGGGCTTCTCGGTTGGGTGCAAGATACGAAGGCATGGAGCTGGATCTGAACCGTTCTCCACCAAGAGAGACTCAAGAAGGGGAGGGTTCTTCATCTCTGCAATCACAAGTTCCAAGAATCGACGTGGACCTTACTCAAGATGGTGATCATATCATTGAATCCTCACCCACAACTTTTGTTCAGGTTTGCATTTTATCATCTTCAATCTAAATCAGTGAATTATAATTTATTTTATTATTATTAGTAGTATTATTATTCAAGCTGTTGAGTGGAGTTATCTCCTTTCTCTTCTAGATTCTGCTTTCTCCCCTAAGAATAGACATCCACAACATTCTAAGGCCTTCGTCTTGACAAAACCTTCGAATCATCAAACCTTTCTTTACCACCTAAACATCTACCCGAAAAATTCCCTAACCAGATCCATACCATATCTTCACCCTTCCTCCCCCCATAAATCAGAGATTGCAAGCCACCAAATCGCTATCCATCACCAAACCCATACCCACACCTAACTCTCCCCTTACAAAATATATTTTGCCAAAAAATGGTCATGATTGAACCACTTAACCTAATCCATTTTATTTAGAACAAAAAAGAAAAACCCTCACCCACGTTGATGTGTCGCCATATAGAGAGATCACAACAGAGGGATATGATCAGAGTGTCGGGTTGAGCTCATGATGAATGTTATGGTGAGGAAGAGGCATGAAGCAGGCAGATCTAGAGCACTTCATAAATATTTATACGATGATGGTTGAATGAGGTTTTGAAATCGCTGCATCGCGTCTACGTGATGGTGTAAGATGGAATCATGACAATAAAGACCCTTTAGTGAGTTGAATCTTGGTTGCGTCGATGATTGACCTATGGTGGTTGGCTGGGCTTTGATGATGTCTTCCAGATCAAGTTTGGGAGGGGAGAAGGTCATGGCGGGTGTGGATAACTTGTTGGGTATTTATTTGGGATTCTTAAGTTCAATGCAAATCCATTGTTTCTTCTAATTAGTGATGCTGGATAAACCTCATTATTGTGCTGAAGATTGTGGTTGTGTGGGTTTCAGATTGTGAAACGAGATGGAAGATTTTTGTGCTAGGATAGAATGCAAGATTGTGGGAGGTAGGGTACAACTGTAGTGAATGGTGGCAACATGGAGTGTCTCGTGAGAAAAACTTAGAGTTCAGAAATAAAAACTAAATAATAATCCTAATGAGAATAATACTTGGATGTCACCTCACATGACAATCTCAATCATTCAGAAAACGTTCTATCTCAGAAGCCAACACAGACCATGAATCATATGCAACCACACATCCTTAAAAAGGGACACATAAGCAACAAAAAAATTACGGAAGGGTTTGTTTCGCAATGCCAAACAGTCATTAAGGATCCAAAGTGCTCATTTAACACAACAACCTACCTCACATAATCACGATAGTAAAAGACCAACGACGAACCAACACATGCTAGAAGATTCTCATTGTGTTGGTCCTATAAGGGTGGGACTCGTTGTTAGTCTATTACTGAAAATCTTACTTAGGTTGATTCCACTACTTGAACAATTGATTATTGTAGTCATATGATCATAAAAGCTCAAATGAGGCCCAAGGCTCCCATTATTATTATTATTATTATTATTATTATTATTATTATTATTATTATTATTATTTTTGTTGTTGTTGTTAAAATATTAAGAGATGTTTATGCTTTGTTGGGAACTTATATTGTTGGGAACTGACATTGTATGTTTGATTGTGTTTTTCTTGGCTTACAACTAAGACTGCGAGAAGGACTCCCGGACCGCCTACTATTCATGAAATAGGTTTGTTTTCCAATAATTGCATTTCACTATTCTTGTCCACTTGTCTTAAGTTTATAGTATGATTTTTTGTGAGATACAAGAGACTCAACCAACCGTAGAATTAACATATACACCATTTTTAAACCTTTACTTTTAAAATATCACCAAATTGACTTATTGTAAGTAGATTATATGATGCGTGTCTCGGGTCATTGTCAAGTTGATGGATTGATGGTTAGGGATAATATATATATATATATATATATATATATATATATATCTCGGTGCAGAACTAGAATACATATAAATGGTCGCACATTAGGGATGCAATAAATTTGAAAATATATGTAGACATAGAATTTGTTATCCAAATGTTATTATAAATTATTGGTTTTAGTCCCTTTTTTACTAAAATCATATGCTCTCAAAATATGCATATTTCAATTAGTGAGATAGTCTATAAAAAATAGTACTTGACTTTTTTTTGGTATGTTCTTGAAATACCTTCTTTTATTTTTGTAATGGTCATCTTAGAGTTGAATCATGACTAACTTTAGAACACAATGACTTAAGTAAAACAAAATAGATTAAAACTCATGACTTTTAATGATTTAGGGATAAAAAACATATTCAATTCTATATTTGAATAACCATATAGAAATCTAGGTTTAGGACTTTCATTTAAATCGAGTGTCTTGTGGAAAATTGTTAAAAAGTTTTTATGGCAACTGAAAAGTCATGTATATGAGGATAAATGCAACTTAGATAATAAAAAGAAGGAAACAAACTAATATTGAAATGAAAAGATATAAATTAATATATTTGATAAACAAATGAATTAATCCATGTCATTATATTATATAATCTTTTATTATGTATCCATTATTTGACCATAGCAAATTGAATTTATTGAGTGATGATGGATTATGATTCTCCCTCTGCATTCACTTTTTTCTTGGTGGTTGTTGAGTTGATATGTTCCACGTAGTATTTCTAGTGTTATGAAAAATTACCTTCTCCAAATTTTTGATGATGGAGATATTTTGTGTCTATTACTTGAAGTTTTCTATCTCAAATAAGCATCTATGATTAATGTGATGGACTGACATATCGATCATTTATGATAATTGCAGTGGATCAAATCAGGGCATTTGGAAATGGTCACAATGAATATAGAACGGGTCTCCAAAGGACACCAATTGTTAATTCTTCTAATCATATTAGTTCAGAAGAATGTAGAAATTCTATGGTAATGAAATCCCTAACTTCTTGCATTATCATTTTATCTTAGGTAATTCATATTTCATTGCTTTTCTATCTAGAGTTGATGTCGATGTTAAAGTCTTGTTACATAATTGTTGATTACATTCTAATATGTATCATCTCTATCTCTATCTCTATCTTAAATTTAGAAGCAATTTTTATTCATCGTTTGTTTATTGACAACTTCAAACATAAAAAGTTATACTTGCTTACATAAGTTTGCAGGATTTCAAATTGTTGACTTATGCATTTATTTTGCAGAATGAAAATGCTAGAAAAGAACCTAAATCTCCAAAGGAAATTATCTTTAAATGCCCAATATGTATGGGTCCTTTGGTCGAAGAAATGTCAACTATGTGTGGTCATATTTTTTGCAAGGAGTGCATAAGTGCTTCAATAGCAGCACAGGGTAAATGCCCTATCTGTAGGGAAAATGTTGCTAAGAAGGATCTTATAAGAGTATTTCTTCCATCAACTAATTGAAGGTATGACAAAATAAGTGATTTCTTTAATTAATTGACTAAAGTATTTTCAAGTCATTTTGACTCTTTATGTCTTCACAGTAGTAGTTATAGAAAATACGTAGTAACTATGTAGTTAACTTCTGGCCTAATATGAATTCTAAGTCATTGCTCATTTTCCAAATAACAGGATGCTAATATGAACCTTATTTAGGAGAATTGGGACAAGAGCAACTTCTATCTGCTTTGGAGATTGCAAAGTGGTTGATGTTTCAACTATATTACTTGTAATAGATACTTATGTGTTTTGAAGTAGTTATTTATCTCATTCATTTTCCATATCAAGACTTGGACATGCTAGTAAGATAAATTTCGATGCAAATTTTATTTAAGAAATAATGTCCTTAAGGGATTTATTTATTATTATTCTGATAAGATTCCTTCATATTACATTTAGTAGGACCAATTGCTAGATAAATATATTTATAGTTATTTCAACTGTTTTGTGGCTCCAGTTTGAAATGATTAGTCTGGGTTCGTTTGCTTTAAATGGTTTCAAGTATCATAATGTATCTTATATCGAAAATAGAATGAGGTTGGGTTATTGTTTTGACTGTTGTATAAGACTCGGTGTTAGGCCTACGTGTTGCGCATACATGTGTTAATTTAATATTTTTAGTAAAATGATGTTATTTTAAAAATGAAATTAGAAAAATAAAAGAGTGACTTAGCATGTGGTTACAGAACATGTGAGATGAGCATGGTTGATTCAAGTTTTTCTATTCCTAGGAAAAGAGGTCATCCTAGGAAATTGGCTAATGGAGGAAGGAAAAATAAAGAATTAGCCGTAGTAATCGTAGGGGATTCGGGGACACCAAATATGTTGGAGGTTACTCGAGTCAAGGACAATTTGTTGATTCTACCAGAGTCTCAAGATTACGAAGGCGTCCTGACGAGAGCGAGACGAGCTTTTTTAGTGGGAAAGTGTGTTGGTATCTTTTTCATTATTCATACAAGGTGAGCATTCAATCATATGTTCACAATTGGTCTTGTTGGACTAGTAAAGAAGGTTGATTGTTGGGTTTTTGGATTGGGTTGTTGGGTTGGTTCTTCCTCCTTTTATAGGGGAAGGAAAATAAGAAAAATAGAGATTTCGCGGGTCCGGGTGTTTTGATACTTTCATCTGCTGATTTAAAGTAAGTATTTGGTGATAAAATGTCGAAACTTATTTCAGAGCTCATTTAAAATGAGAAAATTGTTTGAACGCAATCTGCTTAAAAAACTTCCGCAGAACTACTTTTTGCAATTGACATCGGATGAGAAAACTTCCTTCATGAAAAAGATTCCGGGCAGTGTAGGAATTGAGACTACAGATGGAATTTCCGAAAGAAACTCCGAATGGAAAAACCTTTCGTTCAGGGTCTTGCTCAAGTCCCTACGGAGATAAAGTCTAACTTTATCAAGTTTCTGGAAAGCGAAAACTATCGATCTTACAGTCGATAGTTTTGTGATGGAACACACGTCAACAAAAAAATACTCTAGTAGCGGAATTAGTCTTGTTCGGACCCTCCCAACCTTAGTCGGGTGTGAAAACAACTCGTGATATCATTCAAACAGACTATAGTGTCATAATTAAACATATTATAAACATTAATTATCATTTAAATAATTTCCATGATTCACAATTAAATTCAAGTCAAGAAAATAACATAAAAATAATAGGCTTAATACATCAGAAGGCCCCTGAAATTGTAAAGGGAATCAGTTCCAGGGCCTGTAAAATTTTCGCATCAAATTGGGTCCCTAAGAATTTTTTTTAATTCAATTAAGGACAAATGCTGTCAGACGTCAATTTTGTCCTAGTCATCAATTACACTTGGCTTTTATAATTTTTTTAATTAATTTTTTTTTTCTAATTCCAACTCAATTTTTCAATCAGAATTTTTTTTATCCCTAATCCCTAATTAATAAAATCCCTAATTTAAATAAAATCTCTAATCTAATAATCCCTTAACTAATTATAACCTAATTATCTCTCTAAATCCATTTCTTCTTCTTCCAAGTCCAGATACAAGATCTTGGATCATCATCTTCAACCTTTCACAAGCTCATCGTCCACTCATTCCAGATCACCATCACTTCTGCACTTGAGAAATTTGATATCTTCCTACGAAATAATTAGGAGCAGCAAGATTGAAGCTTGTCCAATCTTTGTGTTTACAAGAGCAAATTATTTTGTAGAAACATCAAAGATGGGAGTAAGCCATGAATGTTTTTTTTGTCTAATCTCTCAATTAGCTTCAACTGGAGGCAGGAACAGGAACTCTGAATCGAGTAGAAGGAGATGGAAAAGGCATGACTGAGGTGTATGTGGACCTCTGGCTACCTCCCACACCACTGCCGCACCGTGACACGACCTCCATGCCACCCAGAACCTACCACCACCATCAACCAGAAACCCAGAACCGACCCACCTCCACGCCACCCAAAACCTACCACCACCATCAACCAGAAACCACCCACCACCATCACTAACCTCTTCACGCCACCCCAGAACCCATCACCCAAAACCCACCACCACCCCTCAAATCCATCAAAATCATAACAAGAATAAGAACCTCCTCAGTCACCAAACCACCAACACGTTTGCAAATCGATTAAATGTGCAAAGCACTACCAGTATTGGAGATGCAGGGGAGATGAGAGAGGAAAGACCCTCATTTTTTAAAAAAAAACTCCCCGAAGTTTTGGCCATAAATCTTTGCCGGCGGCGGAGCACGACAGAGTTGGAGATGCCTCCATTCGAGGTTGGAGGTGGGGTGGGGGTTGGGGTTTCGTTTGGGTTGGGTTGGGTTGGGGTTGGGGCTGGGGTGAGGTTGAGGGTGGGTATGATGGGAGAGGAGGGAGGAAGATGAGAAGTTCAATGAGATCTAGGGTTAGTCAGGCTAATCGGAACCATGAATAATTAATCAGAGATTTTTTTTGTTACAATAATTAAAAAATGAGTTGGAATTAAAAAATTATGTTTTATAATTTTTTAATTAAAAAATAATTCCAAATGCCACGTGGAAAAGCTGAGTAGGCTAAAATTGAAGCCACTTCAGCATCAGACACACTTTGTCCTTAATTGAATTAAAAAAAGTTCTTAGGGACCCAATTTGATGCGAAAATTTTACAGGCCCTGGAACTTATTCCCTTTACAATTTTAAGGGCCTTCTGGTATATTAAGCCAAAATAATATAATATAAACACTCAAATAATTAATATAACGAAATTAAATAAATAATCAAGTTATTTATTTCAGGGTCTTACAATCTCCATCCTCTTGGAAGACTTACTCAATTATGTGTTATGATTTTCTTAGACGATTTGTCATGGTTAGACGATGGATGACTAGCAAACGAGCCAAGGATATCAGAGAATAGTTGTTTGTTAGACGATGAAGGATTCTAATACCCTATATCCTGAAACAATTTAGGTCCTACAAAGTGGGTAGATCATCACTAGTTGTCATTTTATCAAATTTAACATGAATTGATTCTTCAACTACCAGTGTTCTTGAGCTGTGTACTCTATAAGCTTTATAATTATGAGAGTATCCAAGAAATATACATTTATCAGCCTTAAAGTCAAACTTACCCAAGTTGTCCTTTGTATTATGGATGAAACATGGAAAACCAAAAGGATGAAAGTGTTGAGTGTTCGGTTTACTTTCTTTTGAGAATTCATAAGGTGTCTTTTTAAGAATTGGTCTCATCGGAATCCTATTTTGAATGTAGCATGTTATGTGTATGGCTTCAACCCATAATCATTTTGGAAGAGATTTTTCAAGGAGCATGGTCCATGCCACTTCCTTCAATGCTCTATTATTCCTTTCAACAACTGCATTTTGTTATGGTGTCCTTGGAGATGAGAATTGATTAGATGTGTCATTTTGATCACATAAGTTTTCAAGCTTCTCATTAACAAATTCTCCTCCATGATCACTTATAGTTGCAATGCAAATCTCTTTCCCATTTTTGACTTTCTTGCAAAAATATGAGAACAACCCAAAAGCCTTGTCCTTGTTGCTTAGAAAGATAACTCATGTAAATCTCGTGTAGTCATCTACAAGGACAAAACCATATTTGTTTTCATAAAACACTAGTCATTCTAGTAGGTTCAAACAAGTCCATGTGCAACATTTTCATAGGTCTAGAAGTCTTAACAACGTTCTTTGCATTGAAATATTTCCTCGTTGACATGCAAAACATATGATATCATATTTGAATGATAATTTTGCCAAACCACGTACTAAGTCGTGTTTGACAAAGGGTTCCTTTTCCTATTCCAACAAAGGTTATTGGCCAAAATTTTATTTAAATTGAGGTCTATGAACATAGACCTTCTTCATGTCATGTGTCGTGAGCATCCACTGTCTAGATACCATTTTTGGGGTTATTTGGAATAGACACAATCATAATCTTAGGTACTCAAACAACATTGGTCTCGATTTGTTAGTGGAACGTCTAGGTCGTCAGTCTTTTACATAAGAGGACGATTCAAATGTTTCTCAAACTTAACATTCACAACAAATGATGATGAGACTAACAACCACCACTTTATGCATTGCAAATTTGCTTGGTACTTGTGGAATCAAATTTCTCAAAGGGAAGGCTTTGTTTGGGACATTCCTGGGTCACTAGATGATCTGGTTAAGGAATGGAAGTTTCTTCCAAGGAAATCAGATATAATATTGTGGGAATTATCATTATACATGGTTTGGTCATTGTGGAATGAAAGAAATGCAATTGTTTGTAACCACAAATCATGTTACAATCTAGAGGTGTGGGACGTGCATTTGAATAGAATTGTGTGGTGGGTGAAAGCTCATGTTAAATACTATCCATATGAGGTTAGTCAATTTGAAAGAGATTTTTCCAATATCCGAAGTCTTAAGGAGAAACGTGTTGTAGTTCCTTGGTTTCTTCCTGCAAGCGGAATCTTTAAAGTGAATGTGGATATTGCTGCTCAAGGTTGCCCTGGAAGGTGTGGTATTGGCGGTATAATTCGGAATCATGAGAGAAAAATAGTTGGTTATTTCTCTGTGAATTTAGGGACTGTCCTCAATTTTTTTTTGCATTTTTTCAATAAAGTTGTTTTGTTCTCTAAAAAAACATTCACAACAAATATTTTTTGGACAGATGATAAGTTTGTAGACAATTCAAACATTAAATCAAACAATGCAGGTTTTGACGCTAAGTTGCTTTGCTTTTCAAAACAAATGCATTTTTTATCATAAGTGTTCTTGTTGTTTCCTAATAATTTCTTAGGTTTTCATTTCCACACGTAAAAAATTCAAGATTTTCAATTAAAATAATAATTTTTTCTTTATGTTGAATTACATCCTTAGAGGAATATTTTTCTCAAGCACATCATTGTTCCTATAAAGAATATTGTTTTCACTTTTGCATAAATCATATTCTTTTTGAAGTTTAAAGAATCTCTTCTTTAAATGTATGTATTTAGATTCTAATGCATGAAGTTATTAAGATGTTTTTCATATGAATTCTTAAGGGATTCATAATGTACATGATCCTCACCATCGTTTGAGCCTTCATATAAGGCCATTAGAGCAAAGTGAGTTTTCTCAGTTTCTTCATTGTCTTCATCACTAGAATCTTCATTAAGATCTTCCTAGGTGGTCATGAGGACTCTCTTCTTGAAGGGATTCTTTGAGATCTGAGGGAATTCTGCTGTGAAGTGTCCACGCTTTCTTCATTCATAACAGACGATAAGATCTTTCTCGAAACTTGTCCCGTCTTCATTTCTAAAGTAGGAAGAAGTTTTCTAGAATCCAATTTTTTTTTTGAAGTTTCTTTTTTTGAGCCACATCTTCCTGAACATCCTTGAGATGAATGTCATCTCATCATCATTGTTCGGTTGATCATCAGAGTCTTCTGCTTACTCAGATGATTCTTATGCCTTTAGAGCCTTCAAGCTTCTGGAGTTGGACTTGAAAACTACATATTTTGTCTTCTTGCTTCTTTTGTCCTCTTCTAGTTCCATCTCGTGAACCTTAAAGGATCCAAGTAGTTCATCCAATCTTAAAGTGTTAAGATCTTTGGCTTCTTGAATGGTTGTGACCTTGGATCTCCATTTGTTAGATGAACACCTAAGAATTTGTTGGTCTGATCAATGTTGTCATATGTAATTTTAAGATTCCTGAAATCATTAATGATAGTTTGAACATTTCATATTGAGTGACAATCATATTTATCTTGGTTTGCTTCATATTTGAGGTTCCATCATGAGCAACAATCAAGACATCCCAAATTTCCTTAGTTGTGGTAACTGATAAGGTTGTTGATCTTTTCATACTCTGTTCGACTTAAAGCACAAGGGAGACATACCTTGGTTTTGGAGTTTGCCTAATTTATTTTCTCTCTTCACCTGACCATTCCATCTTTGGTTTATGTTCTCTAGTATCCTCATTTGTTGGGACATAGTTTCCTGTTACAATAATATCTCATATTTCGTAACAAAAGGCTTCTAATAATTGCATTTGCTCTTCCTAGTAAGAGAAATTTGTGTTATCGAAGAAGGGAGGCTTGTGGGTGTAACACTAGTGATCGGAAAGCTATTGTTATTGTTGGCCATTGGATCTCATCTACACCTGTTAAGATGTCAACCTAGAACCAAACTCTGACACCATCTGAAAATAAACATATGGACACAAGAAATGGATGTTGAATAGTATCTTTAAAATTTTTTCGCTAATGAATATTAGTTCTTTAGAATCTTTTTTCTAAACCCCATTCTTTTTCTCCCCCAGTTTTCCCTACTTGAGCGTCCAAGTCTCTTGCATGTCATCTCTGATGCCCACTTGTTCACGAGATACAAGATGATAAAGTCCTTTCACAAATGAGTGGTCCACGAAACATTTATTTACTACAATTATACGTGTATACTTCGATCATGTAATCTTCTGCCAGACAGACTACAATTTTTTTTTGAAAATTTATAATTTATAGATAAAAAATATACAACAAACTTATTAGTAATTCTGGCCACCTACATGATTTAAGTAAAAAAAAAAAGTAAATCATGAAGAAAAAAAAGTAAAGAAAACAAATAATTTGGAATAAATAATAATTCATGTTAAAATGGTTACTGACATGAACTGGGGATAACAGTGTAAGTAACAGTAGAATATAAAAGCGTGTTGTGAATGTAGTCTTCTCCTTCTCCCCCAAATTGTGAAACCCTAACAGAGCAGAGCAATGAGTATTCGGAGATTGAGTGGTGAAGAGTCAATGTCACTCTTCTCTCTCCTGAAAGCAGATCAGCGCCCAATCCATGAGATCCTCGCTGAATTCAACTCCACACTCTCTCGCAATCGCCATTTCACTCTCTGTTCCTACCTTCTCATGCTCCTCCAGGCAAGGAAACGCTCTCGAAATCTTTTCACATTTTTACATACATGTTATTGTACTACTGGAGATGATGATCATCATTGATCATATTCATGGTGTTGTTATATGTTGTTTTATGTGCAGGACAATAAGGTTCTCACCACTACTGAACGATTGATAGCTTTTTCTCTGCTACTTGAGGCTTATTCATCTCAGAAACCTGCTTCCAATCCCTTCATAACCTTTATCATTAATGTAAGCTTTTTTATTCCCCTGCTGCTACATGCTTTATCTAATTCTTACCAGTTAGATCATTTTTCATCGTTTGTCTAATTCTTAGAATTAGAGGGTAATTAGGTAAGTAAGAAGGAAATGTAGAGATGCAAAACGGAGGATTAGATTCATGTGAAAAACGAAGAAAGCCAAACCGATGTGATAGGTACCCTCTGCAAGGCATGCTGCAACGTGGCTTCCTTTTTTTGGTTTCCCTAGGTATTCCCACAGCCGGCAGAAATAAGATTAACCCTCGAGACTCTGAGATCACATTAAGTGGGTAGCAACATGACTATTGATGGAAAACACCGGTCAACTTACATTTCCGATGCATATCTACATAGAATATATAATTGCATTTCAAAATATTCATACCGAGCGAGAACATAGTTATTAGGCATCACTTTATGAACCTGTTACGCAATTTCATTTTGGTGCTGTGTGTTTGAATTTTGGAATAAAAATCTAATTAATGAAATTACAATCATGAAACAAACATAATTATGAAAGAAGACAAACATGTAGCTATTAATATGCAACAACTTGCAGCTGAATAAATCTCGTGTTAAAATGGACTTAGGCAGAGAACAAAATCATACATTGAAATTGACGAAGATAATAAACAGAAATTATTGTGTTGATATTTGTGCTTGGGTAGAGGACACGAGATGAGAGGAGTGGTGACTCTCGGGCGGGAAAAATTGACAAGTTGCATATTGAGATGAAAAATATTCAGGCCGTATTGAAACCTCCCAAACTATTAGCCACCATATCAGAATCATACGTTTTTTAAATGACTTAGATACTTAACAAGTAAGGGTGAAGTATCCATATTGGACAAGTATTTGATATGATAAATAAAGTAGGGTGGTCAATAGCGTGTGATAGCAGTGCTATCTCAGCGGAGCGGCCACTGGTCGCTACTCGCTATTGATATGGCATTGTTTTTCATCTCTATACTGTTAAGTGTTTGTTTGGATACACTGTGGAAACCACGGTGAAGCCAAAATCACGCTGGACAGCCACCAAAGGCCAAAGTTAATGGAAATTGCTTCTGTCCTCCATGATTTTGACTTACCGTGTATCCAAACATCCTCTAAGTTAGCTTGTGCTATTTTAATGTCTACATGTTTTATCATCTATTTTGAATGTTTCTAATGGATTTTTTGCAATGCTATTGTGTTATGTGACTGTTGAGATAAGAATGACTTCATGGTTACAGGCTTCCTGTGATGAAGGGTCCATAAAAGTTGAGAGGGCATTTATTCTACAACTATTAGGTGTTGATAGCTCCAACAGTGGCAAAGAGGTTATATACTGTTTTATTGTGTCTGGAAAGCATCAGTGAGATACATTGTTGACAATTTATTTATCCCCTGTAATTATGTCATTTCTGCTCAACTCAACCTATATCCTATTTATATAGTTAAACATCATTTCTCACTATTTATTAGCTACAATTTCTTTGAACTCAGTTTGGGAATAGGAGATTTATAGACATTCGTACTGACATGTGCAAGTTTGATTTAATACTATTATTGGTGCTCTACAAGAGCTACTCTTAGTCAAATATGGAATAGGCAGAACGAGATTTATGGAGATGTGATTTGTTTCCTGTATTTATTTGGAAGTAGAAATTTTAATCAGATGATGTATGATATAGGAAGAGTCATTTTCTGATGGTTTTTTTGTTGATTGCCTTATTCATACGAGAGTTCTGGTTTGGTTGTTCTCATATATTTTCTTTACAGCTTGTTTATTTTGTCTCTCTTATTTGTTTGTTGAAGTTCTTATCCTTGTTCGGTTGTTCCATCTGTTTTTCCTTCTTCCCTCCAAAAAGAGTATCATGATTAAAGCTATCCTCTTACTACTTATTAGTCGCTAAATTTTGTTTTAGGTTATAAAAATTTGTAAATGGGATGTTCTTTTTTGGTTGAACATGTTCCTAACATGTTTTCAGTGTTAGATTCTGTTGCTTGTTTTACTTCAAGATGCATTTAAATATACCGCACATGTCAGTCAACTATACATGGCATGATGCATTTGCTGTTAGTGTAAAATTGCTTCCTCTCTTTCTTGAGATGTTTATCTTCAGTGTTCTGTAATTTCTCACATGTTTTTGTTTTGCTGGAGGATTGCAGTTTCTTAAACAGTCTGCCTCAGATTATGTGCAAGGATTTGATCAGTCATTGCATGTAAGCTACATACAGATATGCAAAGTACCGATCCATATTATATCCAATATTGTCCTTCTATAATATCTGACTTTCCTGACATGTATCCCTGCTTCTCAAATATTTTAGGATTTTCCTTTTCCTGCCTTGCATTATGTTGACTTCTATTCTTATATATCCTCACTGATTCCAGGAGTTTCCTCCACTAGACCAGTTGCAGCAACAGTTTTCTGATAAAGTTCATCCAAAACCATATCATTGTTTATTTAAAGATGGTTCTGTGAGAAACGTGGTCCCAGACCCAGATGTTCCTCCAAGTTGTGATCCAGATTCATCAGAGTATGGCCTTGTACAGTGATTGACTAATTTATGAAGTTTTTATTCATTTTTACTTTTTTTTCTCAATAGGTGCCCATAGGTATTTTAAAATGGCAATTCAAAATTTATATGCTGAACATTATATTAACGATCAATTTATAGGTTTGATTTACGACCTGGAGCAAAACCTAAACTTGGCACCGGAGATAAAGACGAGGCTGTTGTTGGGTTATTGTCAAATCTTTCGCTGGAAGGATTAAGTCCTCACTGGATCAGGCCTCTTCCACCAAGGCTCCCTATACTTGATGGGGAGGTACTGCATAGTTGTGTCTGCAATTTTTAATTCTTGAGGCTTAATTATTCAAACTATTTATGCTGAGAAACCCTTTTCCAGCTAGTTTGGCTCAACCCTGACGACAATCATGAACTTATGTGGGACTATGGTATGTGCGTTGATACTAGCAGAGGGGCTGCAGTTAGGGACTTAATTGCAAAAGCTCTGAAGGGTGCTCTTGCACCTACTCAGCAAGAGGTAATTATTATATTATTGTTCTTTGATATAAGATTAAATTCTTCAAAATGAAGAGAAGAAAACATCAAAAGAGGAAAGATACCCAATCCCTGGGCATATCTCAACTCTCAAGGACATGTGCTTACACCAAGCAATCCAAACTTTTAATCTTTTCTCAAATAATTTGCTGAACCTATGAAATATGCTCATAATATCATGTCACACTCCAACCAAATCAACCTAATTGTAGTGTGGATTTCATATTACCATAAAAATGTAGCCTCTTGTCAAAATCATAAAAAAAAATATGGCCCATGGACTTTGGGCAGACCAAGCATTCACTAAAATAGACAGTGTATGCCTAATATGAAAGCTCTAAAATGAGGAATTCACTTTAGAGAGAAAAGTGATGCATCTCAACCATTACTGAAAGAAATTAAGGTAGTAGATCTTAGCAAAGCTATGTGCATATGCATGTAATACCAATTGTTGATTTTCTCTTCAGTTCTTGAAATTTCTTACTTATCCTATAACTTATGAGTTTGCATTAGAAGAGCTAAATTCATTTAAGCCATAAAGATACAGGAGCAGGACAATGTGTCTAGAGACGAGGAACTGATTCTGAACACGAACCACACAATACACGATATTATTATGGAAAGAACCTTGTAAAAATGAGATTACGTGATGGGCCTCTGATTTGTCTGTAAGGATAAATTTCCCTCTGTAGTTGGGCTTTTAAGGAAAGATAAAAGTCCTACTGAGGGATACTTCTTGTATAATAGCATAGATGATCTGCTGTACAGATTCTTTGCTACAAATCACATTGCATTGTGGAATTGGAAAGTGATATCTCTTACCTGTAGTCAGTTCTTAATTTGTCATATGGTGCTGAATTTTATTTTACTTTTTTGATAATCCAGCAAGTCCTGTTGGAGCTGGGAAATGATCCAAAGCTCGTATATCATTGTGGACTGACCCCAAGAAAGTTGCCAGTATGTGTTCTTGTAATCTTGTTAATGTAGCATTGAGCAATTCAAGTCTTGATTTTTGTTCTCACTAGTTTATTTCCTTGTATCAGGAACTGGTGGAAAACAATCCTCTGATTGCAGTTGATGTTCTCACTAAGTTGATAAATTCTCCTGAAATAGCAGAGTATGTGTTTGACCTCTACTACATATGTGTCCTTTATTTTATAAGCCACCCAAATGCTTTTGTTGTCTTTATTTCTATTTACTTATTTATGGATACAGATACTTTACAGTACTTGTGAACATGGACATGAGTCTACACTCAATGGAAGTTGTGAACAGGCTTACAACTGCAGTTGAACTGCCGTCGGAATTCATTCACATGTACATAACTAACTGTATATCATCCTGTGTGAGCATTAAGGTACTTCACTGTGCCTTGTCCTGAGAGTATTTTATTTTATGTAAAACAAAAATATTTGTTTTTCACAAGAGTGTGTTTCTGTATTTAACAGTTATTCGCATTCTCTTCCATTCATATGTTGTAGATCATGTAGGGATATTGGATTGAGTTTATGTGTGATATTTCATTCATGTATGGAGGTGGCATTGCAAGCTCAAAGATAAGAAGATTATAGGGGAATTTGGAATGACAGAGGAAAATAAATTAAATAGTTTACCTTAAGGACGGATGTGAGGTCTGAAATTTGACAGAAACCACCAATTTATTTAACATCTTTCACTACCAGAGAACTGCTTTGTAGATAGAACCTTGACTTAACCACAATATTCTTTGAACTGGACAGAAATGTGTCTTCATGAATAGATGTTGCATGCCTAATGCCTGCACATATAATTTTACCGTTTCTGAATTAGCTGCATGCCTGCCAGAGTGCTTTCTTTTTCAACAAGTCAAATTATCATTGAGGCAATGAACTGTGGTGTACAAGTGAGTGAATTGACATAATAAACCTTTATGTAACCTGGTTGTTGGATTTTATTTACATGTTGCTTGATTAGATATTAAATGATTGCAATGGTGGTAGGTCCCCAAAAGAAGCTATGTAGTTCATTTTCTAAATAAAAATTGAGTTTTTCTATTACTTAATGTGGTATTTTATTTTATTCCTAAAATTTTTTGCAAGATCCTGTGGTCTAAATGTATTGAGGGCTCTTCCTTGTTTTCTTGCTGAACTTAAAGAGCTGAACATGTGTGGACTGTGGAGGGTTAAATAACCTGCCACCATTGTAATTTTAAGTTTGAACTTATTTTATGATATTTATAATTGTCTTGTAGAACTTCTTCATTCAACTGGATGAATAAGTTTCATCTCACAATCTGTTTCTTTCTAAGATGGGTTTATGATTTGCTATTTACTATTGTGGATGTTTTTGTGCTGCAATACACTCGGTCATACATAACATATACACTGTTTAGCAGTGTATGCAATTCAAATGATGCGGCCATAGTAAAAGGCAAATTTAAAATAGTTTTTTTGTAACCTCCAGTCTCTCTGTACTATACATGATTGCTTTACTATTGCGAATTTTCTATATTCATAATTTACATCTAAGCTTTCTACCTTTTCCTTCAGGATAAATACATGCAGAATAGGCTTGTCAGACTTGTTTGTGTCTTTCTGCAAAGCCTAATTCGGAATAACATTATCAATGGTGAGTTCATCCAGTTTTCTCTGAAGCCTGAAAACTGTTGTTCGTTAAGGCATTTTCAATTTTTGTGTCTAGACATCAATTTCATTTAAGTTAAGCAGAAAGCACAATCCTTCTTGCTTGTGTGAAAATACCATATCACAAGCCTAATGGTTTAAGTATATCTCTTTTGTTTCTGTTTTTCCTTCCTTCCCTTCCTTGCTCTGTCTTTTGTTTTTCCCTTTGTATTTGGGTTCTAGCACCCCTTGTGCTAGTGATTAATACACTTTGCTTATAAAAAAAAATATATCACGTCTGTTATACAAAATTGATGAGGAAATAGAGGGGAATGTGAACCATAGGATTCAAAATGGGGGATGAAATGCAGGAACGCTTCTTAGTGTGATTTCTGATAGAAAAGTTCCACTCAAGCTTGAAAGAAATTTACCACAGGTATATGAGTTGCGCTGTTGTATTAGGCTGAATGCTGGGCTATTAAGCCAACAATAAAGTAAGATTAGTGTGATTGAGATGAGTATGCAATGACAAGTAAGTGATTATACTAGAAAAAATAAGATGATGAGTTACTGAGAAAGCATCACAGAAAAATTTGGGGTAGCACCTAGTATCGTAAAATGATAGTCTTGCCTTCGGTTGTTTGAGCATGTATTGAGAAGGTCTGCAGAGCATAGTAACAAGGCTAGATTAGAAGGAAGATAGTTCAATTGTTATGGGTTGAGGGAGACCAAGTAAGCTATAAACTAAACAATTAGGAAGGATTTTGATTTAAGTGGTCGGTCATCAGATATGATTTGTGATACGATATTATGATGTTTGTTCTATGTAGCTCACCCCACATAATAGAAAAATGCCTTGGTTTTTTGTTATTGTATCATGTATGTACTGCAGGTAACGTAGATGCACAGTTGCATTCATTTTTGTTTTCATCATTATTATGTATTGGGGTAGATTATCATCGCCTATTAATTCAGTATGTCAATTGTAGTTCGATACCTCACAAGCCAATTTGGACACTGTCAAATGTCTAAAACTGTGTAACCTAATTTTGTTTCTTGCAACATTATTGGCTTTTTACCATGGATTACCACTCTTCAGGAAAGAAGTAAAAGATAACCTGTTCATAATATTCAACCAAGCAAGTTTTGGATAAGCATTTTGTTGGACTATAACTGTTCCCTGCGTGTGTTTACACAGATATTGTACTGTTTCAGGCAGTTGTATGAGAACAAAATTATTGTTTGAAATAACCTTGTTTGTTGGCCCTATGCCATTAAATGAATATAAGTAAAAATAAAAGTGACGAATGTTGATCTAGCCTGGTTTCTGTGGGTTGCTTGTTTGTGGTTTGCTGTTTATCTGCAATTATCGATATTGTGCTGCCTTTGGATGTACTTTGGTTTGGAGTTTACTAGTGTTCCAAAGGTCCTTTTTAATTTTCCTCTAAGACTTGTAAGCATTCGCCCTTTGTATATTTTTTTACTGATGCATAAAAGAGAGGAAAGGGAAATTGGCAGGATGTCACTAATTTTAGTAAATGATCCTTCCTTGCAGTTAAAGATCTCTTCATTGAAGTTCAAGCGTTTTGCATTGAGTTTTCGCGGATTAGAGAGGCAGCTGCGTTATTTAGGCTTCTCAAATCATTGGAATGATTGCTGTTTTAGCCAGTTAATTTCCCCTGTTCGGAGACGTCTTTGTAGATATGTTTCTACCTAGAGCTAGGTAGTTGTGTACTAATTTTCAAATTACAGATAATCATTATAGTTTGTTGACATTCATACTTCATTACTTTCTTCAAGCTTTAGCATTACTTTAATTTAATTGAAATGGCTATACTGTGTAGTGTTCAAGCAGAGCAAAAGTACGAATTGGGATTAAGAGTATAATTTATATTTGCAACTCCCCCCAGCCTCCAGTTTTTGCTATGGTTATCCTTGTTGAGCCAAAATAAAATATTTGCACTCTCCAGGGAGGGATTGATCCCTAAACCTTCCCCTCCCCAATCCATATGTCCCCAAACTCTTACCCCTTGAGTTATCATTTCAGGATGTGGAGCCATTTTTCTATCCAATCAAAATTCACTTTTTTAAATTTATTTTAACACAATTCTCAAACTCAAATTCATTCTTTTAAGCTTAATCTATCAAACTTAATTATATGGAACTAAATTCTATCAACCTTGATTTTATTCCCTGAACCGAAGTGTCCCACAAATTTGCTAGTTGTGTCTTGTGTGTGCTATATAATTTTTAATAGAGGGTTTACTCCCTTGAAAAGCATAATAGACCTTGATTAAAATACTGCTTTGACCGGAAAAAATATTACTATTGCTAGGGTTGTTCAATAGTAGGCTTGTGTAGACATGACAATCAAATCCAAGATTGTGGGTATCTCCAACCTTAGCCTCAAATGTGAAGGAGAAAACCCCGCTTTGACCAGATTTAGAGAAAACTGCCCTCGAATTGAAGAGGCGGGGACAATGATGAGGGACCCGATGATGATGGGGGTTGCTATTACCCGACCCCAACTTGCCCAGTTAGGGAAAACTTGGAGGGCAAAAAGCCATATTCCAACGCATTGTGGTAGCGGTATTTATTACTTTATTGATGATTTTTTTTATAAAAAAAAAGCGGCTGTAAGATTAAAGCACTTAGACAAAGACCAAAAATACCTTATATAGATTTCACTGAGAAACATGAAATTCGACATCAATTGAAAATCAAATACAACACCTTAACATAACATAATGGAGTTGTAGGAAAAGAAAAAGAAAAAAAAAACCATCATGGATATGGTAAGATGCATGTTGAAAAGCTAAGCATGTGCCTTGAGAATTATGGATAGAAGTTGTTTCCACTATTGTTTATATTTTGAGTTGTAGGAAAAGAAAAAGAAAAAGAAAATCATCATGGATATGGTAAGATGCATGTTGAAAAGCTAAGCATGTGCCTTGAGAATTATGGATAGAAGTTGTTTCCACTATTGTTTATATTTTGAACAGATGCCCAACAAAAAGGGTTTTAATGATAAAACACCAGAAGAAGTTTGGAGTGAAAGAAAGCCCTCAATCTGGCCTTCAGAGTTTTCGGGTGTATATATGGCCATGTGCCGGACTAGCTCTGGAAGAAATTGGATGATAAGGTAAGAAATGCATTTTTGTTGGCTATAGCACAAACTCAAAGACCTTTCAACTTTTCAATTATGTTCAAAAATATATAAATATATAAGCTTTACAATTCAAACGTAAAGGTGTCAGTGGTGATTCCTGATAGTTATGAAGAAGAATACAGACAAGTGAATCCATGGCTAGATGTGCTGGAATTATTAATAAACCATAGAGCCTCATCTCCCTCTTTAGAGAAGGCGGCACATAGTGGGAGGTTGCGCCAATCATCGAAAATATTGTAAGGCTAAGGTATATTCGAATCTATGGGCGGGAAGTGATGGCAACCAACTCTCTCATGACCTTGCTCAAGCATCCTCTCACAATGGATGAGTCTCTCTTTAGGAGGCTAGAATGGACATATTGTGACGAGTTAGGGTTAGGTTAGGGTTACGCTGCACATGAGTTACACTGTATTTTTGTTTGTGGAGTGAGAGAATATTTCTTCTTTGACCAAAACAAAAGTATAAAAGCTGATGAACAAAGTAATTAAGTTGGCCCAATATGCCCAAATCTGATTATACAAAGTACACCAATATATTTCCAGCAAAAAATGTGTGAATGTAAAATATGGTCTAAAAATTAATTTGGTTCAATCCAATGTACAAATCATCGAAATACAATGATGTTCTATTTACGTTTTTTTTATAAGCCAAGTCATTGCATTCAAAACAGCACAAGGGGTGATAACCCGAATACAATGAAAAAAAAACCAGTCAAAGAAGACTAAGTCCACAGAATAAGAAAAACATGAGACAAGAAATAGAAAGAAAGGAGAAAAGAAAGAGGTGCCAAAACTGTGACAGTAGGCACATTCCGGAAGAAAAGAAAAATAAAAATAAGATGTCCATCCTACTAGCATGCTAATTGCCAATATATAACTCCAGAGAAGAAAAAGAACGCAACAACCAATCTTCCTCACAGAAAACAAAATTCTCTAAACTCCACTGCCACACTAATTCACCCCACAGAACCCACAATCCACCCACCAAAATAAAGAACCAAGAGCGCTAATCAAGAAAGAAGCCAATATAATAATATTCCACTTGACCAAGAAACCACTGGCAGCCAAACACCATGCAATGAAAAAAGAAGTTGTTACAACATCTTGATGTAGGTAAGAAGATTCAAGCTCCAATCTGAAGTCGATACTGAGAAGTCCCTTCACTTTCCCTCCAAACAAAGCCAAGATTTGAATTGAATCAATTCCACTATGCTTTATATCTCCGCCTCTTCTCCCCTGAAAGTTGCCTTATTTCGAAAATACCATAGGAATTGATTGTAGCAATCCAAATTAAATAAGTTGCACCTGTTATATGTTAACCTCCACCCAAAATAAACCCAAACTGAAGGAAGTAGGCACTTGCTACCTGCGGGAGAACGGTAAAAAGTCTCCTTCGTCAGCGTTATACTCTCATTAGCTACACTGATGTTGTGGTTGAGGAGGTCGTAGAAATTATTTGCCCTTTGTAGCACTGCCAAAACATCACTAAGCTTCTCCATGAACCTTCCGCTTTGGGTGGGCGTGCTGATTGCATAGTCCATATCAGCAATGACTTGTTAGATTGAAAGATTTGCATAAGAAGACTTATTGTTTTCAAGCCAAATTCCATAAGATCAGGATCCTTTGGGTTACCATACTGATACAGAAATGTAACACCAACAGTCCTAACACTATTAGAAGCACTTTCTGCTGCTTCAAAAACTTCATCAAGAGAAAGACCCGCTGCCGCAGCTCCAACAATCTGTCTCACATGAACAAATAACAAAATGAGTAAATAAATAAATAACTAGTACGGTAATACATGTCAAAAAAATTATATTTATAATGCTAATTTCAAGAAATTAAAGTTCACATTAATACACAAGCCACAAAAGTCCATTCCCTTCATAGGTTAACTTGAAAGAGTGTGATTTAAAAAATCCAATACAAAGTAAGCGCAAAAGGACAACTTTGTGATTGAACCTTATGAACCATAATTCTACACGCATGATTCTCATCCTTGACAGTGCATACCTTTATCTTGAAACCTTCATTTTCTAAATTTGGAGCAGCCGATTTAAAATTGTGTATAAAGTCCTTATATGCCTAGAGGCAGAACATTCCAAAATAAGTCAATCATATTAACTTCTCTTGTATTTACTTATTTCATAAACAAAAATTACCCGAACAATAAGTAGGCATCCGTTTTCCCAAGTTACCTTTTGGATTGCCTTAACCAAAATGCAACAGAATGTCAGATATCAGAAATGATCTATATCAATTGAATAAGAAAAATAGAGAGTTGTAGTAAACAAACAACTAAGTAATAGGACAACATGAAATGAAAGAAAGAATGCACAATGATTCAAAATGCACAGTGATTCAAAATGTACACTGCAGACTGCAGTTAACACTCGATTCGAATAGAATGAAAGGACAAGATTCAATGCTATGTGAGAACGAGCACGAACCTTGTTCTTGCAGGAGACGAAACGAACGCAAGGGTGTTTGAAACTGTGAAAGAGAATTTTGAAATATATAACCGAGAGAGTGTACGCGCCAAACACTAGGGTTAAAAATGACTTATACACCTTAATGTATACTAGTCCCTATAAAATATTTTAATAGTTCTTAGTCCTTAAAAATATTTTTATAGTTTTTCTCTCACCTCCATCTTCCTTCCAACCCCCTTCTATCTAACTCTATTTTCTTTCCTTCGAAAATTTATGTTAGACTATTAAAATCTTTACTCCTTATCACGGTATCACCAATTAGACATGTTTATATAAATAACTTCATTTCTTAATAATGTTTCAAAGAAGAATGAGTTCTGAAAAAAAAGGAGAAAGAGTACAAGCTTGTCATAAAACATTTCTAGAAATCATAATCATTGATTTATTTTGATCGGAAAATGTTAGTGGTTAAATGTTAGTAAATTAGTTCATTCGCAAAAAAATTATTCTATTTTCGTTTTTTTTTTTTTTTTTTGGAGAAACAGACACATTAATTATTACGCTCAAGTAGCAACTTAGAGTAGTGACGGAAAAAAGGTTAGCTTAGAATAAGTTTTACTTGGATATACATGAACTATTTTAAAAATTCAAGGTTTGTGGCTAACATGACATCTGCAATGAGCTTTTTGTATTCTCATAAAACATTCTTGTAGGCCGACAAGTCTATTTGAAAACATATCAATTAATCATATAGACTAACAACCTAAAATATATTAAAATTATTATTTAAGATATAAAAGACTAAATTGCTCTTACAGAAGAAAAATGTCAAATTAAAGTATAAGAAAAACACATTTCATTTTTAAGTGGATATATACAATATTTAAGCAATGGAAATTGAGTAATTATGTGTTGTTGGACAAAGAAAAAGATAAAGGCATATGGTTGATTTAGTTGGAGCACGGCAGTGGAAACTTCACTGTTCACAAATAACAATCCACACCTTGTTTTGGAGAAAAACCAAACATGAACGTGCTAACTAAACCAACCTCTCCACTTTGCTTTTTAGGTACTTGGTAGTAATTGAGTTTGTCATGCTCAATAAATAACATTTAAGTCAGTAGGTGCCGTGAACGGTTTTGGCAACGTTTGCCATGCTCAATGATGCATGAACAACCACAAATACTGAAAAAAGTCAGGTAAGAAAAATTCAGGAGGGGTTTCCATTCTTGGTCTCACACTTCCGATAGTAATATTTAGACACTAAAACAATATAAACACCACAACATACAACAATCCATTTGTCTTTTTATTTCAGGAGACCTAACTCTACCTCCAAAATCTAGCTCAATGTGTGAGAATTGTCTTCCCACTTATAAGCAGTTCATGAGTTATATCTCTAGCCAATGTGGAAGTTAACATGAGCATCTAGAAAGTAGTGAGAAGATTAAGTAAAACCTTCCAAAACAAAGAAAGTAATGACACTTGGGTAGCACAAAAAATTATAAGGTCCTGAATCAGCAATATATGTTGATAAATGTACAAGGAGTATGAAAAAACCCAGGCAAAATACACAAGAAATCAAACCATAATCTCTCTTCTGTAGTAAGAAACTCCTAAGCTACTAGCATTAAAGATGCTCTAATGAGTAATGACTACAAAATAAGATACTGCTAAGTCCATCCAGCAACTGTCCTATTGCAACAGGATCTTTGCCATGAACATAATCAGCATGACCAACCAAAGGGAACTTCCTTGTAGAGCCGAGCTAGCTGATAAAACCAGAAAATTGAATTACAAAATTTATCAAGTGGATAAAGGTATTCATTAGGATCTATATCCTGAGAAACATTTTGAAAATTATTCCTAAAAACTACTTTTAAATTCAGAAACCTGATAAGGGAATCAAGCAAGTTCTAACTTAAGCAGCTAAGATTTATGTTTATCTTTCATAAGAGCAAAGATTAGAAAAACAAATGCTGATTTAGACACAGTTATGACCTTACCCCCATTCTTACTGTTGTCATTCAATGCTGGTGGTTCAGAAGTGGAAGAATTTGACATTGATAGTCCAAGGTCAGAGCAACCCATGCCAAGAGCACCTTTAATAAAAAATTTATGTCTCAATGTGAACATAGATGATCATAACAATTTTTTCCATCAAAGTCAATCATTAAAGAAATGGTTTTAACTTTGAGTTAGGTTTGTAATCTTACATTCTCTGTAGCAAGGGAAGGAAGTGACGTTGAGGAGATTGTAATAGCCAGCATCACATTCACAACTATAGGACAACATGGATGTCTTGTTGCATGAACCACCTCCACAATCAACCCAATGACAAGCTACAAGAACATTTTGAAAAAATGCTATAATATTTCCCAAAATATCAAGCAAAATTATGACATATCCCTTCTGTTTATAACTTTCCATTACCATCAAATACTGATTCATCGACTTTTCTTGCTTTTTCTTGAGCAGGGGCAGGGGCTTTGGAGCAAGAGTAGTTCAATGTACCTGCAGAGTATTGCAACGCAAATCTCTCTCAGTTCAAGATATGTTTGATTAGGAAGTTGCAAAGCTTTCCCTCATTAAGGATATAAAATGACGAAGTCTGAGACAAATTGATACAAACATTGCATTTGCATTTCAGTTTTAGTTATGTTTGATTAGTGTACTGAATTTTTGCATTTTGACTTAATTCTCTCACTTAATTTCTCTCATGGCAAATGAAAACTTTGAACAGATTATCATATAACAGTAGTAATCCTCTACTTCACAACTTCATAATGAGATTACCATGTCTTACAAAATTAATATTAATTATCTTGAAACTTATGCAACTGGGGACCATAATACAAACAGTTGATCCAAGTATATCAGTAAAATCTTTATCCTAAAAAACAAGAAATGTATTCATTTTTTAAAAATTTCCACCATGTTATCTCTATCCCCTTTGTTATATTTTATTCTTGCTTCTTAACATGTATGATTTAGACCCTTCCACATTGGAAGACAATTTCACATTTCAACCATAAGCATAAAAAAAAGACACCAAGAAGAGAAGATACTGCATAACAATTTGTAGTTTTACAAAAATTACCATGTGTTACTGATAGCATATTTGAAAATCCTTCTACAATTGATTCTAAAGTCAAAATGAATTCTATGAAGAAGCTTATGTGAATAGCTTTTCGGTGGCAAAATTGATTATGACAAATGATAAGCTGATCAAGGCATGTTATGAATGCATTCCTTCCAAATCAACAACTAGAAATAAAAATAAGTAATAATAATGAAAGAGAGAGAGAGAGAGAGAGAGAGTTGTTACAATTGGGAACGATGCAAGGAAGAAACTTCAAGCCAAGCGTATCATTGGAAGAAGGTGCTTGCTTCCAACCAGGTTCACACTCACACTCAAAGAAGAAAGTGCTGTTCTGAGAAGCCTTGCAACTTCCTTTTCCACATTCCACTTTTTTGCACACATCATCTGAACTCAACTCCACATAGAAAATAACAAAACAAAAGCAATTCAGAAATCCCACCAAGCTGCAAATTCTATAAAAAAAAGAACTTGAGAAGACCCTTTAATTGAAAAGTCAAGAAATCAATCATATTTTGCTTATCAGAAAGAAAAATAGAAAATTAAGATAAAAAAACAAATATAGTATCTCCCAATAAGGAAATAGAAATAGAAATATACAGAAATGAAAGAAGTACGAACCAAAGATGGGAGCAAGCAGAGGAGAAAGGAAGTCACTTTTTGCAGAAAGAGGTTGTTGGACAAGAAGAAACGCAACAACAACAAGAGCTGTGACACTAGCGAAGGCCATTTCTCTGTAACAGTCGAACAGAGTAAGAGAGATAATAAAAACAAAGCTAAGATTTGGGTGATGATGGTGCTGTATAGTATATATATATATATAAATCTAAATGGATCGTGTTGTTATGGGCAAGTTTGAAAATGAGTCATTTTTTGATGATCCGAATTGATGGGGGAACGTGGCTCCATTTCAAAACCACAGTGGAGTCGTTGGAAGTTAAGTCTTTGACTTACAAAATACTATATAAACAATGAATATTGTTTTGTTCACACCTCATGTTGAGATGCCGAGAAATGTCATATGTAATTTGATTGTAATAGAATAGAGAAATAGAAAAGAGTGACTGTGTGTATCAATCATAACTCATAATTCATAAACAATCAAACCATATCCTGAAGTTTTTTGGTCATGCAACCGCCCAATGTGTATTGTGCACATCATGTGTTATTTGAATGTTTGATCAATGTTCCCGTCGACAAACTTGGAAAAATTGTTTATTTCAAAAAATATTCTGTCTTCACATATTGACATTTATACAAATGCAATATTTTCTCAATATTCTATCTTTCTTAGGAAAGTTGACATTAAAAAATTTAAAAAATTAAAATTGAGATTGATTTTTGTTGCTTAAGTACAAATTCAAGCGATGTTCAAAATCAAACTTTTCTTTTAATACCCCGTCCGTTCCAAAATTATTGTAGTTAAATTTTTTTACACAAAGTATAAGAGTTCATTAATTGATATTATAATTTGACTAAAATAATCTTATTTAATATGAGCTATAGGAAAGAGAGAATACAATTTATTGTCAACTAATTGTTGAGAATAGTGATTGGTGGAAGAGAATTAGATAAAGTGCTTTGAATATGTAAAACAACAATGGTATTGGAACAAAACAAAAAAGTTAAAACTACAATAGTTTTAAAACGGAAGGAGGAGTAAAGATCAAAATGCAACTAACTTGTTCGAGTCTAGGTTCTCTAATAGTAGTAGCTCTATAGTTTTCTTTTGGGCTTTACCCCTTCACCCTTCTAGCTAAAAAAAGAAGTTATAAACTAGTGAAATAAGGTTATTGAACACTATCGTTGCATGTAGACAGTTAGGAAGTTTTTTTTTTTTTTTTCAAAAGAGTTAGGAAGTTTAAAGCAACACGACTATGCGTTTGGACTTTGGATACAAAAATCTTCATAGACCTCCAACGGTTATCACGGAGCAATTAGGTAGACGTAATAAATGGTTCAGGTGCACAAATTCACTCATTTAACAAGTAAGCTATGCTCTGCAAATTTTGAGTGGATTCATTAATGAAGTTGATTGAACCTTTACCAATAAATTTTAAGGTAAATGGGTAAACAAATTTATAAGTTTTTTCTTGTTATGAGTATTTGGATTGAAGTTCATTGGCTCAAACACCTCAATTAATCATATTTTTCCCACCGGCGTTTTTTTGTGTGGTAAGGCTTTTAATGTATAGTGTTTTACAAAGACTTAATAAAGAATATTGCACTTTTTTTCCTTCACTAGATTTTTATCTCACAGGGTTTTTTCTATTAAGTTTGAATCAGTACACTGACACTGGTGGTGAGTGGTGCGGATGGGAGGCACTGTTCAGTCTTCTGCATTTTGCACCTATGCCGAGTCAATAACTTGTTTAACCACCACTAAGAGCCACCTTGAATACCTACTAGAAAGTGTGAAAACCAAAAATAAAAGATTTCATGGCACTTATTGTCAGAATTTATTAATTTCACATTTTCATATTTTCTAACAGATATTCAAATGGGCTCCAAACTATTTTATCTGGAATTGAAATGATGAACCCATATCCCCATAAGTTATGAACAAAACCCATAGCATAATCTGGTTATCAGAGTACGAAAAAAATTCATAGATTCAACATAACTTACCCAAACGGGCTCTAACAGTTTAATTAAAAGCTAGCATCTTCCAGTGGTTTATCAAGTGAACCCCAGATACCTTCTCCAAAGACCATCAGAAAAATCATTTAATGAACAACAAAAGCAGATACATAAATTGCTGATCTAACTAAAGCATTAAGCGCCAAACTTAATTTGCATCTCTCCACCACAAATACAGATACAACAGTTACTAACTACTTCCCAGCTTGCTTTGGCAAAATAGAAGTGTCATCTCTGGAATAAAGAAACTAAAAGGGTCAAGCCATCAAAATCTCCAAGTCAACAGAACAGATGAAGAGCAACTATGCAATAAATATAATTGCCCAAACTTCAACACATTGAAGGCTTGGATAATTAAACAAAAAACACAAAAGAAAGGATCTAACAAAAATATGAAGCACATGTTAACAGCATTTGATACAGATTCCAAGGAGACACCAAAATTGTATGCCCTAATTTCTGTGCGCATTCGTTGGACCTTCCTGTGAGCCTGTAATTTTTATCAGTGAATTACACACCAAATACAGGTACAGTACACTAAGAACGGTGCAACTTTTATTTGAATAAGCGAGGAACAACTTCATGTGCACCAATGTCCAAAACCTCTGGGTCCCTGAAAACGTCGAATACAAAGTAGTTTCAAATTTCAAACTAATGGTACATGATCATAGTAGATAACAGTAAAGTTCTCATACTGATAATTCTAAGGAGAAAATAGAGAACCAAGTAAATGTTAAGATCCTGGGAATAGGCATTAAACAAAATATTGGAAATAAACATCTATGCAACCCAAGGCCATGGCAAAAGCAAAACCAATTAATGTTGTTGATATCAAGACTCAATAGTTGAAAAACTCCACATAAGATGCTCTTATAGAATCAGAACATTGAGAAGCTAAACAACATTTTGAATCAAATAATATTTTTGGAAAGAAACAGGTATTTTTTGCAACATGAAGCAGAACATCTTTTGATGAGAATGATTATGAAAACCAATGCTTCAAGCATCTACCATCCTCACAATAATTTTGGTTTTGAAAAAACAATCATCCATCACCATAATATTGCCCATCATAAATTACAAAATTCATATTAAGTAAATACGAGCAAGCAAGAGATGGGAAAGAAACCTGCACAAAATCTGTCCCTTTTCATTTGAACTGGGAATAAACCACAGCTTACGCAGGGAAGGTGACTCAAATTGAACAAAGAAACCATCACTTTGTGCATGTTTCCACTTCCTTGATCCTTGGCCTTTCCAGACCTGCAGACATAGAATGTCATTTAAGAGATTCTGGTGATTCAGAATTCGCAATTCTAAGTGAATGAGCAGCAGTCAATTGAATTGGAACCACACAATTAACCTAAATAATAGAAATGACTCTGTTTATTTAGTTGATCTCTTGAAAAGGAACATTGATCAGATATCCCCGTCTTTGCAAGTTCAAAAGAATAACCGATACAATGGAGGTGATATTAGCCCACCTACGGCCAAGTGGAGAGCCCATTGGGGTCCCAATAAGAAGTGTTGAGAACTTGAGATATCTGTTAGGATATAGTTTGTTGAGATAACTCTGTTAGAACATAGTCACTTCCATTCTTTGTTTTTGGAGCTTCAGCTGCTGTAAGCGCTTGCACACTTTCTGCAGGATCAAGTGTCGAGGTTGACACTCTTCTCCATCTTAAATCGAACCATGTCCAATAAGGTTCAATTCCTCCTTTCAGATGCAACATTCCATTGTGTTATGGGGGAGTGAGTTGAGAAATGATCCCAGAAATAATCCCAGTCTTTTAGATAGTGGTCAAAATCTTGGCTCAAATATTATCCACCTTGATCTGACTGAAATGCCTTAATTGTCTAGCAAATTTGGTTTTCAACTGCATTCTTAAATTCTCTGGACCTTTCAAAGGATTCTGATTTATGTATCATTAGATACACAAATCCATATCTACTAAAGTCATCAGTAAATGTGATGAAATAATGAAATTCACCCCTCACAATTGTGCTTATGGGCCCACATACATCACTATGCATCAAGAATATCATTTGCGCTTTTACCTTTCCCAGTGAATGAAGTAGGGTTCAAATTGAGAGGGAGAGGTAAATAGTCATTTCATAAGAAATTGAGCCTTGGGGAAAGGGGGTGCAGACCCTCCTTTGTGTGTTCTATGCTGTATTAAGTAGAATTATTCCCGATTCTTTGTCATGAAACACAACGTTATAAACCTTGTTGAAGATGTACAAATGGGTCAAAAGTGGAATGCCCAGTTGAAGATGTGATGTCTCAAAAGCGGGACTCCAACCCTCCAATAAAATTTGGAAATTTTTAATGCTTTAGAAGGTTCACTTTTATCTATAATGCTTTAAGAAATCATAAGTTACCTGGGGATAAGCAATGCTGGATTTGGGTGTCACTAAGCAGGCTGCTTTGGAGAAAGATTCCTCAGCATACTGCCTTAGAAATGAAAAGCAGCTGCTGTGTGTATGTGGTGATTCAAAGGCCTAGCAGATGAAATGATACAAAAGTAAAAGGATCAAAATTTAGAATATGCCAACAACAGAGACCAGCCCAAAATGCAGATATATTTAACCTAGATTATATAAATCACATTTTCAAGCCCATAAAAGAAAGGAAACAGCAATAAAAAAACAAGTGAGCCACAATGAAAATTATGTTAAGATTGATCAAAGAAAACATATACCTTATCAATATTCACAACCGGGGCATATTTATCAGTCGGTGTTTTCTCCTTATCAAGAAGAAAGTAAACTCTAGCATCCACTGAAGAAGTTTCATGCCATGATTTTACAGCAGTCTCCATAGTCTCGACAAGGAATACGAATATGTCTTTCCAGCATTCTTCAGATCCATACTTTCCAGACTGCATAAGGGAGATCATTTCAATCCTCACTTTGGAAATTTTAAACATGATGTATGAGTATATGGAAAAGTGAGTTAACTTAAAAATATAATTATAGAGGAGTCAAAACAAACAACAACAAAAGTCCTATCCCTCTAAGTGAGATCAGCTATATGGACCACTCGACACCATTGCGCTCGGTCAAACACCAAAATTAACATGGAATTAAGAGATAAAACAAAATATAATAGCAAAATACGGAAAAAAAGAATGATATATGATATATTTCTGATTCTAACATTCTGGGTTCAATTTTCATGTCCTTTTTCCCATTTTTTAGAATTGAAGTCATTGGTATTAAATTTGAATGTATGAACGCACGGTTTTGCTCTGAATGAGTGGATATCCAATGGATTATTGCCATCTAATGACTAGCAGTCTGGCAACACCTAGGTTGTCAATATAGGAGATCCTACCTTGGATTGGATAAAAGGGGGCTGGGGTAGAAATGTTAATTGCAAGATCATAACATGAGACGGGAAATCTCACGTACCGCGTAAGTGTCATATATCAAGGTAGTTAACTGTGCTGCGAAGTCACTTCACGGGATATCTGTCAGCCATTACATCATGTTTTGACATCACAGCTTCAATTTTCAGCCACCATTTTTTTAGGTAGTCTCATTTGATCCATGCTATCAAGGAATTACCACTATTTCTGTGGTTTCGATTCAAAACCAGTGGTTGAGGAACCCCTCCCCCCAAGTTACCCCATTTCTGCGTGTCCCACTAGTTTTAAGGCTTTTTTTTTTTTCATTTTCATAGTATGCCCACTCATCCTTAGGGTTTAACCCTAAAGCATCCCCAATCCCACCCCCCACCCCCCATGAAAAACAGACTACAGAGTCTCCACTCCCTAAGCACATTGACCATACCTATGAACTCTATTTTTACTGTTTGTGTAATTTCATTTGCACTAGCTCTCTATTTTCAGTCTCCCACCTTCAAGACCTCTGATGTTCCATTTTCCTTGATAACTTGCACTTCCCAACCCCCTACTATTAGCTTGTTAATTATGACTTAGATTTTTTTGATTGTATCTAGATTGTTTCACTATGATTTCTTATTACTAATATGAATGTCTTTAATTTCAGCATTTTTTTTTTATTTTTAGCATTTATATATTTTCCGTATAAATTACGTGTAAACATAATCTACAATATAGCAACCATCTCAGTATAATGTTTAGTGCCAGTCGTTCCATGTCGCAGTTTGGTTTTGACTTTTGACAATATATATAATAGAGATGCTATGCATTACGAAATGTTTTTTGACGAAATGCAAGAAGGCTAACCTGTCATTTTATGATTTGTTGTTTGAATAAATACAAGGTCAAGATGCCACATTTTTAGGAAATGTAACCAATCAGACCAATTCGTTTGATTTCCTTTGCAGACCCTTCTATAACAATAAGGATTTCTGTATATATAAATAGTCAATGACACAATGTAAGGCAATACTTTACCATTTCTATCTACAATTGGTAATATCTTAACTTTCCATCTAAGGTTTCATTCTTAATCCTATCTTGTCTGATATGTTCATTCCTCTATTGTAACTTTCTCATCTCTTCAACCTTGAACTTAACTTCTTAATAGCTCTTCATGGTATAACATACAATCTAATGCAATGTTACACCGGTACCAAAAGAAAGACAAAGATAGATTGATCGTACTCCGTCAGATTATTAAATGAAAATAATTTCAGATACGGACTCCGTCAGAAATAATGTAAATACGGAAATTATATGGTGCATATTATTTTGCAATCGTCCTAATTGGGGAAACTAGGAATCTTGACTTAGTGACGTGTATTATATATAACTCACTCCATCGCATAATTTACACGATTCAATCTATATCTTTTGTTTCCTCTTTCTCAACATGGTATCAAGAGTCTGACGAGAGACAATCCTAATCCGTGATTACCCGGTGGACACACTAACCCTCGATGCCAAGATATTTTGCAAAATATGACTCATCTCTCTTATTTTTTAACCTCCTTCACTGTTGTATCTAATTCTGGCAGGTTTCTACAGTCTTCTCTGTCCACCTCTGCAGTCTTCTGCCAATCGCCACTGCCACCAATCGCCATAACCAACTGCTAACCCCACCATCGGCCTCAGCTCGACTAGCTCAGCTCCTTCCCGACAGTCTGAGGTCAATCAATCGGGTCTCTCATGCGCTACCCTTGTCCAGACACACTTTCTCATAGAGGCCAGAGGAACATGCAGAATCATGATTGTACAATCCGAGCCTTTATTTTAACTACCATGGGCACCACACAGCATAATACCTACCGACAAAGTGATACAGCGGAAGTCGTACTAGGATTGCAAGCGCAAATCCTAAAAGAAAAGGTTTCTGGAATCCACCAGAAAGTAAGGGTTAGCAAGCACTGAACCCTAAAAAGATAACTCTGGAATCCACCAGTAAAGAGAGAAAAATCTCAAATTTGATTATCAATAATAAACTGAATAGGCTATTGCCTTACACGTGCTTAAATAGAGAAATAGGAAAACCCTAATGAAACTAAAAATAATGAAAATCCTAACTAAAAGATCCTAAACTCAATTAGAAAGTAATTAAAAATAACAAATCCTAACAAATTGATCCTAAACTTAATTAAAAACAGAATAGATTCGGAATGATCCTAAATATATTTAAAAATACTAAAAATAATAAATTCATAATTAATTTGCTCCTGCATCACAAAGTAGTCTATGCCTTTATGGGTTCTTCATAGCAATGAGGTAAAAATTGGAACTAACCAAGGAAGAACTAAGATACCAATGACCAATATTGTGGATATTGTGAAGATTGCATTGCTATGGGAGAAAGAGTCTGAGATCATGCTTGTTAGAAATATAATGTAAAACCATTCATGTGTCTCCACACAACAACTTAAGCTTTCGGGATAGTTGTCATCACTCATCACATAGTATCAAATCCTTTATCACCAAGGTGGTCTAGAGTTCAATCCCCGTTATTCTAATAAAAAGTTGAATTTTGGAACAAGGTTGGCCTGTGCATTGTCCATGCTTCAAGACCAATGGGCTCTTGCATGTGGGGGCGTGTTAGAAATGTATTCATGTTGTTAGGGATAAAAAATATTGAAATTTATTAGAATATATTTTCGGTTATTAGAAGTATTAACTATTAGGATATATTTTCTGTTATTAGGAGTATTATTTATTAGGATATATTTTCTGTTATTGGAAGATAGGATAGTTATGTTAGAATATTTATAAATAGGGGAGTTCTCATTAGGTTCGGATTATGTTTTGAAGTATTGGAATTGTAAAGGGATTTCCCCTTGGAAGGGTTTCACCCTCGGAAAGAAGGTTCTCCTTGTGAATCCATTAAGAATGAGTTTCATATATCTCTCTTCTTTTTTTTCACTTCTCTTCTATATTTAAATTATCCTAACAGCAAACTCCTTTAAAAGTTGAATAACGAAAAACTCAACTAGACAAATTTTAAACAATGAAGGGAAATTGATGTAGAAAAAGGGATGGCAGCATATATTCACAGTAATAGGGATTTATTGCGATAATTTTATGGTGATTATATTGATATTGATTTACTTGTAGTTTGGGTATTATTAAGGAGATTTTTAATAAATTTGGATTATTTGAAACTTTATTAACCAAAGGTTGTTTGGTTATCAAGCTCACTTCGCCTATACAAGGATAGCTATGAATGAATTTCATACTCTAGAGCTTCTTTGAGAATAGAAATTGTTTTAGACTTCTGTTTCTCCATCACCTCAGCGTACTTATTCACCTTGCCTTCTGTATATCTCCCTCCTTATTGTCTCTATCCCTGAATTTCTTCTTCCATTCTCTTCCTTCCACACCCTTTATAATTAAGAAAAGGGAAAATTACACTCACCTCCCCTGAGATTCATCAATAAAATACTAAGTACCCCTCTATCATTTCACTAATCACTAACTACCCTTATTTTATTAATTAGATTACAAATCCTACCCCTTATACTAACAGTTAGTTAACAGATCCAGTTGCCGTCATCCTCTTTTAATTCACGAATGTCGAATGCAACACTTCCTTCCAACGAGCCACACCACACATACAATGCAACGTTTCCCTCTGCCTCAGCCATGGAAAGGAAGTTCTCGATTCACTCCCCAGCATTTAAGATTGACACCATTTTGTCTTTCTTTTTGAAAATTAAATTAGTGCATTGTGGTGTTGAGATTGGATGAGATATTTGTGCTTGGTCACCGTTTTATGTGACTATGTCTCTGTAAATGTGTTTGTTGATTTACCTGACCCAAGGGTGAAACACAATGCTGCAATGCAAGGCATAATAACTGAGGTAAAGAAGGCAATAGCAAAGGGTGGGAAAAAAAAGGCCACTTTACCAAATCCCCTCATTTCTTCATTTATTTTTCTGAACAAATGTTAATAAGTATGCCTCAAGTCTTTTTTGGTATTGCAATTTACACTTTCGTAACATGAAGCACTATCTTGCAGCAAATTACCAGAGATGTTAAAACAAATGGAAGAGTTGTCACTTGTACCACTTAGACCAGTGACCGGAGCTGTGAAGAAGCAAAGTGACTAGTTGAGGAGTATCATGTAGCGGGGCTTTCTTTACATTTTGGAACTTTACTTCAAGAGTATTCAAGTTCCACTTTGAAGCCTAGGACAATGTTAAATTAGCCAAATAGAATCCTGTTGGGAATTTCCACTTTTTCATTATATTAAGCAATTATGGGAGTTCAGTTGTTTCCTTTGAATTGTATATTTTATTCATATCATTATACACGATGTAATTATTAAGAGAACCAGTAGGCGGTAATGAAGTAAAAAGATGCAGAAGGGAAAATGGGTAACTAAGGAAATAAGAAACAGTCAATGAGAGAAGAAGCAGTAAAGGGTTTCTGAAGGGAACCTCACACATTTTCTTTTAAAAGTTAATGACTCTTTAACGTTCACTAACAGAAGGGAGGTTAGTGTTTTTTACAAAATGGAGGGGATGTTTGTGTTATTGAGTCCAATCTCAGGGGATGTGAGTAAAATGAAAATCTAACATAGCACATTATGCCCTTTGGGCACTACAAGGAATAGAACCAGAAAACAAGAATACTAACCATTTCGGGTTTCAATGAATCTAAATGTTTGGCCATGTCAACATTAGATCTCATATTCTCCAATTCTTGAGCTCGCTTGCTATCTCTGACTAGTTGGTTTATCGTCTTTATCTTTTTTGACACTTCTTGACTTTGTGGGTTATACTGCAAAGCTATCTGAAAGGCAGCTAATGCCTACAAATATTCACATAAACAGATAGATGTATTAGGATACAAAACCCAATTACTTAGCAGATTACCCAGCTTCAAGTGGCAGTTATATAAATAATACATACATCATCATATCGTTTCATGGCCTCCAATATGCTTCCCTTCCTGAAATATCCCTGGACATATATATATTCAATAAGCATCAAACAAAATTGCAATGCAAGAGTTCCAACAATGAAGAAAATTTGATGAGCATTTATTTACCTTTTCCCATTGGGGTTTTAATTTGATTGTCATTTCAGCATCATCAAGAGCTTTATTAAGCTTATCCAACTGAAGCAATGCTGCAGCACGATTACTGGCAAACAATACAATGTATTTACACAAAACACATCAGGATAAGATGTTTATGCATATGCATTCAAACTCTATAATAACTGAAAAATACAACAAAGCTAAACTAATAATGATAATAAAAATAAAACAAAGCGAAACAGAAAAGTTGGATCGAGAAAAGCGTAATAGATTGATTGAAGTTGAAGGGTAGCGTAGCGTACCTGTAAAGTGTGGGGTTTGAAGGGTCTTTCTTGATGGCTTGAGTGTAGAGTGCTGCAGCTTTCAGATATTTGCCTGACTTGAAAAACTCGTTGCCCTGATCCTTCAGAGACAACTCCGAACCTGATCCTTCTTTCGTCTCTGCCATCGATTTTGTTTCAAATTTCTGATTCAGGTTTCAATTTCAAACGCCCGTTCAGTAGAGTAGACTAGGGTTTAGCTTTCACTTTTTCGGTTAGTATATTTAACCAACTCTTCTGAAAAAATGAAATAATTCAATTTTCCTTGTGGAACTATTAGGGTTAATTTGATATCTTGTATAATATAAAACCTGATGGTATTAGGTCTAATAGTGTTAGGCCTGATAGTATAGGTGAAGGTATGAAAAACGGTAGAAATGAGAGGTTTGAATAACGTTTTCAGAATAAAACTTTCACCTTAAAGATTTTAACAAATCTTTCGAGAATTAAGTGCTTAAGATAAGAGATAGAAAAGCACACAAGGATTTTATCCTGGTTCACTTGATGAATCACTCAAGTTAATCCAGTCCACCCGTTAAGGTGATTTCTTCCTTCTTAGAATGAAGGCAATCCACTAATCAGGTAAATGTTACAACTGCACTTGAAACCTACAAGTGACTAACAATACACTGACTTAGCTCACACTAAGATTCACTCTCTTAGTCTTCTCTAGGATCCGATCAAACTTGATCTCCTAAAGGTAACTAAACAACTGTTTAAGAAAGAATGTTTACAAAGAATTTGCTTCTGAAAAGCTAATAGTAAACACAATGAATTCAGATGAAAGAATGCTTAGAAGGTTTTTGAATATAGCTTGCGCGTGTGAGATTCTTCCAACAGCATCTTTCAATCTTCAGCCTCTATTTATACTCCAAGGATTAGGGTTTGAACGCTGCATGGGAATGCTACCGTTGGAGGGCAGTTTTGGAAATTCCAGCTTCTGCTGTGGCTGAGAATGTTAGGTAGGTCGTCAGGATAGTACATTTGCTTTTGTACTTGGATAGTGACAAGACCTTTAAACCTAGTAGACTTCTGATCAGGGGAATGCTTCATGTTGGAACTTGTGAAGCTAGTTGATTAGAGTCAGAGGGAAGCAGAGATCCTCTGACCGTTGTATCTTCTGATTCTGAACTCAGAGGGAAGTACATGATCTTCAGAGTCATCTTGCTTCTGGACATCAAAGTTTCCACTTTTCAGCTTCTGGATCTTCAGAGTCTTCTACACCATCAGAACATCTGAACCTTCAGAGTGTCTGGGTTGTCAGAACGTCTGGATCTTCAGAACTTCAAGTGACTGAGTCCATATCAGAGCTTGTATGGCTTCAGATCTTCTGAAGCTTTTCTACTGTTCAGAGTGAACATAGATGTTGCGAAAGCGTTGCTTGGGTCACTCTTTAAGCACAGTGCTTCTGATTTGTGTGAGATAAAATTGAGGTCAGAGTCTGTAAATAGCACACTCAGAAAAACACGTTAGAGTACCATAATTGTTCATACTAAAATGTTCTTGTAATCATCAAAACATAGAGTTGTACTACTCGATCAAAACACTATCTTACAATCTCCCCCTTTTTTATGATGACAAAACCAAATATTTTGATGAACAATTCTTAAACAATAAACTGAATTCACTCAGAGTTTAGAGAAATAGAATTAGACTTATCCTGATGTGAATAGTTTACTTTGCTCATTCTGAATCCAAGTCACAGCTGGATTCTGAGCATAGCTCCCCCTGAATCTAAGACTTAATGAAAACGTTAGAAATGTCTAGATTCTGAGCTAAATAATATAAGAGTTCAGAGTGAAAATGTATGACATAGATGAATTGAAATAATCAGAGCGCATAAGTATTCAGAGTCACAAGCAAGGTATCAGAGTCAAATAGAATCACTTCAGAAGAAGTGAAATGTATTCCTTGTATTTGCCCAGTGACACATCTATGGTCATAAAGGTGGAACTCTTAAATTCTCCAAAAGAAAAATAAATCACACTAACACAGCTTACACATCAAAAACTGGGTGTACTCCCCCTTTTTGTCATAAGCAAAAAGTATGGGGTGTGTAAAACTTAGCTTGAAGTACAAGGTACTCCCCCTTAGAGAAAGTCTAAGTTTCAAAACGATGGAGAAATAAACGATGCATGAATGAGAGTTAAGCGAATTAAAGAAGGGAGTTAATGCAAAAGAAGAACATTTACCACCGGCCACGGGAGTAAAGAGAAGCTTCAGTTACCAAGGACTTAACCTCGAGAAACTGTAGGAGCAATAACTTCCAAGGAGAGAATGAAGCTTATATAAAGCGATTTAGAAGAGGGTAAGCTTCACCACTCGATCAATACCAATTAAGAGAAAATGGCATCATACAGAATGGCATTAGAAGAGCTCAGAAGGAAGGCTTTTGAGGAAGATATGTTCCTCAATATAAGGCATCCGGATGGTGCAAAGACCATACAAGAGCTGACTAAGACACTGCTGGAAGAAGATCTTGTTCCAGAGATGGAGAAAGATCTGAAAGAATTCCTCTGCTTCATGGAGAAGATTCAGGAGCTGTGCCAGCTTGAGCTGAATCTGCTAGAAGAGAAGAAAGCTGTTGAAAGGAGACTCAAGACGACAGAAGATAGTCTGGAGAGAGATGATCTGAGCATCAAACTCAGCAACATAGAGTATTCACTGGATCGTCTGGAGAAGGAGAGAGTAGAGCAGCGCCAAGAATGCAGAAGAATGAGGAAGGATCCTCCATTCTAGATATAGGGAATAAAATGTATGATGTAATACATAATTGATATTAATAAAGAAAAAAACATTTGCAAACACAATGTTATATATATATATGCAATAAGAACAACAAGTAAGCAAAAAATAGAAAATAATGCAAATTAAAATAAAAGTAAAATAAGGTAAGAAAGAAAAACGAAAGAAATCCTAAAGACTAGGGCTTGTCAGAGCGACGCGGAAGTTCTTTTAGAGCTCGATTCATTTCCATCAGCAGAATCTCATGAGAGTTGAGACGTTGTTCCATGATGTCAAGTCTGGAAGAACTTGGCTGTGTAGAGGTAGAGGGAACATTCTGAGCAGAGTGAGAAGCTTGAGTGGAATCAGAATCAGCATGTGTGAAAGGCACTGGTGCAAGAGCTTGACATCTAAGAGCTTCAACTTCAGCTTGTAGTCTCTCAACTTCTAATCTAGCATTTTCAGCTTGTGCAGCCTCTTGACGTGCAGCTTCTTCTGCTTGTTCTTTCTTTCTTCTGGCTTCCTCAACAGCTTCAAGTAACTTAGTTCTTTGCTGTTGTTCATGCAGAGCCACTCTTCTGTGAAACCGCTGCCTAGCAGCCTCAATCCTCTGATCCCTTTCCGCAGTGAGATGACTCATCATAATAGGAACTTGAGCAACTAACCAATTACTCAGACGATTCCATTCTTCAGCAACAGAGTCAGAGTTCTCACTAAGGTCAGTGTGACCTTGCACATTGCGAATCATCAGCGATGCTTCATGATTAAAAACACTGATGCACTCAGAAAGAGTGTTTGGCTTGAGGTAGGTGTAGGGAACAATGGAGAGATTGGTTTCAGGAGAGGTAGGGTGATTGCTGCTATTGGCCTCAGAGGCACCTTGAGGAGAACCAACATCGAAGGTTTGGACGTTTGAGGTGTGGGTCTCAAGGTTTGGTTCAGAGGTTTCAACCTGAGGGTGTGGTGATCTAACCGAAGAGTGGTTAGACACTGAGTTTTCTGGTTCTGGTTGAATGGGTTCTTGTTGAACTTGGTCTGGTTGAACTTGTTGGGCTAAAGGGTCTGCAGCATTCAGAGGGTCTGCTTTGATAGGATGATCTGGGTCAACTAGACATTCTGGTCTAGGTCCAGGGTATCTCCTAGGGCTAGGTACTGTGAGGTAGTACTCTGGAATGACAGACTCTTTCTCTTTCGCAATTTGAATAAATTTGCGATTAGATTCAGAGTTGTTTGAAGGTGAGGAGTCAGCAACATTGGTAGGAAAAGATACACAAGTATAGGGAGTTGAGGAATCTGTATCAGTTGTTCTGCGAACAGGACGTTCTGAAGCTCTGGGGACAGAGTGATCAGAAGGTCTGGGTTCAGGTTCTGGTTGTTCGAGAATAATGGGTTCAGAGGTTAGTGGATTGTATTGAATGGTTATGGGTGAGGTTGGTTCAGAGGGACATGGAGTCTGAAGCATGTTCCAAAGAGGTGCTTCTTGTTGGGAAGGTTGGAAAAATGAAGACCTAGGTGAATTTGGTGGGGAAGTGGTTTGGTCAGCTGGTTGAGACTCTAGGATAGGAGTGAGTTGGGTAGCAGTGCGGTTAAGGAGTGAAGAGATGGGGAGTGCATCAAGCGAATTTAAATCATCATCAGATTCAATAACAGCAGACTTACTTGATGATCGCACGACAGATCAAGTTACTCTGGTAGAAGTCTCCATTCTGATTACTTGAGCAGTTGGTTCCACACGAGTTGGCTTCTCCACAATTCTAACTTGCTTCTTTTTCTTCTTAGGAGGAGGAGCATCACCATCATCACCATCAGATGGAGCATCTGGTTTGGTGGGTTCCTCGTGCTTCCTCTTAGATTTGTCAGCCTTCTTCTTCTTCTTCTGATCATCAGACTCTTCAGAGGATTCCTCCAAGACCATTTTTCTCTGAGTTTTCTTCTTGGGAGGAGAGTCAAACTCTGGAGCTGGTGGCAAGTTTCTGAAGAACTCGTCCACATCTATCTCATACCCTTGTTGCCTCAGATCATCAATGTAACACAGGATTGCATTCGGATTATCTGCTTGAGACCACAGAGGGTAATCAATCAGAGGCACCCTTCTTTGTCTTACTTCATCAGAAGTATCTTCATGAGCAGGGGCAACCTTTTTCTTGATCAATCCCATCTTCTTCAAAGATGTGGATGTGAAGACATCACTAACAATTGTCGACAGATCCTCTGTGCATCCTGCCTTGATCAGATCTTCTATGAATTTGCTCTCATTGAAGAGGTCTGAAAGCAGTCTCCCAAAAGGGATGTACTTGATAGCAGACTTGATGGAAGCAGTGGTTCTGGATTTCCTGATACACTCTTTCAGGTAAGAGAACAGGAAGAAAGGAAGGCAGATCTTCCTATGATCCTGAATGAAGAACAGCATCGCCTTCTGACAGAAGTTGATGTAATCAGGAGAGCTTCCCTTTGGCCTCTGGTTGAAGCAGTGGAGCAGAATCTTGTGCCAGATCCTTAGCTTGGGATGAAGATCCACCACTTTGTAGTCACTCTTGCCAGGTTTGTAGTTGGTGTAGAGAGCCTGGTTGGTTTGGTCCTTTGTTCTGGGTTTCACCTTTGATTCCGTCAGTTGGAATCTATAGCCTGTCCCGGTGTGCGCACCCAGAAGATCAACAATTGACTTCTCAGTGATGATTATCCTTCTACCAGCAATGTAAGAAACCACTTGTGTGTCATCGCAGTCGGCATGTTTCCAGAATTCATTGACCAAATTGTCATAGATTGGACCTCGAAGTGTGTTGAAGTATTGTTCCCATCCTTGAACATGAACTTCAGGATGAAGATCATACCCATTAGCAGCTATATTATCCAGGTCGAATCTCCATTCAGCAAGAACCTGAAGTTCTTCAGGTGCAAAGACGCAGTGAACGGCACAACCCCGTTCTGCAATTGGAATCATCTTCTCTTGAGCTTGACCTTGACTTTGAGTTTCAGGACCCGATTGACCTATAGCTTGACCTACTACCATAGTAGGAAATCTGGATGCATCTGCAGTTTCACTTATGTTGGGTCTAACCATCTTGAAGGCGGTTGAAGGTTTTGGGTAGAAAAGAAAAGGATGAATAGAGAGAGAGATCGTGGGGATAAGGATTTGAAAAACTGAAGAGAGAAGGTAAAATCGTAAGTGTAGGAGAACGTGTGTGTATAGTGGGTTTTTGAAAATAACCGTTGTTGATCAAAAAGCAAATTAAAATCAACGGTTAAAAATTAAAGACATCATAGTAACAGTTAATACACATATCACACGCAGGAGAGAAGCACATCAACACTCATTACGACAGACTGTCAGCACGGGCACAAGGAACTATGTATCAGAGATACTGACACACGTTTACTGTCTCAGCTTCAGAGTCAGCACCAATGGGTACATAAACTCTGATAGAGTTACCTTCTGAACTAGACATCTTCTGATAAAGAAGTATCATAGTCAGAGGTTCTGATCCATCTTCATGCTGGACAAAAGTCCATATTCAATTTTTTCAGAATGAAATTAAATCTATCATCTGCTAAGGGCTTTGTAAAGATATCTGCCCATTGATGGTCAGTATCAACAAACTTCAGAAGAAGTACGCCCTTCTGTACATAATCTCGAATAAAATGATACTTTACCTCAATGTGTTTTGCCCTTGAGTGTAAGATAGGATTCTTACTCAATGAAATTGCAGCAGTGTTATCACAATAGATCGGGATATTGCTCTCAAGGATTTGGTAATCCTCCAGCTGATGTTTCATCCAGAGCATCTGAGTGCTGCATATTGCTGCTGAGATATATTCTGCCTCTGCAGTAGATAGTGCAATGGTTGATTGCCTCTTGCTTGCCCATGAGACTAAGTTGCTTCCCAGAAATTGACAATTTCCAGAAGTGTTTTTTCTCTCTGTTCTATCTCCAGCATAATCAGCATCACTATAACCTGAAAGCTTATACTCTGATGTTTTCTTATACATCAAGCCAAGGTTAGTGGTGCCTTTCAGATATCTTAGGATCCTCTTAACAGCAGTTAAGTGGGTTTCCCTTGAATCTGATTGGAAACGAGCACATAAATGAACACTAAACAATATATCAGGCCTAGATGCAGTTAAGTATAGAAGTGATCCTATCATACCACGATAGAGCTTCTGACAAACTTTACCACTTGCATCTTCTTTCTCCAGAATGCATGTAGGTTGCATTGGAGTCTTAGCAACTGTAGATTCCAGCATATTGAACTTCTTCAGAAGTTCTTTAGTGTACTTGCTCTGATGGATATATGTTCCTTCTGGTGTTTGATCAAATTGTATTCCCAGAAAGTACTTGAGTTCTCTCATCATACTCATCTCAAATTCAGCCTGCATCATCTCAGAAAATTCTTTGCATAGAGATTGATTAGCAGAACCAAATATAATATCATCAACATAAATTTGCACAATTAAGATATCATCTTTGTAAGTTTTGAAAAAGAGAGTTGTATCTACTTTACCCCTTACAAACTCATTCTCCAGAAGGAATGAGCTGAGTCTCTCATACCATGTTGTGGGAGCTTGCTTCAGACCATAAAGAGATTTCTTCAGCTTGAAGACATGGTCTGGGTTCTTCTCATCCTCAAAACCTGGGGGTTGATGAACGTAGACTTCCTCTGATATGTATCCATTTAGGAAGGCACTCTTAACATCCATCTGATGTAGAATTATGTTGTGATTCACTAAGAAGGAGATCAGCAGTCTGATTGCTTCTAGTCTTGCTGCTGGAGCAAATGTTTCAGTGTAGTCTATTCCTTCCTGCTGACTGTAGCCTTGAGCAACTAGCCTTGCCTTGTTTCTGACTACATCACCTTTCTCATTCAGCTTGTTTCTGAACACCCATTTGGTTCCAATTACATGGACACTTTGAGGCTTCTTCACTAGGCTCCAAACATCATTCTTGGAAAATTGATTCAGTTCTTCTTCCATAGCCAGAATCCAGTCCTTGTCCTGAAGAGCTTCATCAATTGACTTGGGTTCAATTAAGGACACCAATCCTTTCAGACTAAGCAAAGTCTCTTCAGAGGGTCTGAAGGCTGATCTGGTTATGACTGGTTCGTCTTTGTTGCCCAGAATCAATTCCGTAGGATGAGCTGCAGTGATTCTGCTCTTCTTCTCAGATTGTGAATCAGAGGGACCAGCTTCTTCTGGTTCATCTTCCTCTGGCTCAGCTTCCTCTGGAGCTTTGTCTTTGTCAGAAACACTTATACTTAAATCTGCAAATTTCTCAACTAGCTTTGACTGGTCAGAGTCAAGCTTATCGTCAAATCTAACATGAATAGATTCTTCAATTGTTTTAGCATCAGAATTATAGAATCTGAAACCTTTAGATCTCTCAGAGTAACCAAGTACTAGACATTTAGAAGACTTAGCATCAAATTTATGCAATCTATCCTTAGTATTAAGAACATAACATACACAACCAAAAGGATGAAAATAAGAAATGTTGGGTTTTATATTCTTCCACAATTCATAGGGAGTCTTATTCAGAATTGGTCTCACAGAGATTCTGTTCTGAATGTAACACGCTGTGTTTACTGCCTCTGCCCAAAAGTGCTTAGCCATGCCAGTTTCTTGGAGCATGGTTCTAGCCATCTCCTGAAGAGTTCTGTTCTTCCTCTCAACAACACCATTTTGTTGAGGAGTTCTGGGACAAGAGAAATCATGTGCAATTCCATAGGAATCAAACACACTCTCAAACTTGTCATTCTCAAACTCTCCACCATGGTCACTTCTGACACGCACAATCCTACAAGCCTTCTCGTTTTGCACTTGGGCTATGAAGGTAGAGAACACAGCATGAGACTCATCCTTGCGGGTTAGAAATTTTACCCATGTCCAGCGGCTATAGTCGTCAACAATGACCATCCCATATCTCTTGCCACCTATAGACTCAGTTTTCACTGGTCCAAACAGGTCGATATGCAGAAGTTCCAACGGCCTTGAGGTTGAGACAACATTCTTTGCCTTGAAAGGGACTTTTGTGAATTTGCCTTTCTGACATGCTTCACAAAGAGCGTCTTAAGAGAACTTCAGAGTGGGTAAGCCCCTGACAAGGTTTAGCTTACTCAGCTGAGAAATCTTTCTCATACTGGCATGCCCTAACCGTCTATGCCATACCCATTGCTCTTCATTAACAGACATAAGACACTTCACATTCTGAGCCTCCAACTCAGATAATCTGATCTTATAAATATTGTTCTTCCTCTTGCTGTTAAACAGAACAGAGCCATCGATCTGACTTACAGCCCGACAGGACTTTTGATTAAAGATAACATCATAACCCTTGTCAGCTAATTGACTTATAGACAATAAGTTATGAGTTAAGCCGTCTACCAATAAAACATTGTCAATGCATGGACTACTATCTACACAAATAGTACCAGTACCAACAGTTTTACCCTTTTCATTGCCACCAAAGCCAACTTCGCCTCCAGGCTTAAGTTTTAGCTCTTGGAACATACGCCTTTCTCCCGTCATGTGACGCGAGCATCCACTGTCCAGATACCATGATTGGTGTTTCAGTGGAGCTATCAAGGATATCTGCAACATAGATAATCTTATCCTTAGGTACCCACTTTCTGGGTCCTCTCTTGTTAGTTACCCCAGAGGTTCTGATCACCTTGGGTTTCTCAACATGGTAATGTAAAGGAATTTTTGCATGATATTTAGACATGGAGAAAGATCCCTTTTTGAGAGGGGGTTTAGCAACTTCAGCAGGTAAAGGATCAGGCAATATGGTACCAGAGGGAACAAAGCATTCATATAAAGATTTTGCTTTAAGCATAGAAGGCTCATTTCTAATTGGTTTAGAATAGCCAATGCCATGCATTCCATTTCTGCTTACGCCATAGATCATTGAAGCCATTAAACTTCTGTCTACGCATTTAGCCAGGAATCTTTGAAAAGATTTTTCATACTTAGATTCATGCTTACTATCAGAGGCATCGCAGGCAATAACTTCTTCTAACTTAGCAATTTGATTCTTAAGCACAGAGTTAGAATTCACTAAAGCATGGTTATCATTTTTCAAATCAGAAATGATTTTCTCATGTTCAGAAGGAGTCTTAGAAGCAGCAGATAAGTCATTTTTCAACTTTTTATGCTTAGACAATAAAGAGTTATACTTATCCATGATATCAGACAAAGCATGTTTCAGTTCATAGGTTGAGAAAGAAGCGAATACCTCATTTTCATCGTCTGAGTTAGGATCTCCTTCTGATTCTGAGTCAGAGTCAACATCATCCTTTGACTCTGCTCCTTTGTCTTTGACAATAGCCATGAGTCCTTGGACTTCACCATCAGAGTCAACATCCTCTGACTCTTATTCGTCAAAAGTCACCATCAGACTTTTCTTGGTCTTGAAGTGCTTCTTTGGCCTCTTGTCCTTCTTCAACTTTGGACAGTCACTTTTGTAGTGCCCTGATTCTTTGCACTCGAAACATGTGACTTCCTTGATTGATGACTTCTTCTGGCCTGAGGATTCAAACTTTCCTTTGGCCTTTCCAGAGCCTCTGTACTTGCTTTGCTTGTGCTTCCCGATGCGGTTGAGTCTTTTAGAGATCAGAATCAGCTCATCTTCATCAGAATCTTCTGATGCTTCTTCAGATTCTTCTGCTTCAGCTTGGAGAGCTTTTGACTTCTCAGCTTTAGCCTTCTCAGATTTGGATTTCAAGGCTATTGACTTCTTCCTCAGATCTTGCATCTCTGAGCGCTTCAGCTCATGGCATTTCAGTATGCTGATGAGTTCTTCTAAACTCATACGCTCAACATCTCTCGTAAGCTCTATTGAAGTCACCAAGGGCATCCAGCTTTCAGGAAGACTTCTGATGACCCTTATGACATGATCTTTTGTTGTGTAGATTTTGTTGAGAGGTCGTATTCCAGCTACAAGCAACTGAAATCTGGAGAACATTTCTTCAATGGACTCGTTGGGCTCCATGATGAAGGACTCATATTTCTGGATCAAAGACAATGCCTTTGATTCTTTGACTTTCTTGTTTCCTTCATGAGACATCTTCAGGGATTCAAAGATGCCCTTAGCATACTCACGATCTGTAATCTTCTGGTACTCTTCATAAGAGATAGCACTTAGAAGAATTGCTCTAGCTTTGTGATGTTGTGAGTAAAGCTTCTTTTGATCTGCAGTCATCACTGACCTTGGGATCTTCTTGCCTTCTGCATCAACTGGACGCTCATAGCCATCCACAATAATATCCCAGAGATCTGCATCGAAACCCAGAAAGAAACTTTCAAGTCTATCTTTCCAATATTCGAACCTTTGACCGTCGAACATGGGAGGCTTTGCATTGTAACCATCTTTTTGCGTTTCACTGGTGGTAGCCATTGTTTTCACACCGGCCCGGATCACTGAACACTGTTAGGTGTGGTAATCAGAACTTGCGCTCTGATACCAATTGAAGGTATGAAAAACGGTAGAAAGGGGGGGTTTGAATAACGTTTTCAGAATAAAACTTCCACCTTAAAGATTTTAACAAATCTTTCGAGAAATAAGTGCTTAAGATAAGAGATAGAAAAGCACACAAGGATTTTATCCTGGTTCACTTGATGAATCACTCAAGCTAATCCAGTCCACCCGTTAAGGTGATTTCTTCCTTCTTAGAATGAAGGCAATCCACTAATCAGGTAAATGTTACAACTGCACTTGAAACCTACAAGTGACTAACAATACACTGACTTAGCTCACACTAAGATTCACTCTCTTAGTCTTCTCTAGGATCCGATCAAACTTGATCTCCTAAAGGTAACTAAACAACTGTTTAAGAAAGAATGTTTACAAAGAATTTTCTTCTGAAAAGCTAATAGTAAACACAATGAATTCAGATGAAAGAATGCTTAGAAGGTTTTTGAATATAGCTTGCGCGTGTGAGATTCTTCCAACAGCATCTTTCAATCTTCAGCCTCTATTTATACTCCAAGGATTAGGGTTTGAACGCTGCATGGGAATGCTACCGTTGGAGGGCAATTCTGGAAATTCCAGCTTCTGCTGTGGCTGAGAATGTTAGGTAGGTCGTCAGGATAGTACATTTGCTTTTGTACTTGGATAGTGACAAGACCTTTAAACCTAGTAGACTTCTGATCAGGGGAATGCTTCATGTTGGAACTTGTGAAGCTAGTTGATCAGAGTCAGAGGGAAGCAGAGATCCTCTGACCGTTGTATCTTCTGATTCTGAACTCAGAGGGAAGTACATGGTCTTCAGAGTCATCTTGCTTCTGGACATCAGAGTTTCCACTTTTCAGCTTCTGGATCTTCAGAGTCTTCTACACCATCAGAACATCTGAACCTTCAGAGTGTCTGGGTTGTCAGAACGTCTGGATCTTCAGAACTTCAAGTGACTGAGTCCATATCAGAGCTTGTATGGCTTCAGATCTTCTGAAGCTTTTCTACTGTTCAGAGTGAACATAGATGTTGCGAAAGCGTTGCTTGGGTCACTCTTTAAGCACAATGCTTCTGATTTGTGTGAGATAAAATTGAGGTCAGAGCCTGTAAATAGCACACTCAGAAAAACACGTTAGAGTACCATAATTGTTCATACTAAAATGTTAACTTGAAATCATCAAAACATAGAGTTGTACTACTCGATCAAAACTTGATCTTATAATAGGGTCTGATAAAAATTTAATACCATATAACGTTTGGTCATACACTGGATAACTTATCATATCATTTAAATTGATTCAATCATAAATTTGGTGGAGGGTAGTGATGACAATGGTGGTGGTGGTGGTGGCAACAGTGGAGGGTGGTAGTGGTGGAGGGTGGTGAGGAAGATTGTGAACGGGGGTGGTGGAATTGGTTGTGGTGGTGGTGACAGTGTTATAGAGCGGTAGTGGTGGTAATGGTGGTGGCAAAAGGCAGTGGCGGCGACGACAAAGGTGACAGTGGTGCAAGGTGGTCGTAGTGGCAGTAGTGGCGATGGTGGTGGTAGTGGCGATGGTGGTGGTGGAATTTTGTGGTGGTGGCGGTGGTAGTGGCAGAATTGTAGGGCAGTGGAGTTGGTGGTGGCGAAGGGTGGTGGTGGTGGAAGCAATGGAGAAATGACGGTGGTGGCAATGGTGATGGCAACGGAGGTAGCAGTAGAGAATGGTGGTGGCTGTGATGACATTGTTGTAGGGCGATGATGGCGGTGGAGTTGGTGGCGGTGATGATGGCGGCAGCGGTGGTGGTGGGGTGGCGATTGCATTGGTGGCAATGACAATGGTGGTAGTTGTAGAGGGTGGTGGTGGCAGTTATGATAGTGAATTAAATATTTTGAAGTAGCTTATACCTCACAACCTTATTAGGTCTTATTCATGATATATATGTTGGATTAAATAATTCATCATTTTAATGTATAAGAGTAGATTGATGGATGAGCTTATACAATACGTTATTAAAACCAAATAATGGATAAACTCGTAATGTATTGTATAAGCTTAAGGCTCTAATTTGGTATGCTTATAGTATAAGGTCTGATAGTATTAACTTGATTTTATTAGGCATGTTATGATAAGACATGATAAAAATTTAATAGTATACAATGTTTGGTGATACACTGTCTAACTTATCATATTGTTTAAATCAATACAATCATATGTTTGGTGGATGGTGGTGGTAAAGATGGCGACGATGGAGGGTTGTAGTTTGTGGCGATAGTGTTGGTGGTAAGGGTAGCGATGGTAGTGGTGGAGGGTTGTTGAGGCGATTGTGAGAAAGAAGTGGGGTTGGTTGTGGCAGTAGTGGCGAAGGTGACAATGTTGTACGACGGTGGTGGCGACGGTGACAAAAGGTGGTGGTAGCGACAACTCCGGTGACGATGGTGGTGGTGGTTGCGGCAATAGTGGGAGCGGCAACAGTGATAATGGATGGTGGCAGTTAGAGTGGTGGTGGTGGTAGATAGTGGTGGAGGAGGAGGTGGGGATGGTGGTGAAGTTGGTTATGGTGGGGGTGGTAGTGATAGTAGTGGTGGCGGTGGCGCCGTCAGTGCTTTAGGGCGGTGGTGGCGGTGGGTGGTTGTGATGAAGAAATGGAGTTGGTGGTGGTGGCAGCGATGGTGGTGGCGGTGGCGACTACAATGTTGGTGGCAGTGGTGGAGGTGGTTGTAGCAGTGAATTAAATAATTTCAAGTAGTTTATACGTCATAATCTTATCATGTATTATACATCATCAATATAATGGATTAAATAATCCATCATTTTAATGTATAAGAGTGTATTGATGGATAAGATTAACAAATTCAATGTCAGCACCAAATAATGGATAAACTCATAATGTATTATATAAGGTTATACAATCATGCATAATACGACGCACAAAAAGAATCCTTATATTATTATGCCTAATACGACGCACCAAATGAGCCTTTAGAAATGCAATATCCAAACATACAAATAAATTATCGACGGCATGCCATATATTTTCCAAATCATTACGTTTTTTCTTATAACTCTATATAGAAAATTATCATTTGTTTCCTTTTTTATTATAAATAAAATATAGATTATATGGAATATCCTTGACCAATCTTCAACACTATTTGAATCAAATATAAAAATTAAATTGAATTAAAATAAATAAATGTACAAAAGGGAAGAACATCAATTAAATTTAATGAGATTATTGAGTATATTTTTCTTTCCATAATTAGTAGCCTCTACAATTTACAAATAATTTATATACATTAAATGATACACGAAAGCTAGATTGAATAAATCAGACACTTTATCATTTTCAGAATGCCATAAAAGATTTTCTGTATAAACAAAAGTAACCATAAGTGCCAAAAGCCATTCTATGCAAGTTAATCAATTTGAGATACCCACGCTGTCATTTGTCAGCTATAAAAAAACCCTATTATATGTGTAATGCTCAATTAGTTTACTGAGGTTGCTGTGATCATATCAAATCAATCCAAAACCCTTTTCCAATTCTCATCACCATGGCCAATGGCTTTTGTAACTCGAGCCATGAAGGGTCGAACTCTGCACAACATCCACCTCACAATAACACAAGCCAAAATCCATGCACACTTTGCAATAGGGTTTTCCCAAGCACTCAAGCCCTCATAACCCATGTTGACTCCCACATTGAGCATGAAGAGGGTGCCATAAGAAGGCTCTATTCACACCAAAACATCAATGATGGTTGGTTTTTCCAATCACAACCATCGCCACCACAACCTATGGCCATGACGCCTCAGCCAAGAAGGAACCCATTTTTCAGTCCTGGTAGCCAAGTTGATTCTTCACTGTCGGTAATTAGGCAAATGCAACTTCCACCACAACTTCATGTTCTTTCACCAGCAAGGATTCATCAATCTCAATATGATGGCACTAAAGCATATATCACGCAGCTCGAGAAGCCCATCAAGAAGATCGATTTCATTGATTTGGTTAACATTGATGACGATGACGATTCTGAGGCGCAACCATTGGATTTGACACTCAAGCTCTAGAAATCATTTCAATAATATTATATGTTACGAAAGAATGTTGCAAGAAATGCAATAAATGTTGATGTGATGTGTTGAATAGCAATGTATTAGCAATTATCATTTCCTTGTTTATCGGTCGTTTTTCTTTGCCATTTTATGTTCTAAGTTGGCAGTGAGAAAAGCTAACAATATATTATGTGTTATTATCCATATATTATATGTTGTTAAAAAGACAAATAAACTATTACTATGAAGAAATTAGTTACTAATGAAAATAATCTCCATATACTACATTTTTGGAAGAAATTAGTCATGTTTTGTAGTAAAATATTGAATGATTTTTTGTAAGGAGATTCCTTCTCATTGATTAGTAGTAAGTACTGAGCATGTTTCTTTTCCCTTCTATGTGCTAAGTTGGTAGTAAAAAAACACCCAGCAATATATTTTTCATTGGTCATACATTGTATGCTAATATTAAAATAATAAATAAATTGAAGTTTTTTTTTTCAAAAGCTAAATTTGTATTATTTTAAAGATGAGGAAATAGTCACAATATACACCCTCCTCAAAGGGATCAAAAAGTCAGAAACAGCCGAAAAAAGCCCCAAAGAACGAAATCAAAAACGCCAAACCTCTCCAAAAGAACCCAAACAAACATCCCACAAAACCTATACAAGATCACCTACCGAAAACCGCAAAGCCTGCAAAAAGCCCACAAAAACCCTCACAGCTCGCTAAAAGCCACTCAAGAAACCCAAAACCCTACAAAAACCAAAATCCTCTACTACCGTCTAGCCGAGATCTAATAAGCAATCTGACAGTGGGTAACGTCGTTTGAGCAGTCATATACCATAACAAGATGTTTCCCCATCAGAACAACGTTCCTCGCATGGGTCATGATGCCAGAAGGATGTGAGAGCTAATTGAAAAGAAAATATCTTCTACATTTTTGGAAAAACCAAGCCCATTATGAGCCAAGCATATTCTGAAATAAATAGAATAAGTAATTGCAAAAACAAAGCAGAGTAAAACTGAGTAATTGCAATGCCTAAACCTGTGATAAAACGATTATAGTGATTTGGTAATTGAGTGTTATTATAATTTAGGAGTCCTAACTAAATTCAAAAACTAACTCAAGAATTGAGGATAAGAGTTATCTTGGTTATATATATTGAGGTTGATTACAATGTAAGTCCTACATTGATAATGTTGATGAAAGAAGAAAGAGGTCAAGGAAAACATCTTTGAGAAGTCTCACATTGCCTAGCATGGTGAAGGGTGGATGAGTATGAGGTTATATATAAAGATTTCAAGCTCCTTGTTTCAATACACTATGTACCAACACCGTGAAACACTTTAAGCATATATTTGTGTTTTCTTTTCCTCTTATGCTATTGTTCTTTAGACTATTGTGAGAAGATTTATGCTAAATATTTGCTTGGAGGAGTATGGGTGTATTGGGGTCATGAGTGATTGAGAGTGAAGTCAATGGGCTATAATAATTTTCACAGTGTTTATTCTCTAGCTGTCGATTTTGACAATGACCGTGATTTTTCTCTAATTTTGAAGTTTTCCACGTAATATTCTTGTGTTCTTGATTGTGCTCCTACTTATTTTATTTCTTCAACTATGTTATTTCCTAATATGGTATGAGGGCTTCCGGTTCGATGATATAGCACATTCTTAGTCTGCTCTGTGGTTGCAGTAATGTCTGATCTTTCACATTAGAAAGGAAGTTTGATATTGCGAAGATGCTGAATAAGAGTAATACTGTGAATGTGCTGCTTAGAAAGGTTATGGCTAGGAAAGCTTGGTAGTTAAGCGTGTCTGTTGTGACTCACACCTCTTTCGTGGGAACCTACCAGTGCACAGTTTACAATTGAAATTTTGGCTTGTGATAGGTCATGAGCTAATGCAATTAAGATTGCACAGGGTGCTCTAGGCATGTAAAGAAAAATTGTCTAGGTGGCGCACAGGCTGATCGACATGTAGCAATGAGTATGATTTGGGTAGGGTACTAGCAGTGGCGGAGCCACGTTGAGACAGGGGAGGGCTGCAGCCCCCCAAACGTCATATTTTATTTGTTATATATATACCACGATGCATGTTTTGTCAAATGATGTGTGTTGTCTCAGTGGTTGGTACTTGTGATTTATGACTATAAGGTAGTGTCTTCAATGAAGGTGTGAAAAACGACTAGAAGGGGGGGGGTTGAATAGCGTTTTCAATATAAAAACTTTCCCCTTAGGATTTAAAGTAAATCTTTTCGGTTTCTCTAAGATAGATGGTGCAGCGGATAAAGATAGAGAGAAGAGAAAAGCACACAAGTATTTTATCCTGGTTCACTTGATAAATCCCTCAAGCTAATCCAGTCCACCCGTTAAGGTGATTTCTTCCTTCTTAGAATGAAGGCAATCCACTAATCAGATAATTGTTACAACTGCACTTGAAACCTACAAGTGACTAACAATACACTGACTTAGCTATCACTAAGATTCACTCTCTTAGTCTTCTCTAGGATCCGATCAACCTTGATCTCCTAAAGGAATCACCACTAAGATTCACTCTCTTAGTCTTCTTAAGGATACTGACCTACCCGGTCCCTTAAGGAAAATCAAACAACTGTTTGAGGTTGGTGTTTACAAAGGTTTGCTTCTAAATAAGCTGAGTGTAAACTAAATAAGAACAGATGAAGAAAGTAGAGGCTTGAATCTTTTCTTGTATTGCAGCTCTTGATTTCTCTCACTTTTCTCGCTCTCTTGGTCTTTCTTCTTTTCTTCAGCCTTTTATAGTCCAAGGTGCAAAGGATATTTCTGTTGAGAGAATATGACCGTTGGAGGGCATTTCTGGAACTTCCAGAACCTGCAGTGGCTGAACTTTGGTAGGTAGGCATTTCAGAATAGTACACTGCTCTTGTACTTCTCGATAGAGACATTTGCCTTTAACCATTGACTTCTGATCAGAGTTATGCTTCGTGTTGGAACTTGTGAAGCTTGGTGATCAGAGTCAGAGGGATGCTTGGATCCTCTGACCTTCGTAACTTCTGCTTCTGGACCTTCAGAGCTTCTGGACCTTCAGAGCCTCTGGTCCCTCAGAGCTTCTGATCCTCTGATCCTCAGATCCTCTGATCTTCAGATCTTCTGATCTTCAGATCCTCTGATCCTCAGATCCTCTGATCTTCAGATCTTCTGATCTTCAGAACTTCTGACGAATATATCTTCTGGTGTCAGAATCAGAACCTGTTTGTCAAAACACTCAAGACAAACATTAGAGTATCATAGTTGTTCATCCACAAATAAATACTTGTTATCATCAAAACATAGAGTTGTACCACATGACCAAATCTTGATCTTACAATCTCCCCCTTTTTGATGATGACAAAACCATGTATTTTGATGAACAACTCTAAACAAATAAACTGAATACACTCAGAGTATAAGGTATCAGAGTTAAAACTTATCCTGATGTGTATAGTTTATCTTGCTCCTTCTGAATCCAAGACTCGTGCTTGATTCTGAGCTAAGCTCCCCCTGAATCTAATACTTAATATCAACGTTAGTAATATATAGATTCTGAGCTAAATAATATAGGAGTTGTCAAGATACTATAAGTTCTCCCCCTTTTTGTCATAAGCAAAAAGAATGAAGGTGGAAAAAAAATAGTAAGAGCATAAGACGAAATACTCCCCCTCAGAAGGAATACCAAGGGATACTTGGCTTCTGATTAGCATATCTTCTGATGAGAGCAGAAGTGTGGTTCTGGTGACATCTCCGTTCTGGACAAAATTTCATCTTTAGATACTTCAGAATGAGAAGCTAGGAGCCTACTCTTCTTCTGATGACGCAAGTCAGAAGTTGTAGTAGCATCTTCTGATGTTGTTGCTTCTGGTTCGTCAAGTTCTGAGTCTTTGTTACTTTCTGAACCGGTCATGCTCATCTCTACAAGCTTTTTCAGCTAGCTTTGACTTGACCAAATCTTACTCTACTGATGCCTCCAAGATCAACTTCACCTTCAGGTTCAAGTTTTGGATCTTGGGACATATGCCTTTCTCCCGTCATGTGTTGCTTGCATCCACTGTCCAGGTTCCATGGTTGGAGTTTCGATGGACCTATTGAAGATATCTGCAACATATATAATCTTATCCCTAGGTACCCACTTTCTGGGTCCTTTCTTGTTAGTTAGCCCAGAAGTTCTGACAACTTTGGGTCTTTCAGCAGGATAATATACAGGAATTTTTGCATGATATTTAGACATGGAGAAAGATCCTTTTTTACGAGGGTTTTTAGCAACTTCAGCAGGTACAGAATCAGGCAATATGGTACCAGAGGGAACAAAGCATTCATACAAGGATTTAGCTTTAGACACAGAAGGCTCATTTCTAATTGGTTTAGAATAGCCAATGCCATGCATTCCATTTCTGCTTACACCATAGATCATTGAAGCCATTAAGCTTCTATCTACGCTTTTAGCCAGGAATCTTTGAAAAGATTTTTCATACTTAGATTCATGCTTACTATCAGAGGCATCGCAGGCAATAACTTCTTCTAACTTTGCAATTTGATTCTTAAGCACAGAGTTAGAATTAACTAAAGCATGGTTATCATTTTTCAAATCAGATATAATTTTCTCATGTTCAACAGAAGTTTCAGAGGCAGCAGAGAAATTCTTTTTCAACCTTTTATGCTTAGTCAAGAGAGAGTTATATTTATCCATAATTTCAGACAAAGCATCTTTAAGTTCAGAAGTTGAGAAAGAATCAAATACCTCATTTTCATCGTCAGAGTCTGGATCTCCTTCTGATTCTGAGTCAGAGTCAACAGCTTCCTTTGACTCTGCTCCTTTGTCTTTGACAATAGCCATGAGTCCTTGGACTTCACCATCAGAGTTAACATCCTCTGATTCTGATTCATCAAAAGTTACCATCAGACTTTTCTTTGGTTTGAAATGCTTCTTTGTCTTTTCGTCCTTTGATGAACATTTGTATTTGCTCTGCCTGTGCTTCCAGATGCAGTTGAACTTTCTGGATATCAGAGTCAGCTCATCTTCATCAGAATCTTCTGATGCTTCTTCGGATTCTTCTGTTCCAGCTTGGAGAGTCTTAGCCTTTTCAGATTTGGATTTCAAGGCAATAGACTTCTTCTTGTGATCTTGATGTTCAGCACGCTTTAATTCATGACACTTCAGTATGCTTATGAGTTCTTCCAAACTCATCTGCTCAACATCTCTAGTTAGCTCCAAGGAAGTTATCAAAGGCATCCAGCTTTCAGGAAGACCTCTAAGGATCCTCATGACATGATCCGCAGTGGTGTAGCTGTTGCTGAGGGGTCTTATTCCAGCTACGAGCAACTGAAATCTGGAAAACATATCCTCAATGGATTCGTCAGGTTCCATTTGGAAGGATTCATACTGCTTGATCAGAGACAACGCCTTTGTCTCTTTCACCTTTTTGTTTCCTTCATGTGTCATCTTTAAGGAATCAAATATGCCCTTGGCGGAATCACGATCAGTAATTTTCTCATATTCTTCATATGAAATGGCACTTTGTAGAATAGCTCTTGATCGGTGATGATCTCTGAACTCCTTCTTTTGATCTTCACTCATCTTCACCCTTGGGATCTTTACACCATGTTCATCAACAGGAGGGGTGTAGCCATCAACAACAAAATCCCAGAGATCAGGATCAAAGCCAAGAAAGAAGCTTTTGATTCTATCTTTCCAGAAATCAAATCTCTGACCATCAAAGATAGGTGGTCTTGCACTGTATTGATATTTGCTTGTAGTAGTGGTGGAATCCATGAGTTTTTCACACTGGCCCGGATCTACTGAACACTGTTAAGTGTGGTAATCAGAACTTGCGCTCTGATACCAATTGAAGGTGTGAAAAACGACTAGAAGGGGGGGGTTGAATAGCGTTTTCAATATAAAAACTTTCCCCTTAGGATTTAAAGTAAATCTTTTCGGTTTCTCTAAGATAGATGGTGCAGCGGATAAAGATAGAGAGAAGAGAAAAGCACACAAGTATTTTATCCTGGTTCACTTGATAAATCCCTCAAGCTAATCCAGTCCACCCGTTAAGGTGATTTCTTCCTTCTTAGAATGAAGGCAATCCACTAATCAGATAATTGTTACAACTGCACTTGAAACCTACAAGTGACTAACAATACACTGACTTAGCTATCACTAAGATTCACTCTCTTAGTCTTCTCTAGGATCCGATCAACCTTGATCTCCTAAAGGAATCACCACTAAGATTCACTCTCTTAGTCTTCTTAAGGATACTGACCTACCCGGTCCCTTAAGGAAAATCAAACAACTGTTTGAGGTTGGTGTTTACAAAGGTTTGCTTCTAAATAAGCTGAGTGTAAACTAAATAAGAACAGATGAAGAAAGTAGAGGCTTGAATCTTTTCTTGTATTGCAGCTCTTGATTTCTCTCACTTTTCTCGCTCTCTTGGTCTTTCTTCTTTTCTTCAGCCTTTTATAGTCCAAGGTGCAAAGGATATTTCTGTTGAGAGAATATGACCGTTGGAGGGCATTTCTGGAACTTCCAGAACCTGCAGTGGCTGAACTTTGGTAGGTAGGCATTTCAGAATAGTACACTGCTCTTGTACTTCTCGATAGAGACATTTGCCTTTAACCATTGACTTCTGATCAGAGTTATGCTTCGTGTTGGAACTTGTGAAGCTTGGTGATCAGAGTCAGAGGGATGCTTGGATCCTCTGACCTTCGTAACTTCTGCTTCTGGACCTTCAGAGCTTCTGGACCTTCAGAGCCTCTGGTCCCTCAGAGCTTCTGATCCTCTGATCCTCAGATCCTCTGATCTTCAGATCTTCTGATCTTCAGATCCTCTGATCCTCAGATCCTCTGATCTTCAGATCTTCTGATCTTCAGAACTTCTGACGAATATATCTTCTGGTGTCAGAATCAGAACCTGTTTGTCAAAACACTCAAGACAAACATTAGAGTATCATAGTTGTTCATCCACAAATAAATACTTGTTATCATCAAAACATAGAGTTGTACCACATGACCAAATCTTGATCTTACATTCAAATCCTCCCCAAGTCATTTTTTGATTAATATTCCATTTTGACAAACTTATTTTTTCTGCTATTATGTTAATTCACTTATTTATTTATTTTTGAAAGATAATTCACTTATTAATACTTAATAACTTTTATACAATTAATTAGTTCAAGAATTAAAATATTTCTTGGTGGTTCAAAACTCTCTTAGAAGGATTTTTTAATAATACTTCCATTTTGACAAATTTCTATGTTTTTTTCAAGAGAAACATTTGTAAAAAATGAACTAGCAAATTTCCAACATTATTAATATAATTATAATAAATTTTTAATGAGTATATAATTTAGTCATTAATTTTTGTGTATATTTGAGTTCATTCCAAATAAAAAACTTTATATTTCTGTTTCATATTTTATTTTAGCCCCCTCATATTATTTTTCCTAGTTCCGCCACTGGGTACTAGGGTACCTATACTCTTGTTTATAAAAAGTATTCGTACTCATACCCGCGTGAGTATCAACCTGAGCACTCGTCCCCGCATCCTCTGGGTACTTATATGCTCGTACTCGTACCTGTTACCCGCAATTTAGTTAACAAAATTTAACTTTTATGATTTTTCCAATAGAAAATTGAAATATAAATGTTATTATAAATAAAAAACATTAATTAAAAATGTAAAAGACCATCCAAATATTTAACAAGTAAAATCATTCGAATAAGTATAACATTTTGGAAATAAAAAAGAATAAGTGAGAAAGTTAAGCTTTAAATTTATAGTTTAGATTTGTTAATAAAATTTAAAGTTAGAGTTACTAACTTATTTTAAAATAAGTGAGAATAAATTAACAATCATATATTTAATATTAATACTTCGCTGACTAATATTTTAAAAGAAGTTCAAAAGTTACACTTCAAGTTTATTATTATACTACTCCCGCCGTTCCAAAAAGATTGATGTTTAAGGTTGTGCCACAAAGAGTAAGATGATAATTATTGAATGTTACTAAAATACCCCTATTTAATTTTACTAGTAAAATGTGCAACTATTAAATTCTACCTTGGGTATAGATGAATGTAGTTGATAGAGAAGAGTTGTGGTTGGTTAATATGAAAGGTGATAAGTGAGAGAAAAAAATTATTAAATGAGGGTATTGATGGAAAAATAAGAAACAAATGCATTGATTTTCTAAAGCAACAAATTTTTTGAAAAAATTGGAAAGTGGCTAATACAACAATGTTTATGGAACATATGGAGTACCAATATGTGTGCGAGTATGAGGCGGGTTGGGTACTATAGTACCATACCCGTACCCACTATTTTTTGTGGGCATTTACCTATGCCCAGCCTCATACCCATTTAGCGGGTTTTTACCTACCCATTGTGGGTATTTTTACGGGTTTCCAATGGATCTAAGACTCATTGTCATCCCTATCGACATGGATGCAAGGTGTGTGGTGATAACGCACATACATCGGTTGGGATGCAAGGTACGTGGTTATGTTCATGGCTAAATAATTTTCAGAGAAAGCCAACATGAAGTTGCACCATTATTTTTAAGTAAGGTTTCGACATGTAGAAAATTTTGGGGCGGTTTAGTTTCAAGTGAAGTGAAATAAATTCTTGAGATGGTTTAGTTTCAAGTGAAAAAGTGTACTCTTCACGATGAAATATGATATAATTTTCCTTGTTGGCATATGCAATGAGAATTCTAAGTGTCGATGAAGACAATGAAAGTTATGACTCTCGGTGTAGACGATGAAGGCCGAAGACCTTGCAATCAAGGTGGAGATTGTTGGAGTTGATTGTAATGTAAGTCTCACATTGCTAATGTTGATGAAGGAAGAAAGAGGTCAATGAAAGCATTTTGGAGAAATCTCACATTGCTTAGCATGGTGAATGGTGGAGGAGTCCAATGCTATATATAAAGATCTCAAGCTCCTTGTTCAACACACTAAGTACCAACAACCGCGAAACACTTTGAGCTTATATTTGTGTTTTTTTCCTCTTATGCAAGAGTTTTAGAGTATTGTGAGAAGATGTAATTTAAACATTTAATTTGGGGAGTGCGGGTGTATTGGGGTCATAGGATAGTTGAGAGTGAAACTTATGTATTGTAATAATTTTCACATTTTGGTTGTCGGTTGACAACGCCCATGATTTTTCTTCGATTTTAAAGTTTTCCACATAATATTATTATGTTATTAATTGTGCTCATGCATACTTTATTTCTTCAGCTGTGTTAATTCTTAACATTATATGTAGTCAATGTGAGATTTCAATAATCGTATAGCAAATTTCCTTTTATTCTCTCTTTTTCAAAATGTGTATAACTTTTTAGCCTTTAATTTTTTTAAGTCCAATAATTAGTCAAGTTTAAAATTTTCCTAATGATTGATGTCATATTTAAAATTGAAGGTGTGGGATGAGCTGCCACCGGACATTGTTGTGATGTTGCTCCCAGATTGCTTGCAGATGGAGTACATCAACAGGCGTATTTCTTTTCTTTTGTTGTTCTTTTAGCATGAGTTATCGAAAAAAGATATATTTAAAACTTAAAACCATAAGACAATGACTTACAAGTAAGAAGGTTTGAACCATATAAACTCATGGCTCCTCATGGGGGACTTCAATGAAATCCTCTCCCCCTCTGAAGTTCGAGGTGGGGACTTCCTCCCTAATAGAGCGGTCCTCTTTGCGTCAGTTCTCAACCGATGCAATCTCTTGGACCTAGGCTCGGTGGGACGCAAATTTACTTGGTTTAGACTGATGAATAATAGGCTGATCTTGTCCAAAAGGTTGGACCGAGCGGTTGGTGACACCGACTGGAGGGTGGCGTTTCCGGATGCTTTTGTGGAGGTCCTGAATAAAGTTCACTCTGATCACTCACCTCTCCTGGTTCATTGTGGAAATCCTGAAACCAATAACCAGGACCGTCCATTCCGATTCATTGCTGCATGGGCGGAGCATGAACAATTTGAAACTGTGGTAGAAAACTCGTGGCGAACATGTGAGGAGAATATCAACTAGAAGCTTACCCGAGTTCGTGAAGCGGCTCTTGTGTTCAATAAGGAAATTTTTGGTAACATATTTAAGAAGAAACGTCATGTGGAGGCCCGTCTCAAAGGGATCCAAAGAGAGCTCGATCACATGGTCACGTCCAACCTTGTGATGTTTGAAGCGGAATTGCAACGGGAATACAGGTGCATCCTGAAGCAAGAGGAATTACTTTGGTACCAAAAGGCTCGAGATAACAGGGTTAAGTTCGGCGATAGGAATACTTCCTACTTCCATACTCAGACTGTTATCAGACGGAAGAGAAATTACATACACAAACTCAAACTTGGGGATGGTACTTGGTGCTCAGATGTGGAGACTCTCAAGCAGGAAGTCCAAGGTTTTTTCCAAAACCTCTTTGCTGCCCCTCCTCCCCACCATGGAGTTGTGCTTAATCATGACCAATTTCCAGGCCTGCCGCAAGAAGCTAAATCCAACATGGTGCAACCTGTCATGAAGGAAGAGGTGAGGGAAGCCTTGATGAGCATGAAGTCTTACACGGCGCCAGGACCGGATGGTTTCCAGCCGTTCTTCTTCAAGAAGTATTGGAACAAGGTGGGAGACTCTCTTTGGAACCTCGTGAGAGATGCCTTCCAAGAGGGCAAAGTAAGCGCTGACTTGATGGAGATCCTGGTAGTCCTCATCCCTAAAGTGGATCACCCCTCTACAGTGAAGGAATTTCGCCCTATAAGTCTATGTAACGTCACCTACAAGTTAATCACGAAGGTGTTGGTCAATAGATTGCGGCCCTTCCTTCAAGATCTGATTGGCCCAATGCAAAATAGTTTTATCCCAGGAAGAGGGACCATGGATAATGCAGTCCTTGCCCAGGAGATCATCCACCACATGTACCGCTCCTCTGCTAGGAAGGGTACTCTAGCTTTCAAAATTGACTTGGAGAAGGCCTATGATAGTGTCTCGTGGTCTTTTCTTGAGGAGACCCTGCAATACTATGGCTTTCCGGAGAGGACTATTCGCCTGATTATGTGTTGTGTCACCTCCTCTCATATCTCTATTCTTTGGAATGGATCCCGTATTCCCAAATTCAAACCTGGGAGAGGACTCAGGCAAGGGGATCCCATATCCCCGTACCTGTTTGTTCTCTGCATGGAGCGCCTCTCAGTTGCTCTTCAAAACCGTGTGGATGCAGGTGAGTGGAAACCGATGACCATATCAAGGGGAGGTCCACCGATTTCCCATTTGCTATTTGCAGATGATGTTCTCTTATTTTGTCAGGCTACAATTGATCAGGTTAATCTTGTGGCGTCAACAATGCAAGCGTTTTGTGACAGCTCTGGCCTAAAAATCAACCTAAATAAATCCAAAGCAATCACTTCCAAAGGGGTCACTGCGGCAGTGAAGGAGGAAATTTCAAATATTGCTCCCATACCTTTTGTCACAAATTTGGGAAAATACTTGGGTTTTCCACTCTCAGGGGGACGAATGCATAGCAGGAAGTTTAACTTCCTCATAGAGAATATCCAGAGAAAGATTGGCACTTGGAGGAGGAATATGCTCAACCTTGCGGGGCGTGTTTGTCTTGCAAAGTCGGTAATAGCTTCCATTCCGACGTATACCATGCAAATGTTCTATCTCCCTAGGAGTGTCACCAACCGCATTAACCAAATAATGTGTTCCTTTATTTGGGACAGCAATGTAAAGGGGAGGGGATGGCACCTTGTTAGTTGGGACAAGGTCACGAGCCCTAAGGAGCAGGGTGGGTTAGCAGTACGGGACATGAACCTGGTCAACACAGCTCTTCTTGGCAAATCTGTATGGAGTGTTTTGCATCATCCTCAGAAGCTGTGGGTTCAGGCTATGAGGCATAAATACCTAAGAACTTCGTCTATTTTGCAGGTCCAAGCTAAGGTTTCAGATTCAATAGTTTGGAAAGGAATAATAAAAGCCCGTGATGAGCTTAAACCTGGATACCAATTCCGATTAGGGAGGGGAGAAACGTCAATATGGTATGCAGATTGGAGTGGGGAGGGTGCTCTTGCTGGTGCCATGCCTTATGTAGACATCCATGATATGGACCTGTCACTGAAAGACATCATTGAGGCAGGAAGGTGGAATGTTGGAGGGTTGTATACTCCACTTCCTGCAAACCTGACTCTGCACCTGCAACAGGTCAAACCTTTCCTCGTTCAGAACCGTCGCGACCTCTGGGTTTGGGACGCTAATGGTCGTGGCTGCTACACGGCTAAAGACGGCTACAGTTGGCTTCAGGATCATCAGAATCCGTCGGCGACGATGGAGAATTGGAGCTGGTTATGGAGACTCAAGGTCCTAGAACGTGTGCGTCTCTTTATCTGGTTGGTGATGCAAAATTCCATCCAAACAAACAAGTACATGCAATATGGCTACTTCTGCTCGATGTACTCGGTGCTCAGCGGAGGAAGAAGACGTTTTGCACTGCCTTCGAGACTGCCCGCATTCGAGAGAAATGTGGATTCGAATGGGAGCCCTGGCGTGGCCTGGCTTCTTGATTGCGGATGGACGAGAATGGATGAAGCGTCAGTCACACGGGTGCAATGGCATTAGGTTTATTGCGGGAGTTTGGGGAATATGGAAGTGGCGCAACAATATGATTTTTGAGGAAGTTCCTTGGACCATACAGGAGGCGTGGTGTAGGCTGTGCTTTGAACATGATGATTTCGTGAGGTTTAGGGGGGAGCATGGGGGCAGCGATGACAGTGTTTGGATGGCAAAGAGGTGGATACCGCCGCCGGCAGGAACTGTCAACCTTTGCTCGGATGGCAGCTTCAACCCAGTGAGCAATCAGATGGGGTTGGGTGGTGTTATTAGGGACTCTCAAGGGGTATGGCTGTGCGGGTTTCACAGCTTTGAGGAAGGAGGTAACGCCCTGCTCACAGAAGCAAAAGCGTTGAAGATTGGACTTCAGTTGGCATGGGATCGAGGATTCCGGAGTGTGGAGTGCAACATGGACTGCAGAACTTTGGTGAGCGCCTTAGCGGATCCAGAGAGCAGGTTGTTTATGCCCATCCTTGATGAAATCCGGAAGCTACAGGGACAAGGGTGGAGGGTACAATTAACAATTATTAATCGGGATTGTAATCAACCAGCTGATTGGTTGGCTAAAAGGGGAGCGGCATCTCAGTCTTTGTCTATCTGCTTGCTGGAGAGACCTCCCCCGGAGCTAGAGATCCTCTTACTGCAGGATCGTTTGGCTATTTTCTAGTTTTTTGTTTTGCCGTTAATTTTCCGATGTAGCAAAAAAAACATTAGCCATATAAGACTTTCTAAATGAGATAAGCCTAGCTTTTTTATAAATAAATAAGTTTTTGAAAAAGTATTAGTCTTATTTATTTATTTATTAGTTTGTTTTTCCCGGCCAGAGGCTTGATGTAGTCTAAGCCATAAGGAATGTGTTTCATGATTCCTCTTGGTTCTTATACTGATAAACATGGTAACCATAATTAATCTTCCAGTGTTGACTTCCAATAATTTGGTCAATGTTTTGGAGTCCAAAAGGGCTGTCAAAAAGTATCTAAATTAGCTCTTGTCAAAGAGGTGGATTTTCCACCGATGTCTTTAGTGCATGGCCAAAGAGGTGGGTTCTAACAGCAACATTACTCGATATTTTCAGCTAGAATAACACAACCCTGGTCCATTGAGGCTCAAAGGAGAGAAAAATAATAATCAAGTAATTAGTGATCACTGCATCAACCTCAGATAGAAGCATCAATTGTATCAAGCCATCATTATCTTTTTTTCTCTGATATTGCTTCGAAATGGTGATAACAAGGAGAAAGAGCGAGAAGCTGCATAAGAATAGTAAGTATATTATGATCATATTCAGAATATAAATACCAATCTAGATGGCAAGATAAAGAGCTCATTCAATTTCACTTGATTAAATAGTGCAAGTTCTTACACTTCTGAGGAGTTGCACTCGTTGTGGGAGTTTCATCTCGAGAGAGCAAATTCTTCAAAGAATGGACTATTTAAGACACCACAGCAAATTCAAAATCATGGTGGTCCGTTGGAGTTTATTAATCATGTGACAATAAAATAGAACATGGCAATATACTTAATCTTCAAAACGCGAGTATACAATGTAAGTAGGAATAAAACAAAGAAAAAGCTTTAATTTTTTTAGTAAAATGTCTAGATTATGAACAAAATGCACAGTTCATAATGTATTCTTTTGTCTTTTGTTATTATTTTCAGTTAACTTATTTCAAAGTAAATAAATGTAGTATTATTTTCACTATGTTTCATATTACAAAAAAAATGGAAATGATGAAAACAGTTCAATGATGTTTTCACCATCTTTTTTTTTGACAAGTGATGTTTTCACCATCTGTTTTTACATATTATTCAATGATAGACATTTTTTAATAATAGTTATGTTCATTCACTCTAAATTAACTTGCAGTTTCCAAAATAGAGAAAGCAAATCATTTCTGAATGTTGGATGCATGTAAGAAATGCAAAACCAGATCATTATGGCCATGAAAGAAAGAGGAATGCATGTTAGGTAAGGACAAATAGATTGTAGCTCACGGTTATGTGTGTTGGGTGGATCATGTAACAACAATGTGATTTGTAAAATTGAGGTCTTAGAAGTGCAAGTGTCATATTCCATATATTAGCAAGTGATCTCTAAATCCTAATCTGTATATGCTATTGCATCATATGTGATTAGCATTAAAAAAAAACTAGCATTAGGATTATGCTACCTTCATTGGAGGAACAACCATTAGATCCAAGTCCATTTGTTTCAGAACCATCAACACTGGCAATATCAGATTCCAAGTTCCCTCCAGCAGTAGCCGAGTTATGATTCTTTCTTCCAAACTTCAACAGCCGTCTCAACCCTTTTGATGGGTCCTTAACCAGAGGCTTCTCATTTACCTCAGGAATCTTCTCAAGAGTTGAGCTTCTGGTATCAGACACATGGGTTCTGAAGGTCTCCGTACCAAAAGATGCAGTCTCCAAGCTTGTGGGAGGTGTTTTACCATACTCTGATTTCTGTGTACAAGGGTCTTCCAAAGAAGAAACTCGGGCATACGGGGCATGATATGTTTCCTGAGCAACGCAGATGCTAGATGACCTTGATGGTTCTTTTTCTATATTATCTATTTTAACCTGATTTTGGAAGATAATATATTCAAAATTAACTGATGTACTAAGAATTTATCCCATGAATGAAGAACACTATATATAAACAACACGAGCATATCAATAAAATCAAATTTAATTTTTCCTGTTCATACAGCTGAAGGTTTAAAATTATCATTCCTGAAATTAGAAATCAAACATCAGATTTTTTTGTAATAATACTCTTCCCCTACATACTATCTGAATTATATATATTAGAATTTGTGGAGAAGAGAAATTTTAAGAAAGCGAAGCAACGTTATGCTATTATTAGAGTAACAAGTGTGACTAGAAGAAGTCCCACATTGTATAAATATACAAGTGTACAATAGCATATAAGTTAAATGACCCACTCACCCATTGCCTTAATGTTTTGTGGTGAAAGTGGACCTAACTTAAATTCTAATATCGTATCAAAGTCTATCCTAGATTTGTTTGTTGGAGATCTCTCATATATTGGTCACCCTGCAGATGGCCCAATTCTGCAAATTCCACGCTCTAGATGTCTAGCCCTGGGCGTGAGGAGTGTTAGTAGTCTTACATTGACTAGAGATATGGCCAAGAGATAGCCTCTATATATGGGAAGGCAATCCTCACCTCTAGGTCTAACCCAAATTGTAATATGACTTACCCATTGCCTTAAGGTTTTGTGGTGAGAGTGGATCTAACTTCAATTCTGGTAGCTATAAAGAACTGTAAGTTGTCAGTACTTTATTGTGCTCAGCCAAGCATAAATAATAGTTTCAACTTTCAAGCCTCGCATATAATAACATTTAGATAATGTAACTGGCAGCCTAAGTTGGTTGTAATATCCATCATATTTACTGTTAATTTAATTGAAAGATCATCATGGTTGCATAGTTTTATTATATACAAATCAGCTTACAACAGTATAAACTAACAAGACAGTTATCTACTAACAAATCTACTCAATGTTATGAAGACGCACCTTGGTGGACATGGGTTGCATGCGTGACTGGTGCTCTGAGGCTTTTATGCCTGTACTTCGAGGTGAAACTGATGCATGGACAGCAACATAACTTGATACTTTCTCATTTTTCACCATAACTTTTTCATTGTCATACTGTCTCTTCTGTATCCAACTTTTTTCCCTTGATTTGACATCCTTCATATCACGGGCACAAGTATTTTCACACTCAAGTATCACAACAGTCTTCTCAATTATAGGATTGTCATCTCCATCATCAGTGTGTGAAATTAAAATTTCATTCTTTTTCGGCAAGGTACCTTCTGAATTCATAGAAGACTTTTTACCATTCAGCTTCTGTGTCTTCTCTTTAATTGATGATCTGTCTTGGAAAATGTTACTTGCTTTAGATATTTTGATTTTCAGTTCTGGAAGAGTTGCAGTCTTGCTTTTATCATGATTCACAATAGCAGAAATCTTTTTGGTCCGAGTCTCATCCGCTACTTTAGTCATTGAATTTGTTCTTACTTTAACTGAGGAAGTTTGTCGAATGCTACTCATTTTAGGTTCTGACAATCTTCTAATGCGTGCCATTGATGCCTTTGTATTGGTTGTACCATTAGCCTTCTCTTGCTTAGATTCAATCAGGGAAGGCACTGATCGACTTAATTTTCTTGTGACTGAGTTGCTTCCAGAATTCAACCTGCTGGTTTTTGAGGCTTTTGAAGAATCATTTGATCCAACAGAAGCAGTTCTAATGGGGAATCTTTGAAAGGGCGAGGATGATCCAGGCTCTGAATCACTAAATTTTGATCCTCTATGCGAGCTTGGTAAAATTTTCGCTGGAAGATGTTTCTTGGTCAGTTGTGATGGCATGGGTATGTTAGTGGTGATTGAGCTACTCCTTCTGGCAGCAATTCTCTTTTGCCTCTCCATCTTTAAAGCATCTAGGCGTTTTATCTCTTCCTCTTCCTAGTTATTATAATGAGTAGATTGAGAAACAGATGAATGACTTTGAAAACATGAAACTCCAATTAATCTAATATGAAGATATGTAAAGTTTATTTACTTTTATATCAATCATTTGCAATACAAAAACTGAAAGGGGAAGGAGGGTTGGTAGCTAGCCGAATATAAATGAGTACCTTCTCTTTCTTCATTTTCTGTAGATCAGCTTTGTAGTTCCGCAGTCTTTTAGCGCGTGCTCGTGCTTCATCCAATGGACTCGGTTTACTAGCCTTTCCTCTTCTTATTGGACCAACAGACTTTCTTTTATCAGAACTATTTGGAGTAGGTCTTAATTTCTGCTCTGTATCCAACATCTTAGACCCTGCTTTTGTGCGGACCAATACCCCTTTGTTCTTGTTATCTTGGGAAGGACCACCTTCAACCTGCGCCTGGATTTCATAGTCAAATGCAGGGTCATAACCCATTGACTCTCTTTCTGCTCCTCGTTCGGGCATCAAGCTCAATTCATCAAGCTGATAATTGGAATTTTTTTCTTTTTCTTCTTTTGTATGGACCTTTGGGTGGTCAAAGTGCATGTTAGTAGCATTTCTCTCAGTATTTCCTGCATCCAAGACACCAACTGACCTACATTCAACTATGTAGGAGTCATCATTATGAAACAACTTTCTTTCCAAATTATTGCTTGAATAATTTTGTCCATTGATAGCTGTCACATCTGAGAAGCGGTGCAAATTACCAGACTGGCCTGCCCTTCTAGGTAACAATAAATCATCATTGGATGACTTAGGAAATCCCTTGCTAATGCTTTGCAAATCTATGGTGCCACCTTCTTGAACTTCATGCATATCCCGCACAGTAAAATCGAAAGGATCATTGACTGAAACATGTTTTCTTCTTCTCTCACGATCAACCTTTTCCAGTTCAAACTGATCTTGGTCCATGGCATGTGTATCTTCATCTAAACCTCTCAGTAAACAATTTTGGAATGCTTGCCAGTGCCCTCCATCTGCATCCATCCTATGGTTTGTTTCTTCCTTCTCAGATGAATTCAACCTCTTCAAAGATTCCTTACGGGATCCTCTTCTTTTGGAGGCCTTCATAGATTCTTGAGCATCTTTATCTTCATCAGTTTCGGATGCAGAATCTGAATAAGACCTACTGCCAGAAGAACGTTCGGTCTTTGTTATGTAATTAACGTTCCGGATGACCACCATGCCAGATTTCTGTCTGCCTGATCGACTAGCCTTCTTCTGCCGTTCTCCAGACTGTAAACCTTCAATCTTCATATCAACTTCATCCTGAAACCTTGTTTTTGAAGAATCCATATCCCAAGTTTCAGATTCAGTATGGTTGTGTCTACTGTCCGAGGAATGTCTTCTATGCCTCATACTTTGACCACGATTTTGTCTGGAATCCTCAACAGGTGGACAGCCCGTCTGCATAAACGGGCTGTTTCCTGGATAAGTCTGATAGTAGGGTATTCCTTGTACAGCATATGGCTGAAACACTGGTAAAGCACCTGGGACAGAATGAACAGGCCAAGGGGAGAGCCCGTGATGCGGAAATTGACCTTGAATGTTTTCTTGGTAACCTGCAGTTGGTTGTCAGTCCATTAAAAACACATCTGCAAATGTGAAAACATTAACCTAAATACATTAAGGGGAAGTACATAAAATAGAAACCAATTCAATGACCTCTAGATTCTGAGTTAGCAGCTGATGAAATTGAAAAGAAGAAAGGCTCTTGTAAATGCAAAAAACAAGTTTGTTCCAAGTATGTGTATGCATGAGTTTGTGCATAAAAGAGTCTCTCTTAAAATGAGTATTATTGTAATTGTATCCATTAAGTCAAGTATAGTGCATGAATTTACAAGACCAAAATGTGCTGGGGTTGTCAGGTACCTGAATTAGTTTTCCCGTTATTTTCTGAGTCCAAATCAGTGTGGGATGTAGTGACCCTATTGGGAAGTACAATGCCTGATGTACTTATTGCAGAGAAGTCAGCACGGTTGGGTGGCACTTCGGCAGCTCCAATTTCAAGCCATTGACCACTTTCATGTTTTCTTTTCCATAGAGACATAAATTTTATACATGCATCCCTGAAATGTAACCGAAGTAGTATTAGCAAGATTGTTCAGAAATAATACGGTTTCAAAAGCCAGTTGGTGAAGAATCCAACATATCCCTAATCAATATTCTAAGTCAAAAATGGTTAAGAAAGGAAAGTATAGTTACATCAAGCGTGATGCCTCAAAGCAGTCACCAAATGCCATCAAAGCTGGCATGTAGTCAATGTCAAAACCAGCAGCAACAGCACGTGCAAATGCCATTCCTTGCTCTTTCTGCAATGACGACTTACGGGTCTCCAGGACTTTCAAAATCTGAACTCTGAAAGAGTAAATAAAGAAGTGAATACGACACAAATGGACACCTATTGAATTTTATATAATTCATAAACCACCAATTATGTATCTACTCATTCTGTAAGGTATGATCCTAGACAAGAAGGAAAAAAACTAGAAGAGAATTATAATTTACTTTGAGTTTCCTTCTGATTTGGTGCTTCCATTTGCTTCAGGCAACTGTGCATCAGACTGGCATATATCCACACAGACTGATTAAAAAATGAACCAATATAAGTTTAGGGTATTCAAGACCTCTAACCTTGTAAAGTACAATTGCTTTTTCCTCACTAGTATCCTGCTTCGTCTTCCTGCCTAAGCAAAGTACCAAATTTTCTTAGTTGCAAACAATTATAAGTTTCAGCCAAGCTTTTTAATAAACCCATATGTTAAATACAAGTTAGTTAATATGCATAATAGTAAATTGCAATTGACGTACTTGTTCTTTCAAAAGTACCTTCAGTGCTTTCTACTTGTTTTATTTGGTTTTCTTCCACCTGCCAACACATGATAACTTATTAAGACCTGTCAATTGCTTTCACCATTTTAAAAACTCTGAAATATTTACGTACAATGCTAGTCCCTATAGACTTATTTCCTTGAATTGTGATTGCCTCTTCAATTTGTAAGATTTCTAATTCAATAGTATACACACGTTCCAATATCTCAGGAGTGCTCACAAAGCGAACAAACCTACAAAAGCAGCGAAAAGCAGTTCATCATATTAAATTATATGAAATTAAATGCTGCATAGAAATATTTGTAACAAGACAAACTTTAAGTTTCCAACCTTAGAGTTACAAGTCATAAATCTATGTTTAACTTTCAAAGGATGTTTAACTTTCAAAGGCATAGTTTCACTGCCATTTTCTGAGTACTTCCCTCTTCTTTTGAAAGAGTGAGGAAAAAAGAGATATAAAAGGAATTTTGATCCAGATAATATTACAAATTGAAACAGGACGTTTAGAAAGGCATTCTAGATACATGTTGAGAACTTGAGAAATAATGCCAAATGATAACCTTGAATAAGCCTATTTAAATGAAGGATAATTAAGGAAATTTTTTTATGACAACAAGCCATACCTTTCGACAGTTCCCCTGGTAAACCATGTAGCCTGACTGGCATGCTCAGGAATAAGGACAATTGAATAATCACCCTTAGCCATTTGATCTTGAGCAGCCTTCAAGTGGGATAGAAATGGGTTTAGCAAACCTGTGGCAATTTTCTCCTTCTTTCCATTCACAGTTATAACCAAGTCAAACCTGATTTACAAAGGAGTTTAGAATTTCAAAGCAACAAGTCAGGCGAAAAACAATTTAACATTTTAACATTGTTTTGCGATAGTTTTCATACAGATCAATTAGTGACTATGAAGCACCAACTCTGAGACGGGCAACAGACGCAACACAACACAGACACGTGACACAGCTAACATCCAAAAAGTAGGACACTGGAACACCACACACACACACATATACATAAAGAAAACAGAAAACAAATTCTTAGGCCCTACCGCCCTACGCCAATGAGCTTGAAAAAAATTAACACATTTTACAAAGTAAGCACTATGTCTCAAAAAGAAAGAGCTAATCTATCTAACATTTTTCGCATCTTTCTTGATCATCATCATTGAAAAGTGTTAGAAATAATAATATAAAAAAATTATTGTGCTCAGACACCACAAAAAGGTGTCATACACGCATTAAAAAGGTATCATGTTGGTGTCCGACACCAAGACAATCCTTTGAAAGATAGGTACGTGTTTCAGAGATTAGTGACATAGTCATTAGTAAAATCAAAATTACAGTCACTTAGTAACTGTCCATTTCAGAAACTCTAAGTTCTAGTACTGAAGCTTATAACCAACAGCACTAATATATCAAAAGAACTTCAATTTTGATCACATGAAAAATTTACTACCAAATTTGAAGTTTGAACTGATGAAATCAATGACATCAGCCCCATAATGTCACAAATGTACAAGTCAGTATAGTTAGTTAGCTAATAAGTTAGACTAGCTTTCATTTCCTGTTACTAAGCTGATTGGTTAGATCACTCAGGAAGATATTAATAACTCCATATTTGCTGAATCAATTAAATCAGCACACTTGAGAGCAAAACTGAACTGAACATCTTGATGCTTAAACAACAGAAACAACATACTATCCCAAATGCCAAAAAATTAAAACCTTCACCAAATTCATTCATTTGGTTCATTGTTTTTTTCTTTCTGGGTGAGAAATGGCACAAATGGAAGAAACCTGATAACATGCTAAAATCCATTGATGAATGTGTTACTACTGTTACCTGGTTCTAGTTGGTGTGAGTTGAAACACAGCTGAATCCAACCTAGGTGAAGAAGAGTTCATTGTGACAACAAACCACCAAGTGGGTTTTCTCAGTGATCACACATAACTATTTAATATGAAGCCAAGATAGCAAAAGAAAAGGCACATTCCCAAGATGGGTTTAAGCTTCAGAGCTCAAAAGGGAAAGAGAAAAGTTGCTTAGAAAGAGGAAAATGGGGTGTGAGACAGGATCCAAGGTTGTTCTTCTTAGGAGGAGGAGGAAGAGGGACCATCAATGTTCTGCTTCTTTCTTCACACACAGATATCAGAGGCTGCGTTCGGAATTATGGAAAAGTAACGAGGGTATAAGGGGGAATTCATTGACATTTGACAAACGGCGACCGAGTGAGACGAACACATGTCTGAATCAGGCAAACACATGTCTTGTGATACCGATGTTTTTCCGGAGAAATTACGATACTGCCCTGGAATAAAAATTTCATTCAGTTGTACCGTTGGGGGTTCTAATTTAACGCTTTGTTTGTTTGGTCAGTTGCTTCGGTGTGTCATAATTCCTCAAGCAGTAATTCATTGCAACCTAATGTCGGATATTACTTTCAAAATAATCGGATTATTAAACAATGGTCGATTATGGGTTTTTTTTTTTTTAGTAATGTGGGTTAAATATGTTTTTCGTCCCTGAACTATGTGCGAGTTAATGTTTTATGTTGAGCCAGTTGGTTAGTACGTGAAAATTATATGGTTAGTCATCATGAACCCTATAAAAAAAAGTCATCATGGACAAACAACTTAACAGTTACTTTATCGTATAGTCATTTGAGATGGCATGAGGATGTTGGGCTTAGAGGTCTTTTGGGTCAACTAGAACATAAACCTCACAGCTTGACATATAAATGTACTATACAATACGTTTAGTTGTATTTTTCATCATAATTTAACGTGATTGTGCGATTTGAACCTCCCAACTAGATTTAAAAGTGGCATGAGTCTCCCCACTTTTTGTTTCCTTCTAACCCTCTTTAATTTATTATTTAAAATTTTGAGTGCCACAAATTTAGAAGTGTGACTCACAAATTTAGAAATGTGACTCAAATACTTGACCATAATTTTATTTTTTTAAATTGTTTTAAGATAAAAAATGTTCATATATTTTATTCTTAAAAGTTACTTTCAAGTTAAAGCAACAGTCTTGAAGTTTTACCTTTTTTAGAAGGAAAATAATTTTATTTCATCATAAAAACCTTCGAGACCCGAACAAGGGACAAGAAGGGGAGACAACTAAAATAAAAGAGGGGCCCAAAACTTTTACAAAGCAGAAAAAATAAAAGCTCACCAAAGCATTACCCAACACATACCCCAACCGAAATACAACTTATAAAAACACAACAGAGAAAGAAGGCTCACAAAGCCAAAAAAAACAAGCAAACAAAACAACCCCTCTCAGATACTAAGAAGAGAACATCATCTTAAGTTCTTCCTCTAACCCACGAATAGCTTGAATGCCATTGTCCGGGTTAAAATAACTTTTGGGTCATATTCACTCACTCACTTGAAATTCATCATTGTTGCACTGAACTCCTACTTATTATTAACAGACACTAATAACCTCCTTTAAGGTTTATCATTATCGCATCGACTTCCTCTAATACTTATTATTATAAAAATTACCACCCTCTCTATCATTCTAAATGATTTATGAATGAGTCGATCTCAATGTATTTTACAAAATAGAATGTAATTACAATAATAATAAATCTCATAGGAGCTGAGTGCAATTTACCCTAACTTCTAAGTTAAGGAAATAAAAATTATCAAAAAACTTCTATTAAAAAAAGTTACTTGAAGTTTAACTAAAAGTAAGTAACAAAATTTTGAGGAGAATAAAATAAGTTGGTTCAAACAATATGAACAACATTTTTTACTAAGCTTGAACAAAGCTTATGGATATACTCTAGCTTAGTAGCTTAATTATGGAGAGAAATCAATCAAAGCGAACGATTAAGCATGAAATGTTGCTTTTACTCATCCTAATCAATGCTTCCTTTGCCAAGCACTCAGCTGCTTCTTGTGGATCCTCTATGTGCCTGATAAGATTCACAGCCTCTTGATTCTTCATCACCTGTAAAAATACTTAGATTCATGAGCTATTTTTAAAGAACCACATTCTATTGACCAAGTATACTAAGTTATAATATTTAATCTTAAGGTTTACCTCCCATATGCCATTGCTTGCTAAAATCAAAAATTCAGTGTCAGAATCGATCCAATCCCCTCCCACGACAACTTCTGAGCCATTACAATGCTGTTTTTTACCTGTTGTGTTTCCTGATTCACATGCTATTCTTATGAGATGTGTGAACAGAAACTTGTGCCCTTATGAATGAACAAAAGAAATAAAATTCTCATTTCAAATTGAATGCAAAAGAAGGGATAATAAGGAGCACAGTGAAGCGAGGAAAAAGTTTGATTCACACCCAATTTTCACCCACAACCCGAGTGATATAATAGTGATGCAATATAAAAAGAAGAAAGAAATAAAAAATAAAGCAAGCCCAATTAACTGATATAAACGTGTGTTTGGTTTCATATTTGAGAATCTTAGAATTAATTTACATTGAATAAAATCAATTTTAAGTGGTTATATAGATATTTGTCATCAACATACAAAATTGACTTTAGCTCCACAACCAATTTTGCGAGAAGTTAGAAAGAGTAACTTTTGCAGTAAATATCGCCTACGGAATTTTATAACTTTATTTCACAACATTGTCCTATAAAAATCACTTTCCCTATAAACATATCTAATTAAAAATCTCGAGTTTCAACTCACTTTTACCATAATCAATTTTACCAAAACTAATTATATCCAAAAACAATGCGCAAAACATTGTTCCAAAATCCAAACACACACTATAACAACAACCACAATCAAACCTTTCATGTTCGGATCATCTTCTCTTTTTTCAGTTTCCAGAATCAATTCTGAGACTCATAAGTTACTCACATAAGTTTTTCTTCATAATTAATTCTGAATTCAGTATCAATTGAGCTGTGAGTAGCTTCTGAATTTTATAATTGACAAGTGTTTCTCATGAAAGAGAAATTGATGCAAACATTCTCTTAATTGAATCAGCTACATGAATTACTTTTAAATCAGCTGCATGCATTCTAATAGCGATTAAAAGATGTATGTACTTGATAATGATACCTGAAAATAGTTTGCGATACCAATGTCTCTTAGGCGATTGATTATATCTGCCAGTTTTCTGATAAGCTTTACCATCTCTGCACAAAACAGTTCTGTAATCTCCCATGTTGGCTATCACAAGTTTCTCACCATTTATCACCATCACAGATGTTGACCCTGTTATGCATGCCTCCTCTAATTTATGTCCCTCTCTTGTCTTAGTTTTTGCGCCTAGAAAAGCTCTCTTGAGTGTTTCTTTGATTTTTCTCCTCATGTGAGACTAGATATATTTAATTAAAGCATCAAAAACACATAAGAGTCAAGAAATATAGGAGAAAATAGGGATACAGCGGCTTAATCGAAATCTCTTTGTTTACATGTCATATTTTTACAAGCTCGAATCTCGGAAAAGTTATTTATTGGATGGGTTTTTAATTTTATAGTTCCCTAAATGAGTTTACACAACGACAAAAACTAAAAAACACAGTAAAGTTTGGACCCGGATTCTCCGAGGTAGAATCCTAAGTGTAGTAAGGGATCTGTAGCAATCCGTTAGGATTTAGAGAGGTTGATATACACTTAAAATAGTCTCTTTAATATAAATCGTGCAATCTTGATCGAACGGCACATTAAATTCAGAATTCGCAATTGGAAGGTAATCCAAATTTTGGCTTAACTGCACTTTTGGTCCCTCACGATTACGAAAGCCACGATTCCGGTCCCCAACAAAATTTTATTGCATGGAGCGTCCCCCACGTTATGCTCCATTAACAACTTTGGTCCCTCCCCTCTTTTCCATCCAAAAACTAACGGTTCTAGGGACCAAAAGTGCAATTAAACTAATAAAAGGAATTTTAAAATAAAAATAAAATAAAAACCCAGAAACATTAGTATTGTTCTTCATCATCATCTTCTTCCTCTTCAATTTCATCATCTTCAAACCCAAAACCCAGAAAATCTATGAAACCCCAAATTAAGTAAAACCCAAAATACCCACACTTTTTCCCCTCTATCACCCTGTCTCTCATCATTGAATCACTCTCCATCACCTAACCTTTCGAGATCTGGTCATAGTGTGAGAACCTTTCGAGATCGTTGGCGGTGTCGCTCAACCCACATCTGTTTCATGGTCATTCCAGTTAAGAGGAAAATAGAACCCAAAACCCAGATTTGTTGCAAATCTCTGGAAAGAGAGAGATGTCAATAGGTGTTCCCGAAAGGGGGAGATTGATCAAAGAGTGAGGGAGAGGAAGGAACCAGAGATTCAAAGAGAGGGGAGATGAGAATGAGTGAAAGGAGAGAACGTAAGAAAATGAGAAACAAGGAGATTGTGGGAGAGAGGTCGAGATCGAGATTGATCGGGATCAAGATCAATGGGTATGTCTGAATAGGAATTTCAGTAAAGCTTTCATGATTGGTTCTTTAGAAATTGGGGGTGCAAGAGGAAGGAAAATGGAAGGAGAAAAATTGAAGGTGAAGAAGTGATCTCTGCCCAGATATTGATCAAGTTCAGTGGTGGTATGGCATGTGTGATGGTGGTGGCCGGTGGGGGTGAGGAAAGGGTTGGTGGTTCTGGAAAAGTTGAAGAAGGTTGAAAGTGTGGATGGTATTCATGTTTTATGAGTTTTAATTTTAATATTTAATTTTTAATTCTTTTTTAGGAGAGAGAAACGTTTGAAAACTAACGGAATAGAGGGTCCGGACTAAAGTTGCTAACGGAGCATAACGTGGGGGACGCTCCATGCAATAAAATTTTGTTGGGGACCGAAATCGTGGCTTTTGTAATCGTGGGGGACCTAAAGTTTAAACATGGTACTCTATTTCAGTCAAAGTTTAATCAGGTTATTAAAATTCAGTAAAGTCTGGGTTCCGTAGTTGTCCAATCAAGTTCGTATATTTCAAAACTAAAGAGACATTTTAGTTTTACTAACCTCTTAAATTTGAGATCGGACAAACTTGATCGGATGGTTGTAGTCCATTGGCTTTACTGAATACAGAATTTCCTACAATGAATCTTGGACTGGGCGGGACATAAAGAAGATTATGTCTCGCCCAAAATGAACAATAAACCATTGACGATAGCCAAGGCGGGAAAGGCAACATGACGAGCTTCATTGCCCTCCCTTAGGTGATGGACCCACAAGCCAGCTGGAAGATTCCTTTGGATTTGTCTTATGTGTACGGGGATTTGGGCCCTGATTGTCAGGCCCAAATATAGGAAAGATCCATATCATGACCACCCCCTCTATAAAAGGGGAGGTCATCCACTTGTACGAGACCAACTTTTTCAGCATTAATGAGAATATTCCTTTTATGGTAGTTTTGCTATTTTAGTGCTCTGCTAGGGTTTACCTTTTGTCTTTCTCTTACATAAGCTTGCCCTAGTACAGAACATTGGCGCCGTCTGTGGGGAAGACTCAGCTCTTCCGGTGACAGAAGGAGGAATCGCGAGCCATGGAGACTCGTTCATACGGCGTAGGTCGGCGCGATCATCGCCGGCGCGGTGGTGGTCGACACGGCGGTCGCGCCGGCGGACGAAACAACAACCGTCCCGTACTGGACGACCAAGAGCAGGAAGCTTCCTCGGAGGGGGTCCACTCAGTGGCGCCGTCGCCGGCGTCATTGGTGAATGCAGCTCCGGGAAGACCTTCAGATCTGATCGCTAAATCAGATCCAGGTGTTCGGCGGCGTTCAACGCCGCCTGACTACGTGAACTTGGAAGATCTTAAAACAACTGCTCCACGGAGAGTGCAAGAGGCAGTGACAGGTATCACGCCTGCGGCTTTGCAACAAATGTTAGATACCTTGCAGAAGGTGCAGTCCCAAAACGAGCAGTTGCAAGCCCAAGTTGAGTATCTTACTCAGCGGCAGAATTTTAAGCAAGAACAACGCCTGGAGGCGGAGGATGTAGTTGAATTCCAACCTTTTGTTCCAGCCATCACTAGGGTGGACATTCCAAAGCACCTGCAAACCATGGCATTAGACGCCTTTTCGGGCGAATCTGATCCTATGGAGCATCTTAGATACTTCAATACTAAAATGGTGATCGGCGGGGCGTCGGATGCGGTAAAATGTCGATTATTGCCTTCCACGTTCAAGGGCATGGCGATGCAGTGGTTCATTCGACAACCGCCCTTCTCCATTGATAATTTCACTGATCTGTCCACTAAGTTTCTGACTCAATTTTCCGCCAATAAAACCACAAAAGCAACAATGTTTGATCTTATCAGCATACATCAGCAACCAGGCGAGAAATTAAAAACCTACATGGCACGCTTCAGCAAGATGGCGGTGCAGTTGGAGGATGAAAATCCAGATGTCTGTTTGGCGTCATTCAAAAATGGCCTTCGGGCGGGAGATTTGAATAGAGACTTAACAAGGCGACCGGCGAAGGATATGATGGATCTTCGCGCTCGTGTTCAAGAGTTCATATTGATTGAGCAAGATGACCAGAAGAAACAAGAAAGAGAGGAAGGACGTAAGCAGTCTCAATCTGGCGGTGTTTCACAAGACAAATCTAAGGCGGGGAAGGAAACCAGGATAGCGCAAACCCCCCGCGTACCAAGACCGGGACCATACCACAACTCTAAACCTGGCTTTCAAAATACATGGCACAGAAATTCACAAGGTCCCGCTGCTGCCACAGCTGGTCAGCCTGGTGCTTCGCCAACGCCAATCCCACTTACTAAGTTGAATGCACCCTTAAGTACCATTTTAAGGGCGGTTGGACAGACCAACGTTGTGCAGTACCCACCACCCCCACGGCGACCGCCAGCTAACGTGGACACCAATAGGTGGTGCGAGTACCACAGAGCGTTGGGGCATACGACAGATAATTGCTGGAATTTAAGGCGGGAAATTGATCGCTTGATTAAAGCTGGCCATTTGGCAAACTTTGTCAAAGACACAGCAGCGCCGGAGGTAGCTAAAATCACTCAAGGGGACAAAGGTAAAGGTAAAGAGATAGTTGAAGAGTTGGGCGATCCTGCTGGGGAATGCTCATCTATTGCAGGAGGATTTGGCGGGGGTGCAATTTCAAGTAAGGCTAGAAAACGCTACGTAGCGGCAGTACACTCAGTACAGGAGTCGAACGAAGGCGAGTGTTGGGTGAATCATTCCCCTATTATATTCACCCCTCAGGATTTTGCGCATGTAATTCCCCATGACAACGATCCAATTGTGGTAACAATTAGGGTTAACAATTATGTGACAAAGAAAGTATTCTTAGACCAGGGATCTTCGGCAGACATCATCTATGGAGACGCCTTTGATCGCCTGGGACTAAAGGAATCAGATTTGAAACCATACAGGGGAACTTTGGTGGGATTCACAGGAGACCGTGTCAGTGTGCGGGGATACGTCGAAATTCCGACTGCCTTTGGAGAAGGAGAGTTTGTCAAGAAGTTTCAAGTAAAGTACTTAGTATTGGCGTGTAGAGCCAATTACAACGTACTCTTGGGGCGAGACACCCTCAATAAGGTCTGCGCGGTCATCTCAACTGCTCATTTAACTGTTAAATATCCCGCCTGCAACGGGAAGGTCGGGATATTGCGTGTAGACCAGAATGCAGCAAGGGAATGCTATTTGAGGAGCGTGGCGCTCTATGGGCGGAAGGCCGCCAAGGAGAGCCACCGAATTACAGAAATCTTCCCACAAGAAGGATTTAGCTTGGACCCAAGAGATGATGCTGATGATTTTCGCCCACAACCGCTGGAAGAAACCAAGCAGGTGCAAGTCAAGGACAAGTTTCTAAAGATTGGCAGTGGGTTGACAACAGAACAAGAGGACAGACTAATCACCCTTCTGGGTGATAATCTAGATCTCTTCGCATGGACCATCAATGATGTACCAGGGATTGATCCCAAGGTGATCACCCACAAGCTAGCCATACGACCAGGGGCGACCCCGGTCATCCAACCAAGGCGAAGAATGAGTGAAGAAAAGAACAAGGCTGTGCAAGTAGAGACTGAAAAATTGATCAAGGCCCGCTTCATCCGTGAGGTACAGTACCCAACGTGGCTCGCCAATGTTGTAATGGTCAAGAAGGCCAATGGGAAATGGCGAATGTGCACGGACTACACGAGCCTGAACAAAGTGTGTCCCAAAGATTCGTACCCACTTCCCAATGTTGACAAGCTTGTGGATGGAGCTTCAGGGAATGAACTTTTAAGTCTCATGGACGCTTATTCGGGCTATAATCAGATTATGATGCATCCCTCGGATGAGGAAAGTACAGCATTCATGACCAATCAGGCGAACTATTGTTACAAGACAATGCCTTTTGGTTTGAAGAATGCAGGAGCTACGTACCAACGGCTCATGGACAAAATTTTTTCAAAGCAAGTAGGCAGGAATATGGAGGTGTATGTGGATGACATGATTGTAAAATCCGCCAGGGCTAGTGATCATGGCGGCGACCTTAAAGAAGCGTTTGATCAGTTAAGAACATATCAAATGAAGTTAAACCCTGAGAAGTGTTCTTTTGGGATCCAGGGAGGAAAATTCTTGGGATTTATGTTAACATCAAGAGGAATAGAAGTAAACCCAGATAAGGGAAGGGCGATCTTGGAAATGAAAAGCCCAACAAGTATAAAGGAGGTTCAGCGTTTGACAGGGCGAATGGCCGCCTTGTCACGTTTCTTGCCAATGGCGGGTGACAAAGCGGCCCCGTTCTTCACATGTTTAAAAAAGAATTCAAAGTTTCAGTGGACAGAGGAATGCGAACAAGCTTTTACCAAATTGAAAGAAACATTGGCCACATTACCGGTACTCTCCAAGCCAACACCAGGCGTTCCATTAGTGCTCTATTTGGCGGTTACTGACAAGGCGGTAAGTACGGTTTTGCTCCAGGAAGAAGGAAAAAAGCAGAAAGTTATATATTTCGTGAGCCATACTTTACAGGGGGCAGAATTGCGGTACCAAAAAATTGAAAAGGCGGCTTTGGCGATTCTGAAAACTGCAAGGCGCCTCAGACCTTACTTCCAAAGTTTCCAAGTCAAAATTAAAACTGATGTTCCCTTAAGGCAAGTACTTCAGAAGCCTGATTTATCAGGGCGATTGGTTAGCTGGTCGGTTGAGCTGTCAGAGTATGACTTACAATATGAGCCAAGGGGCCAAGTCACAGTCCAGAGTTTAATTGACTTCGTGGCGGAATTAACACCCACTGAAGGAGAGAAGACTCAAGGAGAATGGGTCCTGTCTGTGGATGGATCCTCTAATAACACTGGAAGTGGGGCGGGAATAACAATCGAAAGTCCAGATAAAATGATCATTGAACAGTCTCTCAAGTTCGAGTTCAAGGCGAGCAATAATCAATCTGAGTACGAGGCTCTAATTGCCGGCTTAAGGTTGGCCATTGAATTGGGAGTCCAGAAGTTATTTATCAAAGGAGATTCGCAGTTAGTGGTTAAACAAGTGAAAGGTGAGTACCAGGTGAAGGATCCGCAACTGTCCAAATATTTGGAAGTGGTGCGCAGATTGATGATGGAGGTCAAAGAAATCAAAATAGAACATGTCCCGAGGGGACAAAATGAGAGGGCTGATGTGTTGGCAAAGTTGGCAAGCACAGGGAAATTGGGCAACTACCAGACAGTCATTCAAGAAACCCTGCCTCGCCCGAGCATTGATTTGGTAGAAATAAAGTTGAAAGCTGTAAAGTCAGTCAGTGAGGGCGAGGTATCTTGGATGGAATCGATTAAAACCTTCTTAGAGAACCCACCAAAGGAGGATGATTTGAACACGAGAGCAAAACGAAGGGAAGCCAGTTTTTACACACTGGTGGATGGAGAGTTGTATCGGCGAGGAATCATGTCTCCTATGCTCAAATGTGTCGATATCAAGGACGCCCTCGGAATAATGGCGGAAGTCCACGAAGGCGTGTGTTCTAGTCATATTGGCGGGCGATCCTTGGCAGTTAAGGTGATAAGAGCAGGATTCTATTGGCCAACGATGAAGAAGGATTGTTTGGAGTATGTTAAGAAATGTGAAAAATGTCAAGTCTTTTCTGACCTACACAAGGCTCCACCAGAAGAATTAACAACCATGATGGCGCCTTGGCCGTTCGCCATGTGGGGGACCGATATTTTAGGACCATTCCCTGTGGCGAAGGCACAAATGAAGTACATCATCGTCGCGGTTGATTACTTCACTAAGTGGATAGAGGCTGAGGCAGTAGCAACTATCACGGCCGCTAAGGTCAGGAGCTTCTTATGGCGAAGGATTATTTGTAGATTTGGGGTTCCCAGGGCATTAGTAATGGACAACGGAACACAATTCACAAGTAGTGTTACCCGAGAATTTTGTACAGAAATGGGAATCGAGATGCGATTTGCCTCTGTAGAACATCCACAGACCAATGGGCAGGCTGAATCGGCTAACAAAGTTATCCTGAAGGGTTTAAAGAAGAAACTGGATGAGGCAAAAGGGCTTTGGGCGGAGGAACTACCAGGCGTTCTTTGGGCATACAACACCACGGAGCAGTCAAGCACAAAGGAAACCCCGTATCGTCTAACTTATGGAACTGACGCCATGCTCCCAGTGGAAATTGAAAATCAAAATTGGCGAGTGGCTCGGTTTAATGAAAATGACAACGGAGAAAACTTAATAGCAAATCTAATTATGCTGCCCGAGGAACAACGAGAGGCCCACATAAGAAATGAGGCGGGAAAAGTGAAGGTGGCAAGAAAATTCTCAACAAAAGTGGTGCCAAGAAAAATGAGGGTAGGAGACTTAGTGCTCCGAAAAAATACAATGCCCGATAAACACAACAAACTCTCACCCAACTGGGGCGGGCCTTACAGGATTATTGGCGATGTTGGAGGAGGAGCTTATAAGTTGGAACAACTAAGCGGTCAAAAGGTTCCACGAACATGGAACGCCTCTCATCTAAAGCAGTATTTTAGTTAGTAGAAACAACAAATGTGAACAAGGTCGCACTCTTTTTCCCTTTCTTTGGAAAGGTTTTTAATGAGGCGACAATTGTAATGAAGGGACAATTGTTCCCATACGAAAGAAAATTAATGAAAAGATCATTTCAACAGAATCATATATGTTTTGAATTTTTATTACGAGTTCATGCAATGCAAATCGTATCAAGGTATGCAATACCGCGAGTAAACCTTTCGGAATAAGAAAGTATCGCCTTCAAAAGTTAAAAGCCTTGGCAATTCTAGTGGCCACTAGAAACCAAGCCTCGTCGAAAAATCGGCTAAGGTATATAACAACGAAAGTTGGGAACAACTAAAAACAACGAATGAACTTAAGATGATATCCATTTAAAGTAGAAAAAAGGGGGCGATGCCCATACATGATTTGGAATGAAAATAAAACAGGGCAATGCCCAAAGAAAAATTTCAACTTCGTAAAATAAAAACAAATTCAAGCCAGGTTCTCGTTGTTGGCGTTGTTGCCCTGGCTTGTCCCAGCTTGAGGATCTTCCTTCCCTTGATCCTCGTTCCTGTGCTGCTCATTCCCATCCTCGCCATCTTCCTCAGGCTCACTCTCATCATTGAATTGGGGAAGGAGATCGAGGCTAATGTCATCATCACCAACTACTTGACCATCCTTGATCTCCTTCAGCCACCCAATGCGGGAAAGATCAAAGCCCGGCTCAACTACACTGATCTGCTCTTTGGCCGCCAGAAAGCCTTGAGCATATTGGAGAGAAGCACGCCCTAGGATGGAAGCATTCAGGCGATCATGTTTCTTCTCCAACTTTTGATATTTGGCTTGAATGGCAGTGTGCTTGTCATTTATGGCTTCTTTAAGAGACTTGGTCTTTTGAAGAAGCAGGTCCGAAGCAGCCAAGTCTTCAGTTAATTTAGCACACTTCTCCTCAGCAGATTTCAGCTTGTTGTTGGCGGTCTCAGCATCAGTTTTAGCCCGTTCATAGGCTGTCTTGTAATCAGCTGCCTTCTTCTCAAAACGGTTTTTGGCTGAGATCAACTCTTTCACACACTGAGCCATTCCCGCTACAGTACTGGCGGCAGACAGTGCGTGATGGATCGCCATGGAAGCAATGTTGGGGGGACCCTGACCGGAAATGTCCTTGTGAATCCGGTTGTCAAAAGTACGGGTCATGAATTCCAGCCCATTGAAGTGAGGATCCGACAAGCTCAGCAAGGGGGGAGGAGCTTCGCCACCAATGGCTGAACTAGGCCCAGCCTGGCCAAATGGAGTTGATGGGCGGTTGATCAGCGTGCTTGAATCTTGTTGAGGGGGCGGGACATTGTCATGTCCCTTCTTTTTCTCAGCGGGACGACTTTTTGAATCAAGAGTTGATTGGTGGAGAGGCTTACCACCAGCAGCACCTGAAGTTTTTTGACGTTTAGGGTCCCTGACGTTGTCAGAACCCGAGGTACCTTCATTCTTCTTCTTCTGCTCAGTTTCGGCGGCCCTCTTTTTCGCCGCCGCAGCAGACTGGGCGAGGTACTCCTTCATCTTGAGTGGGTTCGCGTCAACCTTGCCTTTTCCCATCGTAGCTGTACGGAAAACATCAATTAGACGAGATACATGAACAAAAAGAAAAAGAAGTTACGTACAAAGATTATAAACTTACTAAAAAATTGATTTAAAGTGCCGGATTTCGACGCCTCAATCAAGTCGTGACCGGAAATTACTGGTAGTGTGCGGAGGTAATCGGCGACGCCTTGTTCAGATTCATCCAAGGCGTCGTATGAAACAGATATTTTTCGGCGAGGGTTCTTTGTCCAGTAAAAAGGGAAGAGGGGGTTATTGTCAGAATCTCGGAACAAGTTCTTTATTTCGGGCGACTCCACAACTTTAAAGTATTTCTTCTGCCATACTTTGTAATGGCTTTTAAGGGCGGTAAACCGACTCATGTTCTTACGGGCTAATAGTGGAACCCATTTCACAGAAGTAGGTTTAGTGGTGACTGATTTATAGAAAAGGAAGAATAAGGGATAGGTTGGAGTGAAACTCAAGTGTTCACAAAGAATTTCAAAGCAGCGGAGGAAACCCCAGGCGTTGGGCTGGAGTTGGCAAGGCGCCACATTCAGAAAAGAAAGAACGTGACATATAAACGGCGAGAAAGGAAGTTTAATGTTTAAATCTAAGAAGAAGTAGCCATAAACAAAGAAAAAATCGGGCGATCCATCGTCTGGTTCTTTACGCAACAGAACACAGTCATCTTCGCCACATGGGAGGACATTCAACAGATGATCTTCATTATTCGAGGTGGCGGGATCTATCTTCGTGAACCCTTGAGCAGAAATTCGAAGCGAACTAATGCTCCCAACGCTGCTCCAGATAGAATGCAACAGACATTTATCTTCAACTAAATGCACGTCAGAGCGCCATTCAGGTGAAGACAAATCTCCGTTAGAGGAGAGAATTGAGTCTACAGAGCCGGCGGGACCGGAATCATCATGGGTAGAAGGCGAGGAATGAATTTCAATTATAGAAGGGGCGACAACTTCCTCCTCCGTGGAGGGTGAAGAAAGTTCTAGGGAAGAAAGGCTAGCGTTTGGTAAAGACATGCGAGGCAGTTTCATAAAAAGAAGATGAACAGAGTTAAAAGTAAAAAGAAGATGAACAGAGTTAAAAGAAGAAAGAAGATGAACAGAGTCAGAAAAAAGAAGTAAACGAAGAGTCTCAAGAAAGAGAAAAACTAACCAGAGGGAGAAACGTGAATTTGAGAAAGGAGAACGTCGGCGATAGGGGAGCACCGCGCAATGACGACGGCCGGAGGAAGAAAAGGTTCACCGGAGTTCAAAGAAGAGAATGAAAGCTGCGGTGAAAAGGGTTTTCAGAGCAAAAGTGAAAAATGAAAAGTGAAAAGGGGATTTTATAGAGAGAAAGGAAGAGAGAGAATGAGTGGGGGAAGATCGTGGGATCGTGGGATTTGAAATTCGAAAAGTTAGGAAGCGAAAAGACATTACTCCTCGAGACGCGCAACTGAAGATTGCATTTATAACAAATGATGACGAAATCCCGGAAAATAAGGATACGTGCGTCAGTTGAAAAGACGTGGTTGACGGTTATGATTAATGGCGACATATCTTTGAAACGGCAACAAAGGTGGCGAAGCGTGAAAATGGCGATGTAACAACGAAGGTAAAATGGCGATGAACGAATAAACAATAGAGGCGAACTACTAGGTAACATGATGAAGACATTTCAACTCTTTACTCGAGTCTCATGTCTTGGGGGCATGTGGACTGGGCGGGACATAAAGAAGATTATGTCTCGCCCAAAATGAACAATAAACCATTGACGATAGCCAAGGCGGGAAAGGCAACATGACGAGCTTCATTGCCCTCCCTTAGGTGATGGACCCACAAGCCAGCTGGAAGATTCCTTTGGATTTGTCTTATGTGTACGGGGATTTGGGCCCTGATTGTCAGGCCCAAATATAGGAAAGATCCATATCATGACCACCCCCTCTATAAAAGGGGAGGTCATCCACTTGTACGAGACCAACTTTTTCAGCATTAATGAGAATATTCCTTTTATGGTAGTTTTGCTATTTTAGTGCTCTGCTAGGGTTTACCTTTTGTCTTTCTCTTACATAAGCTTGCCCTAGTACAGAACAAATCTGAATACTAAAGTCTATCCTATACCAATATAGACACAATCACATTATTTACAATAGCTGGACGAGGCATATAGTTTGTCACAAGAATTTATGGAAAACCATACAGTATAATCACAAAGCAAAAGCATTATTCCTTTGGTTAAGCAAAGACAGAGTATGCTTGAGAAAAAAAGAACACAGTATGCATATAATGATTGATTACCTCTTTGAGCATCTTGTCAAAAAAATGGGATTGCAGATACTTGGTAACCCCATCTCCAATTAGAGCATCAAAGATTCCAAAATACCAAATTTCAGTGTGATCCATTTGCTCTCTCTGTATCACAACTGAATCAAACTCATCAGAATCACCTTTGATCACATTATGCTCCACCACATGATGACCATGTGTTATTGGCATCATCCATGAAGGCTTATTTGCAACCCCACGATTCCTTTTTCTGCCTCCATTCCCTAAGAAAAAGTGTTTCACCCTAAATGCCTGTGCAACCCAGTGGAGGACTAATCATTGATTGAATAAGCATTTAGCAATATCATGGAGAAGAAACCAAAAAAACAAGTAATCAATTTTTTCTCTCTTGAAGGCCACTACCCAATTTAGCAAAGATATGGTTTAAATGTCACTCTATGAGGGAAAAAAATCTCTTCGATGAGACTACCCAGTTTGATTACACATGGTTCATTTTTAAATACATTTTCTTTAGATTAGGTCTATAACGAATTTGAATCCTCTGCCGCGACAGACAACTAACCACGACACTCAATTCTTATATATCTATTAGACTATTACTATATTTCTCATATATTTGAAAAGACTTCAATGTAACAGTGTAGTGGAACAGGGAAAAAACATTGACCTACCTTGAGCTTGATACGAAAATCTCTCATTCCCATGTGTAGATGAGTAGACGATGATTTGATGGGTAAAGGATGATCCGAGAAAGTAAAATCAAAATTTTCGGATGGAAAATAGATAGGCGTTGCTTATATTGGTTTGTGGTGATATTCAATTCAATGGAGGTGTTGAATCAGGTAGAGAAGTTGCTGCTCAATTGAAAGATTTAATTGCCTTTAATTATCCGTTAGGAGGATATTTTGAATCACAAGTAACCGTCTTGATCTACTTCTTGAAGTCTTTGAACCAACAACAAAAAAGGAATTAAGTAGAAAGAATCAAAATTCCATCATTTTTTAAGTATTATTTCCAATTATTAAGTGAGAAATAAATCAAATAATAAAAGCTAATTTAGGGATGAGATTAATTTATATGCACCGACGGTGTAAATAAGTTTTACACCATCATTCAATCACATCCCTCTATTTTATTATCAGACAACTAGTTTTGAATTTAATAATATCTAAAATAGAAAATAGAAGGTTGTGATTGAATGATGGTGTAAAACCTTTTACACCCATCAGTGCATAGAAATCAATTTCATTAAGAATTAGGATTCTTTCAAATACCACATTAATAAATTTTTAGGCTTTGAAAAAGATTGAGATCTTATCTAATAACTTTTTTACTTAAAACATTTAACTATCGTTTTAAAAAAGAATGGAGTAACTAGATATCTTTAGTGGCTAAGAGTTGATTTGCTTTGTATTTTTATTTTTCCTCCTTTTTTTGGGCATTATGAAACGTTTGAAATTGAGATTATCCAAATAACCCTTTTTTTTCAGATTATCCAAATAACCTTTTTTTTAACAATCCAAATAACCTTCGATACTAGACAATTTAAATTTTCCGATGCATAAAAAAAGATACTAGACAATTTGTAGTTTTGACACGGAATTATCTTGTTCTGATCAAAAGATACAAAATCATGATTCGCGCCTCTTTGGTAGTTCATCCAAATATATAAATAAAAGTAATCTCTTGATATATACTATATTCAAACTTTCTTTTTAAATTGTACAAGGATTTAAAATTTTAAATGAGCTTAGAATATAAGGTCAAAGCTTATTATTTTATTACTTTAATTTATTTGAAATTAACCGACAATATTGTGTAACATAGTTGGTAGGTAGGTGAATTTTTTAAAATGTTTAATCTAGAATTTGATTCATTTTCTTTCCTAAACATTGTAAATAGAAAAATCTTTTTTTTACCTATAGAAAAAATTTGTTGGGAAAACTGGAAAAGATATCTTGAGAAAAAATGTATTTGAAATCATTAAATATTTACATTATCTATAAATAATTACATACCTACTAAAATGGGTAAAGCTAACAAGTAAACAAAAAAATTGTTTTAAATATTAGGTAGAGAAATTTTTACGTCTGTAATCCTATCTAACTTGAATAAAATCTATATATATATGTAAAGCTCACTTGAGCTAAAAGTATTAAATGCATTAAAGAAAGAAAGTTAAAAAAATTTCTATTCAACTTCCAATATACATCCACTTATTAGTAATTATTAATTAGTGATTGTTAAACTTTTCAAATTCTAATATTTTAAATTAAATATTAATATTATTTTAATTTTAATTATTAATTTCTACATGAGGGAAATTTAACTGAAATTGACTAACTTTACATTAACAAAAATATTAGATTTATTTCTGCTTCCTAAATTTGATTATTCCTGCTTCCTAAAAAAAATATTAGATAGTTAATAGTATTTTTATACTTCTTTTTAATTTTAAGACTTTATAATTTTTTATATATTAAAATTAAAATTTATTTTATAATAATTATACATCATAGGTTGAGGAATTTTTAAAAAATAACAAATAAAACTTATTAATATTTTTTACACTACTTACTAAAATGTAAAAGTTACTTTTAATTAACCTTTGTATTAACATTTTCCTTTGTAGTAAATAAATTAAATTAAAATATTAAAAATGAATCAATTTTTCTAAGTCATTAGCTATTCAACTACCTACAAAAATGTATAACACAATTGAAATTTTGTTATAAATACACCAAAAAACTAAAAAAAAAATTATTTGTATTATATACATTAAACTAAACTAAAAATTGATCAATAAATTTTTTAGATCAATTATTTATTCAACTACCAACTAAATTTACATTTTTGTTGTATAAGGTAGAATAGAACATGACAAAAGACTCCTGAAATATAATACTTTAGTTCTTTAAAAAAGAGCGGAAAAAAAAGATTAACAAGACACTCTAATAAGCAATAGCTACGCATTAATATAATCATTTAATAAAATATTTAATTAGATACAAAAATATTTTTAAAAAATATGTTATCCATAGTAATTTATTTTTTATTTAATTATCATTAAAATTTTAATGAAATATATTAAGCAGTAAAATCTTCCTACCTTTGCATTAAAATAAAGGAAGAAATAAAAAATTTCTTTGTAATTAATATATTAAATAATAAAATAAAAAAACTGAAAATTTGTATTTTCAAAAGTAATTCAACAACCTAAATTGAATAATAATATTCATAAACTTAAAAATTGACTTGAATTTTGCATTAGGGAAAAATAACGAAAATTAAACTTGATTAATGAAAAAATAATGTTATCAATAAATAATTTAAATAAAATTGTTTAAATTGAAAAACGACACTATAATGTATTTACTATTAACTATAATGTATGTGTGTTTTATTTGACGTACAAATCTCAATATAATTTTATGATCTTATAATATATTAGTAAAAACAATTTTGAGCAAGGTTAATAGATATATTACGCCAAAGTTAAATAAATATAAATTTACAATGTACATAATACTTAATCTATTTAATTTATATCTTATTATAGTTGAAAAAGATGATATTACTTTATTTTTCTCAATTTTAATATGTGTAAATTTGTTTGGGAAATTGTGATTGTCCTTCCCAAAAAATGACTTTCTGAGTAAAAAGTACAAAAAATGGTTAAACAACGTCTTTGATGGCATTTAAAACTTATTGCTTATTTTTTTCAAATGGACTGTATTATATTTCACATTATTAAATAAATAAATAAATATCTTATATTTTTAAAATAATCCAATGCTGATTATTAAATATTAATTATTAAATTTGAGTAATATAAATTTATTTACAAAGAGAACTCTAATAATATTTATTGAAAAGTCTTTTTTTCTGAAATGATTGAAATGTTGAACTCTACTAATATTTATTGAAAAATATTTTAATATTTATGTAATAATTTAAACTATAATCATTATTATTTAATGTTAAAAATGTTGTAAAGAAACCCATGCAACGCACGGGTATAATATCTAGTTATCTCAGTATAGTAATAGAACACATATAACTTAAAAGAAACTCCAAGTTAAAGTTTTCAAAATATTAAATATTTATTTATTAGCAGCTAACTTTTATACATTCAGTGATATACTTGTAATAAATAATTTTTAGTTATGATACTTTAAGTCAGATAAAGGTGTAGTACTTTAAATGATATTTAAACTAAGACATTGATTAATAATACTCATAATGTTAACACATTACACATATATTATTTACTCTTAAGTTCAATGCTCACAATTAATGTTTTAAAAGTCAAAACAGTAATTTTTTTTTGAAAGAAAGTCAAACCAGTTATTGAATCTGTGAAAGTATTAGTCCACCGTTTATTGGATGAACATGGTCAAACGGTTTATACTAAAATTATTTTTTTAATGTTTTATAATATATGATATTATATTGTAAGAAAAGAAGTCAAACAAACATTTAAGTTTACATAAATGATTAATTGATTATTTTATATTTTTTTTACAAAATTGGTTGAATGGAGAGAAAGTTTCTTCATGCTACCAGGTAGAGTATCAGTGGCATGCTAGAGAGGTCAGTAGAGACTCTCTTTTTGGTATGAGTGTCAGTATCTCCTCGAGGAGAGTTGCCAAACAACTGAGAACTTTAGACATAAGGAGACTCGAACCTTCGACTTATGAGGAGGTGAAAGTTAAATCTGGAACATGTGACAAATTGTGTCAACCCAAATTGACTTATTTTATGTCTTTTGATACGAAAAGTTAATAAGAGAAGGATAAAAATAATAATTATCTATATTATGAACTTTTGTAACTTTTTCGGCCGTTGACTAGTTTAATAGAGGGTTTTGACCGACCCGACTCGACAAGTTTTTTATCGGTTCTAGCCAATTATGAGATTAGTTAATGGATTCATTATAATAAACTAGTCACTTTAACAATTCTCAGTCTAACCGATTGATTCATATGTGTGTAAAATGCTTAAATCTAATAGTGTACTTAAAGTAAATTAACTTTGCTAGTTCATCCGCATGCTTTATTTTGTCTAAGCTAAAGTATCTCCAAACTGTGAGACTGCTCATTCACCCCACAGTCATCGTACTAAACAGTAGAAGACTGGTTGACCAAAAAGAGTTTTCCATTCACAGTCTTCCTAAAATGGTAATAGTTTTGAGTTTGTACAATTTAATTCAAGGCCCTCCAATAAGTCCGAGTGACGGTAAAAAGTTATTGTCATATGACTGAAGTCTCAAATTCAAATTCTGAAAACATTCTTATGTAAATCACAAAGTAAAACTACATACATTAAACTATGTGGTCGGATTCTTCTCAAATTCGGAGAATAGTGAATGGTTAAAAGATTTGACTCATTTAAAATGAGAATCACTTTAGAAGGTAAAGTAAGTCTTTAAAATTATTAGTAGTGATTACATACTTTGAAAAAACAACTAAACAACTCAATCACTGGTTATAATAACTTACTTTATCTTCTAAATTGAGTCTCTGGAATCCGAACCTGAGGCCAAATAATGCAAGGGGCAATTATTTGCTTACAATTAAAGGTCTTCCATCAATAGATGAAGCAAAAAGTGAAAGGAAAAGTCTCACACCTAACACACATTAGAAAGAAACCTTTGCAGATGGGGGAGAATTTGATAGTTCAATAAGCTAGCATGCATAAGTGAGATAAAAAAAGGCTTAATTGTAACTTTGGTCCCCGACGTTTATCAATGCCACGATTTTGGTCCCCCACCTAATTTAATTACATAGATGGTCCCCGACATTGTAGGTCGTGTGCAACGTTAGTCCTACCGTTTATTTCTTAATGGAGGAGACTTATGTGGACGTCTAGTTGGAGAGAAAAAGAAGGTATGAGGAGAGAGGGAAGCACGTGAGTATCACGTTAACGTCATTGACACTTCAGGACTATTTGTAAATCTAAGATTGTTAGGGATGAAATATCCTAATCTTTTCTGTCATGACTCATGACAGGGTTTTCTCATGGAGATGAAAGGGCTATACATAGCCTAAGAGCTTTATTTGGTGACCGGATTAAGGTTACTTCGGAACTGATTGTTCTGAAGATTTGAAGGATCTTAAATACCACAATTTTTTTGGTTATCTAAAAAGGACATAAGTGAGGAATCAATTTCTTTAATGGATTTGGATATGCCCCTGGAGGAGGTTGAATAGGGTATCAATGATAATGATTGTGAAAGTTCATTGTTGAAAATTCAACATTCTGAAGCCTAGTTAAATGAAATTATAAAAATACTGGACAATAAAACTACTGATCAATAATAAGTTAATTACTACAGTTCTACACTTCCTCACCTCTAAATTACATCCATAATATAATCACAATTTGAAATGAAAATAACATGTATAAGAAAAAGAAAAAGTTACAGGACATTGCCAAAGTATGCAATCATGTTTCTATTTTAAAAACCAAGAAGCTAAAAGAAATTACTGGAATATTTCAAAACGTATATACAAAACCAAAATTTTATAGTGATTTTTGAAATCAAAATTGCTCATAAAATCATCAATCAACATGCCCAACGGTAATCACAAAACACCAATCAAATCATGCAGATAAGGGTTTTTTATAATTGAGAAAAGAAATGAATCCTACATGCTACAAAAAAATTTAAAAAAGCAGATCCTGCTCCAGTTGCATCTTAATATATTTGTTAACTTGAGAACGTCATAAATTAAATCAACACCCAAACATCTGAAAGCAAACAAAAGTAAAAAATAGGACTAGATATTTTAACAATGAGATTGGAAAAACTGACATCAATCCACTAACATGAAAAATCTCAAAATAAACTTCATAGGAAGTCCTCAATGATATATAAAACTCATATAACAACCAAGGTGTACTAATTGAAGGAATATTGTAATAGAATTCAAAAATTGCACATGAAGTCATGCCTAAGCAGCACTCTTCTTCAGCTTAGCAAGCTCTTGCCTTACAGCAGTTGCCCTCTGCACAAATTAAAAATTCAAATATTAGTCTCAACATAAAAAGTGTAGAATAAATATTTGCAATATGCATAAAAGCCCTCGTAAGTCATAACTAACAATAAGAACTTCACCAACTGCAAGAATGGCCTTAGAACTCTAACATAGCAAATAAGAAAAGTATGCACATGGACACCGAAACCAACCTTGATCTTTGTCAACATTATCTTAAACCTATCAAAATCATTCAGAGCTGCCCGTCTCTTCTTCACAATCAGTTTTCGGCCCCATGAGCTATTCTCCCACTTGTTCTTAACATCTGCATGATGAGAAAACAAATTGATGAACAAAAGGAATGCTTTCAAAAAAAATTCTTTATCGCAATTAGTACCCACCAGCAGCCTCCATTGCTTGAATCAGATCCTTCTTCTTAGGGACCCTCTTAATATCAACCTTAATGTCAGTGAGGGAAAGCCTCTTGAGATTCATTTGGGATCTCACCATATCAGGGGCATCAACAAGAGCCTGTACACGCATGATAAACAAAAATGATTCTAAACAGTTGTAAAATCAAATACTTAAAAGCTGTGACATGCGTATCCTACTTATCAACAGCATGGACACCTCTAACTTGATTCATGGAATTTGATATTATCATATATCAATCATAATTGATACCTAATTACTCAAAACCTCATTTAGTTTAAGCTACATATGAACAAGTGAAAAAAGCCTTATGATCCAATAAAACCAGCAACTTGAAAGAAAACCTAAAACACACATTAGCAATGAAAAAGGGCATACTTTATGGTTCAAGTTCCTACGGAAACAAAACAAAAGGCATAGTATAGTGTATGTGGAATGTTCCCTTAAAGCAAAGCTATAAGAGTTGATCTTGGCATGAATCTAGAAAAATGAATGAAATGAGAGGCATGTAATGTAATGCATACTCTGTTCTGGTCAATGATATCGACGATGACGACGAGCCTCCCATACTCCTTGCCATAGTTAACCAGAGCAACCCTTCCAATCTCAACGAACCTCTTGAAAGGCTACAAATAATAAAATACAGAAAATTTTGAGAAAACAAACAAACCACTAAGACGAAGATGAAGATGAAGATGAAGAAACACGAAAGACGAAGAAGAGAACTCACCATTTTCGCCTATGATATGACTGGTGAAACACAGAGAGCGGAAGGAAGGGAGAGGCAAGAAGGAATTAGGGTTTTTGTTGCAATTGCAATTATAAAGAACAAAGCAGCGTGTGGGGTTATGGGCCAAACGGATCCGGCTGTGTTCGTGTTCTTTTCTAACTTTAGTTTAGTTTAGGCCCATTCCCATTATTTAAAATTCGGATTATTATTTTTTACAATCCCCTTTTTATTCTATTACCACACCCTTCTTCTTTTATGTTTTAATCATCAAAACATACTATACTATACTGCTTGCTTTAGTGTTTGCTTGACATTTCAACTACCAGTTGTGTTGGAGCGTCCGTCAATACTATAAGGGCAGAATTTCACTTGACTTACCCTAGTCATAATCAACCCCAAAATACTAATTTTATTGGAGTTTTGTAAGAAAGAGTTGTATGAATAAATACTCTTTTTTGTGCTACGGGGCACATGTTGAATATTTCTCTCAATAAAATATATGTACATATCATGTAAAAGAAAAATATTAAATGAAATGAATGGAATTTTGTGAACTAATTTTTGAATAAAGAAAAGTAAAAAAAAAATGTTGCTCTTTCAAAACTCCCAACCCAACAATTCTTTTAATAATAAAATGGATTTAGCTTAATTTTTATGTTTCACCAATGATCATTCTTCAACCTTTTTTCCCGTGCTTTCATTAGAAAAATGCTATATCAAAAACCTTGAACCCAAATATAGCTTTTACACCTGAAAATTGCAGTGCTACATATCTGGATGTTCACCTAAATATACGTTGAGCTGTTGGTTTTGATTGATTCTCAACCGGCAGGGGGATGGTGCATCAAAAACCAGAAGTTCTCTGTGTTTTAACTTTTGAGATTTTTTTTTCCACCCTGAAGTCTCCCTCTTCTTGGTTGGTTTATTCTCCTAACTACCAACCAAGAAGCATGCACATTTCTTTTTCTGCATAGCTTCTCATCTCCCAACCTTGTCATCTTGATATATTCATGTGTTCTACCTCTCCATTTTGAGGTTTTATGGTTTCAACATTAGGGTGGCCAATAAGGTCATGTGATGATTACTTTAATAATTTGTTCTGAAGATAGCCAGGTAGGTGAGGTGTCTTTGTTGTAATCTTTATCTTCTTTTCTTCATTCTTTTTTCCAAATCAAAAAATTTCCATTTCCATGATGAAACATTGTCCCCTGTTGGAAGTAGTTCCAGACAATAAATTGGGTGTATGTCCTTTGTGAAAACTTCACTGATAAATAAGTTTTGGAGATTGGCTAGCTTGTAGCATGTTTAATTCCGCTTTTTTTCCTCATAATGATTAAAAATTCAAATGCTACTCTCATAAGTTTCTCCCCATAATTAATTATGGTTTTAGGATTAATTGTAGAAGAATTTGCAAACAGGATGTTTGAATCAAATTTTCATTTATCATAATTAATTATGACATCATAAGCTACTAAAATATTCTATCCAAACTTGTTTATGTATGCAGAGTCAACTCTATAAGAAATTTCAAACATGCAATTAGTAACACATTTAATTCTCCTTCTTTTTCCTCTGAGTTAATTCTAAAATTGAGAAGTTATTTAGAGACATGACTTGTTTAAATCGACAAATCAACTTTTTTCACAGAATTAATTATAAAACAAGAAGCTACTCACATAAACTTTCCTCTAAAATTGACTTCAGTTTTAGAATCAGTTGTAAAAATGTTTTCTGAAACATGCACTTAGTAACTTTAATTTATTGTGTCATCAATTAAAATGGTCAAAAGATTATTGGTAAAAAGAATGATTTCTTACATCACCATTTGGTTGTTCTTTCAGAAACTGTTAGTAGCTTCCACTGAAGATTAAAAGCACCAGCAACTTTTGGGTGGAGGGTTTCTGGTGCAAAAATATCATCGAGTTTCATCCATAATCATTAATGTCGACCAAGGTCAAAGGCCTCCTTAAAGGACTTCGATACATATCCCAAATATTTGGTAAGTAAAATCTCCATAGAAGATAGTAACTTTAATTTAGACCTCTGATTTGATTTGGAGTCATTTACTCTTATGCTTCAATTATTCTTTTTCAATTATGCATTAATTCTTTTAAAATAAAAACCAAATACATGTACGAGAACCAAGCCTAAAAATAAAAGAAAGAAAACTCTAACACTCAAGGCGTATACAATTCCTTCAATTATATTTTAAGATTGTGAATAGTCTCTTCGTCACTTCCGTTAAACTCTAACCCCACAAAACTCGAACCTCAGCCAATGCATTTCCTCACTTAGATCCATCACCCAAACACACTGAAATTTCTTATTGTTAGTTTAGTTATGCTTAGGATGTGAAAAATCATATTATTAAGTGTGATGTAGAGAGTAATTGGTAATCATTCTGCAGATGAGAAAGAGGAAGAGATTCAAATTGGATTCCCAACAGATGTGAAGCACGTGGCACATATTGGATCAGATGATCCATCAGCAAATGCACCAAGCTGGGTACTATTCTCATTCTTTAGACTTTTCTATCTTATCTTATAACTAGTTTATAATTCTTCTTCAAGAAACATTATTTTGTGTGCAATTTGAAAATTTATGCAGATGGGCGACTTCAAAACGCCTAAAGATGGAACAATAAACGCCCCTGAGGCACCTGAAGGTTTGTATACATTTCTCTATACACAACATTTATGAATAAGCTTCACACTATTTTTGCTTGCGTGTAGTTGTAACATTATCATACACATTACACACTGCACATTTAGATGTATGATAATTAATGACCTATTCATTTTCTTATTAATGCATTACAATCAAAACTACATAGCATTTAAGTTTTTTTTTAATATATACATCTCATTTAAGAATACACCCACATGATAAGTGGCTATGAATAAGGGTATGAATAAGGGTATGTAAGAAAAATAACTTAATTAAACGTTTATTTTGTTTTTAAAGGTCAAAGAACATGCATATAAGATAACATAAGAGGTTTGATAATCTATATACACAGGGAGAGGTTGGTGGGGCAACAGCCTCACACGATTCTAAAATAATAAACTAATAGTCTACTATAACGATTTGGTCCTGTATAATACGCTAAGTTAGAAAATGAACCCTCTTCGGAGCAAAATTTGATTTCAGTCTCTACTGTTTGAGAAATTACTGATTTTGAGCCCTGTCGGAGGTGGTTGTTCGGTGACCTTTACCACTAACTCACTAATCAATATCACCCCGACAAGATTGGTGAAGCCATGTGGCAATTACATGTAGGATCGGTGAAACCATGTAGCAAATGTTATCGGATCACCACCTCTTGCAGGGACTAAAACTATGTAGTTTCTCAAACAGAAGGGATTGAATTTAAACTTTGCTCTGAGGAGGGACCATTTTCAAACTTAACGTATTATACAAGGACTAAAAGCTTATTTAACTCTATTAAAACATTATGTGGTATATTGCCTCCACACAATAGAAAATGTCCCTACATTGCCATATCTTTCCATAACATTGTATAGAATTTTTAAACTGTGAAAAACTGTAAAGAATAATTATAATGTATTTTTAAATTTTTAATAGTAATATATTATGTTGTTCATGTTATAAATTTATTTTTATATATATATATATATTCCACGATTGTAAATCTGTAGATTCATTACTCCATTTACATAGAGAAAGGAGGTTAAAACAAAACAGGTACTGACACAAGAGCTTAATTCATAAAGAAAACACTAAAGTTATCGTATAAGTGTCTTTTTTTATAAGCAACATAAGTGCTTATTGATAAGTGTTTACACTGATTTTTCGTAAAATCACATGTAAATTAATTATTTCAAGGATCAGATCCTATTTTATGGGCTCTCCAAGTCCGACGGCTTACAGGCAATTTATGTGTGTTTTCAAGAGTGAAAAAGTGAAGAAGTTGCCCGGTGACAACTTGAAAGAAACAACACTCCGGTGAGTATTGCAATAGATGTAGAAACAAGTAGAAATTTAAAAGAAGATAAAAAAGATTGCAAGGAATCAAAAGGTAATCAAAGAGAAAACAAATAAGAACAAAGCAAATTCATTACTGGAATGGTAAATGGTGGAAGGAATCCGTCTACTGCACACTCGTTGAAGCCGTTTGCCAAAACCGTGGGCTTGAAGGCTTTTTTAGAGCTTTGCAGTCATTTAGGAATCCAACCCTTTGTCCTAGTTACAAACTAGTATTTATAGAGCTTAAAATGGAACTACCATTTTAATCCTACGGTGGAGATTAAATCTTAGAAAATAACTCCCTACATTATAGCCACATACTTGGCATAATTACAAATAAAATAACTTGCAACAACTTGTGTCAACTTCCCGTAGCTATACTTCAGGTAACTCCTTGCACCACTTCCACCTCCATAATTGCCACGTTCCACTTTCTTTGACAGTTGCCATCTTTTTCCTTGTCTTTAGTCGAGAACTTCACCAATCAATTAGACAACTTGGACACATTAAAAAATAGTTGAATTGATAACCAATACCATGAACAATGCTCCATCAACATATAATTTCGACACCAAAACCAGCACCATATTTCGACTAGAAATTATAAGGTTCTGGCACATGATATATATAAAATTTTGGTATCAACAGAGGCCCCCCAAATGTTGTTGCTCGAAGGAAGTGAGAGGAATAACATTTGAATTGCAATACCAAAATTTGAACAAACACTTCATGGCCTTCCATGATTATTTAGCCATTTCCCATTTGAATATTCTTTGAGTTCTCCTTGTACAGTTCCAATTCAGATTCTGTGGACAGCACCATATTCTTTCAACTATGAATATTTTCAACGTCATTTTGAGACTTCAAAAGACTCTTCTTGAACTTTAACTTGGCCAAATTGGAAATCATGAGGCCAATTCGAACTTGGTGATGCCATTAAGCCTTCCACAACAATATGTTCATTAGCTTTAAAACGCAGCCAATTTTTTCTGCGGCTTTGAAAAACCGTTTAATTTCATTTTCGGCTATGTGAGCCGAAATTCGAACTAAGTGCTTGAAATTACTTCATCCAATTCCCTTTCGTGGAAGTGATACTGAATGTATCATGTATGGAATTTTCAGACTTGTAATTCCAAAACTTGAAGCATGAACATCCATAAAAACCAAAATTTTCGAACACACATGCCCTGCTTCAAACTTGAAATGACCCTCCTTCTAGCGCCAATTTGTTTACACTGATTTTTCGTAAAATCACATGTAAATTAATTATTTCAAGGATCAGATCCTATTTCATGGGCTCTCCAAGTCCGACGGCTTACAGGCAATTTATGTGTGTTTTCAAGAGTGAAAAAGTGAAGAAGTTGCCCGGTGACAACTTGAAAGAAACAACACTCCGGTGAGTATTGCAATAGATGTAGAAACAAGTAGAAATTTAAAAGAAGATAAAAAAGATTGCAAGGAATCAAAAGGTAATCAAAGAGAAAACAAATAAGAACAAAGCAAATTCATTACTGGAATGGTAAATGGTGGAAGGAATCCGTCTACTGCACACTCGTTGAAGCCGTTTGCCATAACCGTGGGCTTGAAGGCTTTTTTAGAGCTTTGCAGTCATTTAGGAATCCAACCCTTTGTCCTAGTTACAAACTAGTATTTATAGAGCTTAAAATGGAACTACCATTTTAATCCTACGGTGGAGATTAAATCTTAGAAAATAACTCCCTACATTATAGCCACATACTTGGCATAATTACAAATAAAATAACTTGCAACAACTTGTGTCAACTTCCCGTAGCTATACTTCAGGTAACTCCTTGCACCACTTCCACCTCCATAATTGCCACGTTCCACTTTCTTTGACAGTTGCCATCTTTTTCCTTGTCTTTAGTCGAGAACTTCACCAATCAATTAGACAACTTGGACACATTAAAAAATAGTTGAATTGATAACCAATACCATGAACAATGCTCCATCAACATATAATTTCGACACCAAAACCAGCACCATATTTCGACTAGAAATTATAAGGTTCTGGCACATGATATATATAAAATTTTGGTATCAACAATAAGCTAATTGGTTTTTTTTATTAAAATAAGTTAAAAATATGTTCAACATAAGTTCTTATTCATAAACTATTCTAATTATAAAAACAAGCTTAAAACAACTTTTAAATAGATCATAAGTTGTATACATAACTTCTCAAACACTTGCATAAGATAATTTAGTTTAAATAAAATCTACCAAATGAATGAAGTAAATCCAATAAACTAAGGTACCAGATTTATTCACATTTATGTATTTATTTTCTTTGTTACAAAGTTGAAACATGATCATGAATGGAGTGTTTTTTTTCCTTTCCAGAACATCACAATACAAAGGACAAACCGTCTAAGATTCGACATTTGATTCCCAAGTCGAGACACCAATCCATCGACACTGAATCCAACACGGCGAAGAAGCACACGCGCCGCCACCACCGAGCATCAGATCCATCTGCGGACTCCTCCACACACGATTCATCGTCGGGTGGCTCTAGACACAGGCGGCACCGTCGCGGCTCGAACCATGGCTCTGATTCGCCATCGCAGGACGCTCCAGCGTCGGGCAGTAAACACGGTCACCGGAGGAAATCGAAGAACTCCGAAGACGGTGGTTCGGTGCGAAAGCCATCGTCCAGAAGGTCATCCAAAGGGGATTCGCTAACTGAAATCTCTCTTTCGGATTTTGGGTCGGGTGAATCTGGATCCGGGTTGGCCCGATAGAGTTTTAAATTGAGTGAGTAAGAGAGAGAGAAAGTGATGCTCATCATCTCAAGAGTTAATTAATTAGGGAGTCAAGAAGGGAAGGTAAATTTGTTCGTTTTACAAGTTGTAAATTACATATTTTTGGTGCAATCTTTTAATTGGGATGTGGCTTCGGTCCTTTTCTTACCATTTTTTAATATTTTTTTAACATCTTTTTAATATTTTCTGGTTTGGTTTTCAAGCAAATGCCCAAAATTAAATGGAGATTATAGGTAGTGTAATAAAAAAAATTGAAATAAACATAAATAACACAAGAATGAGGTTGAATTGTGTTTATAAAATCCTTTTCAAAACACTCACATTTTTTTGTCTATTACATTCAGCTAAGGTTGAAAATTAGGATGTTTTCAAAGCAAATTCTATAGAACATCACGTGCTGATAAGGTTCAGCACAAAAGTGCAACCTTAGTCACAGGACGGAACCAGAACAACTTGATGAGGGGGTCGAAAATTTACAATGACTAACTTATAGTACTATTAGGATTATTTAAATGTCTATGCAGGTAAACAAATTTACACAAGTATCCAATTAATATGGACATCTTAATATGACCAAGGATGATACTAAATGAGAATAAAACTCACGTGGAGTAACTGATTTTAAAGTTTGAAAAGAAAGGGAAAACCCACTTAATGGGGAGAAGAAGATTTTCTTTACTAAAGAGTGAAACAACAAGAGAGTAGAACGCTAGAGCTAGTTATTGATATATTTTTTGAACATTTTGGAACTTTAGAGTTTAAACCATTAGTAAGGTGACTCTTCTTTTTTCCTTCTGGTAGTTTTTTCTTTTATTCTTAAAAAGAATGTATGTGGGGGTTCACAATAGCAAAACACTGCCACTCTTTTTTGCTATTAAAACTTTGAAACCATATGTAATATTTTACATATTTTATTGGCTGGGGAATACAGTAGCACAAACACTTTTCTAGAAAGCATTTAGTCTATTTTAATATTGGAAGGTGGGTGCTTTTATATTGCAGGGGGGCGAGGATTCCATTTTAGAACAATGTTAACTTTTATCTAGAAAAGGGGGCAACTGCCCCTATTTAATACTCACTCTGTATCTTATTATAAGACTTTTTAGTAGCATATTTCTTATTCCTTAATATAAGACCCTCTACTAGATTTTAAAACATAATATTATAATGTTCCATATTTACCCCTTGCATTTGTTTTTTAAATTTTAAAATCTTAATTATCACTCACTATTCATGCTACCTTTCATGCTTTCCAACCAATTTTATTAGTCACCTGCTTAATTCATGGTTTGCAATATGCAGATTTAATTCAATTTCAAAAGTGTGTTTCTCAACCAATTTTACATATAACCTGCTGATGTCACGAGTTCTGTTTCAAAGTTAGAAAAATTGTTGCAGATTCATTTACAAGCGTGCTCACAATTCTCTTTTCATAGTGTCAATGAAGAAAAAATTTGATGAGATGGAAAAAATTCAAAAGTGAGCTCACAATTCTCTTTTTGCTCGGTTGAAAATCTCTCTCCAATTTTTTTTATTCAAAGAGGTCAATCACCAAAGGCGGGGGAACCACTATGGGCGAGACCCCCTGGCCTCATAGTTCGGGGGCCGGCCGCTGTCTCTACCTCAAATTATCCAATATTTTTTTATTAGTTTTCCCAACCAATTTTAGTAGTCACAGCTTAATTTACGGTTTGCTGTGCAGCTTTGTTCTAAAAAAGTTAATGCCAAGTTTGTTTTCCAACCAATTTTGGAGAGAAAGTTTGTTAATTTTGGAGAGATAGTGAAATTCAAAAAACACAAATTATTAATTTAGAAAAGGGTAAATATGTAAAAATGTATAACACTTTTTTAAATCAAGACATTAAATAGCTTCATTACATGTTTTATTGATAAGCGCAATTGTCTGAACGAGTTCTTTTAATAAGGGACGGAGGGAGTAGTACCGGGGTCCGTCCCTGCTTAGTCAGCATATATAACTTCTTAAGACTTACAGTAATTTTTTTTAACTTTTAATTCAAATCCTCAATCAGTGGTAAAAAATAAAAAGAAAAATGGATAAGGGAAAAAGGAAGATCATGCAAGCGTTTACATTGGTTCACCCCTCTGGCTACATTTAGTCTTGTTACTTCTTAAGGGTATTTTCACTAATTTGACAAAGTTGCAAGTATGTTTGGTACCCTAACAGCCTAACTCTTCAGCCTAACATTGAGTAGTATTGGACCTAGTTCCTCTAAGCTAAAATGAGCATTACTTTCAATAGCTTCTTTAAACTATCTTCTTAATGATGTAAGCGGTGTAAATACCATCTTTTATAAATTCTAAACTAGATCAAACTTGCAATTCAAATAATGATAATTCTTTTTAAAGCTATGAGTAGTTTTACAAAATTTTCTAGTTCAAAAGAATATGAAATAAGCACTTAGAAACTTAAAGGCAAAACAAACCAAAGAATGAAAGAATGTGCAATAAAATAATGAAAGAATATTGCTCTTCATTCTTCATACGTTTAACTTAAATAGCCAAGGAAAAAATCCTGACCGTTGAGAATCTCTTCCTGTTGAGATTAAAAGCTTTGGCTTGAGCATTTAATACATTCTTCAGAGATAGTTGTAGGGTCCGTTTGGTGGTCAGGACAGAATATGATATGACAGAATAGTAATCATATCTTGTTGTTATCTGTTGTTTGTTACGCCAGCAGGATATGGTAGCACTATCATGTCCATCATGTGTAAAAATTATCATGAGGGGGAGCTAAGATAGAACTTATCCTATCAGAGGGTTGCCCATCGATATGATACCACAGTCATCCCGAGGGAGATGAAGGATGGAGATTTGGCGTTTACGTAAGCGAAACATCAAGATCTTTATGGAGAAGCTGAATGATGATGATACAAGTTTCAAAACTACGGACCAAATATAAGCTCGAGAACTTTGACATTATCATGATTGGATACACTTATTTTGGAGGCATGTCTGGAACATCTCTTTCGAGTATACTATGATCACTGCTCGCTTTTGGTGATGTGCGACTGATAAAGGTTTTTTCCTCATTGTTTGTACTGCTTTGGAACCAAACCCTTATGATTCAATCGTAGTAAAGCAGATACGGGTTTATCGTCCTCAGGGATTGTGTGAACATCAGTTCCACCAGTTAAATATCGATCTGAGCGGATAAAAAGATGTTTGATAAATTATTTTTGTGATTTTTGAATATAAAAGAAAACAGTAAAAGAAGATTTACTGAGGTACCAAAGAAGAAAACGTATTTAGAATGCATTCCCCTAATTCTCTAATTGCTTTCAACTCAAACACTTTTGCAATGGTTCATTTCATTTACGATGCCGAGAGTTATGCACCTAACTATCCCTAGCCTAGGTGAATCTATCAATTGGAATTCCTAGACGTAATCCCTTACCATCTAGAAAGCCCAAAAGGAACAATACAACTCGAATTCTCTCTCAAAGACATTCTCAATGACCAATTTTTCCTATAACAAGGTACTGTATGCTTGCAAATCTCCGTTGTCACCCTGGAAACTCTTGTTAGAACTCAGAACCCCACCGGTCACGTGTAAATCCACTATTTCTCCTACACAAGATATTCTCACCCTAAGACAACTAGTTCACTAAGTGATTTCTCTCTTGAACCGGACCCGCAATTATCTCCCGATCTCATGCTAGTCCATAAGAATCTAACACAAACCAATCAATACTTGAAGCGAAGAAAGTAAGACTTTAACACACAAATTGTGACCTAAGACATAGGCGTTCTACCTTCACTGAACTAAGCATGCACTAATTCATATCAACATTCCGATCTATTTATAAATTAGTGGAGATCTTTTAATTATCAATTGATAGGTTAGAAGCATGAAGTATAGAAAGAAACACCATACATGAAATATTTCCATTTACATCAATGAATGAGTTTAGAACAAATCAAATAATCAAGTTTCAACAAGCTAAATACAAAAATAGAAACAACATATACAAGGGATAAGGAAGAAGATATGAAACCCAGAAGAACGACGAAGGATCCACGGCGATAGAAGCTTTCCCAAGCTTTCCATCGCCTCCGAGAGGTTGTCACGGTCTTCGGCGGTCGCCGCCATGCTCTGGAGCTTCAATTCGTCAATCCTAGACCTAGGGACCTCTCCTCCATGAAGCTCAACTCCCTAGCTCTGTTTTGCTGCAAAAATGGGAGAAATTCGAAGAGGAAATGGAGAGATACCCACAAAAACGTTTTCTGGCCCTTAAATAAAAGTTGAATCCTTCAGAATGGTGCTAAGCGCCATTTTCTGGTGCTAAGCGCCCCTGTTACTTCCCCCTTGGGTTTTCTCCACCGCCTTTGGTGCTAAGTACCACTTTCTGGCGCTAAGCGCCATGGTCTCTTTGCCAGAATGGTGCTAAGCACCATCTCCTCGTGCTAAGCATCAAGCCTTCAAATCTTCATTTTCTTAATTCCAACTTGGCTCTTCCTTGAATTTCTTCCCTACATCAAAACTCCAAGTTAGAACATGAAATTAATGATATTTTCACTATATTTATGCTAAAGCTAAATACGTACTAAGTTAACTCGTTTGGGGAGTATAATGATAAAAAATGCAAGCATACAAGTCAAATAAGTGTTTAACATGATATCCAAACATACGTAAAATGAGCACTTATCAGCGACGCGTATACATGTGATTATAAAGCACACCTTTTTTGTTTCCATGCAGCTTGGGAAACTCATTCCTTTTTGAACCTTTTGTGCGCATTATTTGGGGGAAATCGAGTTCATTGGTGTCGACCATCCCAGAATTAGGGTGTCACTGACAACCCAAGCATTATCACGTCGATAACACTCTAGCTAACCAGTATTGACTTGCGAAATCCTTGCTCTCGGAGCCAAGAAACATTTATCAAATCATGCCCTTGCTCATAGAGCCAAAGAGACACATGAGACTTAAGCTTGCCCACAAGGCCAAGGCTTATCCGTAATCATTACCTTGCTCACAGAGCCAAGGTAAATCCACCAATCTCATAATCCACATAAATCATCAACATCATGAAATACTTATCCATTCAATCTTCATAAATCTCATAGCCAATCAATGACACGAGGAATATAGGTCATGTAAAATTCACTGTAAGAAATAAAGTCGAACAACAAGAAAAGGACCTACAAAGTCATCAACTTGGTACTTCAAATGAGTGGGCAGAAAAATCATCACTTAAATGATTGAGAGACATAAACATGTGTGTTTCCAAAAATTGGGAGGTATTTTAAAGATTTTTTTAAAGATACCAAAACTAATAATTCACTATTTCATAGGGACCAACAACTTAAATGATCACTTAAACATCACTCAGAAATTCACTATTTTATGCAGACAAATCATCACTTAAATGATTGAGAAACATAAACATGTGCATTTTCAAAAATTGGAATGTATTTCAAATAATTTTTTAGGGACCAAAACTAATAATTCACTATTTTGTAAGGACCAAAAATTATTTAACACAAAATTTGCCTATAAAAAAAATTTAACACAAAATTTAAAACAAGTTGATGAGTATAATTTGAGCCTATTTTCAAATGTAAACTTAAAGATAAAACATGTTCAACAAAAATGGTGTAGAATTATTAACTTTTACTTAATTTCAAAACGATTTCGACCAATTATTTAAAACAATAAAAAATAATTTTGTAATTATAGGTTTTAGTTTCAATAATAACTCATAACACTATGGCCACCACCTCATTTTTAGGCTCGTTTTGAAAACGTTTTCAATTATATTTCGTATTATAGTGAAATTGGTATACAAAAACCAAATAGTTTGGTGTGTATTTCTGATGCACCATAGGCGGATGCACCGTTTAGACACCCTGGCTTTGGCCATTTTTTTTCCTTTTGGAGCAAACCATATTTTGGGCCTAAAAAAAAGAAGAAAAATGGCAAAATTTAAAGGTGAGGGCAAAATTGAAGGATTATTTCATAAAAACTAAATTTCTTACTCAAATTTGGCCAGACTTTACAAAAGTTTTGGGTCCGTCTCTGCGATGCACCAAAAATAATAGTTTGGTGTGCTACGTTATCTTCACGGTTTATTTTACAGAATATTCCTAGAAATACTAGAACTTTTTAATTTTATAGGTACTTGACCAATACCCTAATAATAATTGTAATGAATAATTTTTAGAAATATTGATTGATTCATAGTATTTTACCTTAAAAAAAGGAAATAACTTAAAAAACTGAACAAATCAATCACCAATTATTAGCCAACTCGTATGAATTACTCTATGAGTTTAATTCATGAAAAATTAAACATTGAGAACCTTATTACAATCAATATGATAATCATTAATATTTGTTTACCTTTGATTAAGGAAAATGCTGTGAATACTGAAATGATGAAAATGAGTGAAATTCCACTCCCGGCTGAAAAATTTCAAAACTCAAAATTTCACTCTTTTCCCGCTCATCTCTCCATTCCATTTCTTCCTAGTTCCTTCCTTCACCAATCTCTTGTTGTTCTTCTTCAATCCATGTCATGTCATGTCATGTGAATCCATCAAATATCACACCATATTAGTCTTGAATGAATATTATCTATCTTACTTAATTAATCAGCCAGCAACTCAACCACCGTCATGTCCACTCGCCGCGGCGGCGGAGGCGACGCCGCCCTCAGATCCACCACCAGGTCCGTCACTCCTCTCTCAACCTCCACCGAAAAGGACAACAACAACAACCCTCGCAGATCCACTTCTCGCGGATCCGGATCCACCCACAACCCGACCCATAAACCCGTCACCAAACCCGTCCCTCGCGTCGACCGCAGATCTTCCTCCTCCTTCTCCTCGCTCCCCCGAGGCCGAAGCCCCAGCCCCTCCGACCTCCGCCAAACCCGCCGCGTCTCCGTCGACCGGGCCGCCAAGGACCCCACCCACCTGAAGCGCCGCGGTGATCCGATCGGTAAATCAGCCGAGAAACCCAGCCGCAACGAAAAGTTGAAAACTTGCTCGAAGGAAAGTGAAGAGAAGGACAAGTACCCTAGCAGGCTTCACGAGAAGCTTGCGTTTTTGGAAGGGAAGGTGAAGAGAATTGCCTCTGATATCAAGAAGACCAAGGAGATGTTGGATATGAACAACCCTGATGCTTCAAAGGTCATACTTTCTGATATTCAAGACAAGATCTCGGGTATCGAGAAGGCCATGGTTCGTGTCGTTTCGACCGAAAATGAAAATGATAATGGTGATAATGGTAGCACCAGCAAGCAATTGGGTGTGTGTGTTGTTAATGTTGATGACAATGATGGGGTTGAAATTGAAACTGAGAAAGGTAAGAGCTTGGTCAAAGGGTTGAACAATGAGGAGCTTGAGGCCAGGTTGTTTCCTCATCAGAAGCTGCTTCGGGATCGGACAGTGAATAAGGACTGTGTGAAGGTGGAAGATGAGGTTTTGAGCCTTGTTGATGACAATCCGATCGCGGTTGAGTTCTTGGCTTCTCTTGAAAAAGGGAATGGAAAGGTTGATGCTTGTGGTGGTGGCCCTTCTGATGGGAACAAGGCTTCTGCTTTGAACAATCAAAAGTATGACATTGATCTTCTACTAGCTGCTGATGAGAAGCTTGAGGAGTTTGATGATCAGGAGAACAAGCAAGGGATGTTTGTGGAAGAGGAGATTGATGAGAATTTCAATTTCAAACTGAATGAAATAGGGAACAAAACCGCGGCTGCTGGATGGTTTGTCTCTGAAGGGGAGGCTGTTCTTCTTGCTCATGATGATGCTTCCTGCTCTTATTATGATATTGCCAATTGTGAGGTATTGCCAATTTAAATTCTCAAGCCGTGTTATTAATTTTGTTGACACCAAGTTGATCTCTTGTTTTGCATGAATATTGAGGTAGTTGATTCATATGACCATTACCATAAGTCACATGACATGGAAAGAAGTGTTATTTTTTTTAGTAAAAGATGCTCTTATTCTCTTTATAGGGGCTGGAACTGAGAAGTAATTATTCAAAAATTTCACTCTAGTTTCTCAAATATTGATCATAGTTACCTATTATAGAAGAAGACTAATGTGTCCAATGAAACTTCTCTATTTGTATAGACTGATGTTTTTATTTGTCACTAAAATTTTCAGAAATGAATTCATGGTTTTAATATATGATTAATGATCATGTCTTTAAATTGCAACCCGTATCATTAATTTTGGTCTTACCAAGTTGATCTTCTGATTTACCTGAAAACAATGCTGAATATTGAGCCAATTTATTTATTTGGTGATTAAACTTTAAAGGTAATCCTTTTGTTCTAATTAAGGGCTAATAATGTATTCTAGCAATCAGTAGTATATTATCAACATTTGAGAATATTAATTTCAAAAAAAAAAACATTTGAGAATATTAGGGTGTAGCATGGAATTGTCACACTTGTAGATTAATGTGTTTGTCGTCAAGATACTCAGGAATGAATTTATCATCTCTTTATATCTATGATGCTAGTATGCTGTTCATTTACATATAATCAATTCATTCAAGGTAAACATAGGTATCATTTGGTGTTGATGTTTTCCACAACGAATACCAACAGATTCATGTATGGACTTGGTGTAAGAAAGAAAAAACATTTTTTCAGCTGAAAATTTATCTCCCTTTCAGGAAAAAGCTGTATATATGCCACCGCCTGGAGTTTCAAGTAATGTATGGAGAGATTGCTGGGTAATTCGTGCTCCGGGTTCAGATGGTTGCTCTGGAAGATTTGTAGTAGCTGCCTCTGCTGGCAATACAATGGATTCAGGCTTTTGCTCGTGGGATTTTTACACCAAGGAAATTCGAGCTTTCCAAGCTGAGTCTGGAACAACCTCCTCAAGAACAGCACTTCGACCATTGCCTAATAACCTTGTGCAAAGAAGGAATTCTGCTGCGTCTTGCATTATGCCAGCAGAAAGGCAATGGTGGTATAAACCCTGTGGACCTCTTATCATCTCTACTTCCAGCTCACAGAGGAGTATAAAAGTTTTTGATGTTCGTGATGGAGAGCAAATCATGAAGTGGGATGTTCAGAAGCCTGTTCTGGCCATGGAATACTCCAGCCCCTTGCAGTGGAGGAACAGAGGAAAGGTTGTGGTAGCTGAAGCTGAATCCATTTCTTTGTGGGATGTGAACTCACTCAGTCCGCAGGCTTTGCTCTCTGTTCCTTCTGGTGGTCGAAAAATTTCTGCTCTCCATGTGAGCAATACTGATGCAGAGCTGGGTGGAGGGGTTAGGAAAAGGTGAGTAGATTTGGACCTTAGCTTCTTGCTTCAACCTTTGCCCAAGATGTTCTGTTTCTTCATTAGACTATCTTAGCTACTGTATTCATTCTATCAACTATTAGCACAACCCAAACACATTTATCTTTAGGGTAATTTTGTGTTGGACCATGTCCATCCGTTAACTATGTTTTTACTTTAGGAACAATTCTATTGGTCCACCTATGACCCATATTTCCTCTCCTAACATTTAGTACATGTTATTTACAATATGCTCCTTATGTGCTAAAATTAATTTGCAGAGAAGTTCTTTTAGCTTGTGAACCGATTTTTGTTGGTCTACGATATTTAATATATGTCATTTATAGTATGCTTGTTATGTGCTAATAAATGCGCAAGAAAGCTCTTTGATTTACCATTTTTTTCATCGTCATTGTAGACAAAGACTTCTTTATTCTTATTTTAGTTATCTTTTCATCTAAGGAAATTTCCGGGTCAAATCTTCTCAATTTGTTTTGTACTTGTTGAGGAAAGCATCTTTTGAGGAAAAGAGAATTTTTACAAGTGTTTCATTCATGGTCATGAATTTTCACTACTTTCTCTCCCTTTTGTTAATCAAGTTAAGAAATATGATGCAGAGTAAGCTCATCAGCGGCTGAAGGAAAAGACGGTGTGTTCTGCACTTCAGATTCTATCAATGTCTTGGACTTTCGCCAGCCATCCGGCGTGGGCCTCAGAATATCAAAACTTGGTGTCAATGTGCAATCAGTTTTCTCTAGTGGAGATTCCGTCTTCCTTGGATGCACCAGCTCAAGCTCAATGGGCAAGAAGCAGTCCTCATCACCACAAGTTCAACAATTTTCGTTGCGCAGACAAGCACTGTTTAGCACTTATGCTCTTCCAGAGTCCAGTGTACATTCCCATTATGCAGCAATCAGCCAAGTTTGGGGTAATTCTGACTTTGTCATGGCTGTTAACGGCCTAGGACTACATGTGTTTGATGCGCAGAAAGATGATCCATTAAGGGTTCTCAATCTCAATATGGATTCGTCCTCCAATGCTCAAAGTTTGAGGGAAGTTGTTGGTCCAGATGACTTGTATTGGCCTTCATTTGATTATCTGGGTTCTCGTGCTCTTCTGATCTCCAGAGATAGACCAGCTATGTGGAGGCATCTTATAGTTTGAGACATCAATGAATTTCTGGTATTAACTTGAAGGATGAATTTGCTTCTTTAGGTTTAAATGATGAATCACTGCTTTTGTATTTCCTTGCTGTGCTTTTAAGGACTAGATTTTGTGTTTTTTGTGTTAGATGTGTTGATTGTCTTAGTTTTTTATGCAATAGCTTTGTTTTCCCAGGGTGAAAACTTATATCTTCAGACTGGCAACACTGGAAGAGGAATATGTATTTTATATATAGCTCAACCTACTGGTTTTTCTTCTTGATCTGTGTATTTGGTAATAAAATGATCAGTAGGAGAACTCAAACCTGTAATTGCCGAATTTGAATATTTGAGTCTGAATTAAACTTGTAATCGAGCGTTTCAATTTGGCCTATGACAAGTCCACTAAAAGTGTTGAATGCAGCTTGATAAATTCACAGTTGCTCTATTGTTTCTCTGGTATAAGACATGTATGTTTCACATGTAAGACAATTTTGTTCGATATGAGAATATCCACATCTTGAAGGAGCTAACTCTCAATAGGAGATTTGTTTCAAATCTATCATCACAATTTTCTTTCTCACTAGGCTTTGAGTTGCTCTCTTCCCTGCTTCACTTTTCAATATCACAGTTGCTTCTCTTCCTCTCTCATTTGCTGTGTTCACACTTCACATGTTGGTTCTCCTTGAGAAAGGACAAATCCACTTCCTCCAACACGTGCCTGCACAGGAGAAGCGGTGCTCGGATTATATGGTTGGGAACAGTGTGGTTCATTTGGAACCATAGAAACATGGTGGTTTTAAGGGAATGTGATACTGATCTATCTAATTCCACAGATTTGATCCAGTACAGATTGTGGATATGGCTGACAGCTAAGGTTAAGTATTTAAATTTCTCACTATGAATGGACATTGAATCCCATGTCCTGCTTGGAAATTCTGTAAATCTGTCCTGCTTAGACTCTCTATGGCCTGTTCTACCTTTAAGGCATGGACTAGTATGTGACCCTCCCAAACATAATTGGTTTTGAGATTGACACAATGAAGATGGCAATACTGGTAATGCAATAATGCTATCCCAGTGGAACTGATGGGAACATGATATGAAGGGTGACCTTAGCTTTGTGATTGTGAGGAAGGGTATAGGTGATGGACATGGATAAACAAGAAAACCAGTGTAACATTCTGAGCTGCAGGTCGGGAACTGTTGGGACTTGGGGTTGTAGTCCTTGTATTAAGTTTCCAATTTCAATTCCAAGTTATGATAATTGTGTCACAGTAGGTGTTTTACGTTACGAGGGTATCTTAGTTTTCAGTTTTTCACGGTATTGTATTGGGCTGGGCACCGTTGTGTTTCCTATGGGCTATGCATAATATTCGGCTTATAAAAAACTAAATACAAAAATAATTTGTGGACCGGATTTCGAAGATCATTTTGCTAAAACATTAGCGGAGTTTCAAACCATCAAAAAGTTATTTCATGCGGACTTTCTTGCGAATTTTGCTTCTAAAAATTTTCCAACAAATCTTAAAAATGATTACATAAAAAATTTCTTGTGGTTTCCTTTTGAAAGTTTCATGCGAAATGCTTTTGAAGCAAAATCTGCAAGAAAGTTCTAAGCAAAATAAATAAAAATGGGTGTCTAGTGGTCCTCACTATTGAGTGCTACAATGGTGAGACCCACCAACATAAGGATTCATGTTTCTCACTTTGCACAAAGAGAAGCTTATATTGCATGACCATTGTGGGAGTGTGGCTGCCACATTGTCGGCTTCACCACCGCTCCTTCGCAACCACGCTATTAATAGCTTTCCTAAACAAGGGATGACAATGAGGCGGAGCAGGACGAGGGCGAGGAATTCTTCCCCGCTCCCTGTCCCTGTTTCCTTCATTTGTCCCCATGAGATCCCATACTCAGGTGAGAATTATCATCCTTATTATGGACACATGGAGCATTTGCGGAATCATGAGTATGCCATTCATTCCTTTCGTTTACAACCCCTATTTTTGTCAATTTTTTTTCTCCTTTCCCCCAAATTTGAAATCCTACACGTTCTCTATTCTTCTTGAGTTAAGACAGGAAGAACATGGAGGTGAACTCAGACTTTGCGCAGCAGGCTGGCTAGTGGAATGAGCCAAAACCGGGTGAGACATCGGTCTAGCAACTAGTTCATGAAAAGAGGAAAGTTCAAGAGAATAGCGCGATGAAGAAAAATTGGTACCTACAAAAGGGAATTTTAACACATTAAATTGAGCATGACGAGTGTTGTAAATCCTTGAGGTTGCGGGATCCAGACATTTAAAACCCTTGTGTTGAGTACTATAACCCAAAACTATACATGGTATCAGGTAGGTTATAGAAACCATAGTAACAAAACCTCTAGCCGTCATCTTTCATGCTGCCACCCCTATTTTTTCTAATAGTAACCAAACCTCTAGCGATGAACTACCACCACCAATTAACCCTCCCTTTTGCTACCATGACCCACATGATCACCGTTCGTCTCTTTTCCACCAATTTTCTCCTTTGGTAGAAACGAGTTGAATCTCTTCTCCGCTCGCAAAATCTGTTTCACTTTGTTGACGACTTTGTTGCTCCTCCACCGCCGTTTTGATACCATGTCATAAAACCAATTATCCAAAAAGCTTAAACCTTAGGGATAATTGATCATTTTAAATAGTATCAGATTCTCTGTGACCAAGTGGTCTAGAATTTAATCCTTGTTGCCCTCAATTCTTCTAATGAAAAAATGAATCCAAACACATGATAAGTGAACCAGTGCATTATCAACACTTCAAGCCCTAACAAGAAAGCTCAAAGGGGCTCTTCAGTAAGAGAGCGTGTTAGAAATGATAATATAAAATTATTTATGTGACCCTTACCCAACAACTTAAGCTTTAGAGACAATGGTCGTTTGACACTTCCGTAACAGAGAACACGTGACCTGCTCGTAGCAGTGAGCCTCCCATGGACCTGCTCAACTAGCTCTAGAAGTGACCTGCTCTCCAAGCTCCTGCAGTGACTGTCAGAGTTATCTGCTTACAATCATGTCAGTATATGATGGAGAGGGATTTGACGGTCTTTGCCTTCATATTTCTTCTCATTTCCCTTCTCGTGAAAATAATATGCTAATGAGTATGACTGCAAAGACCATCCCAACCTCTCTGTGTCCCGTGAATAATGACATGATTGTAAGCTGATAATATTCTGACAATATGATCACACTTAAGGTTCATAATCTCACGTTCCCATGTACTCCCTCCGTTCCTTATTAGCTGTCCACTTTGAAGAAAAAAATTTGTTCCTATATATCTATCCACTTAGAGTTTCAAGAGAGCATTAAATTATGTTTTTCCAAGAAATGCCCTTGCAGGAACAATAAACGAGAAAAGATAATATACATTTTAAAGGGTGAAATAAGAAATCAAATAATACTTTTATGAAAAGTAACAAAATTAATTGCACTCCTTAATATGTGTGTTTCTTCTATTCCTGGACAGTTAAATAGGTAGTATTTTTACCGGACAGTAGGTTCAACATCTACTTTTTTTTTTCTGCTGCTGTTTTGCTAAATTCTTCCTGCTGTTTATGATAAATTCTCCCTTGAGATTTGATTGACTCATCGTTTGGTTTATTTCTCCTTTAGCTTATTGATTCACTGGCTTTGTCACCCTTGTTTGTTCATTTGTCTCCCTCAAATAGGTACGCGAGTAAGTGGAAGGCAAAGTCCAGGATCACCAATTTCCAAGGTTTGTTTTTCTATTTTATCTCTTCACACTTCAAAACTACTCTGTTGTTTTTCTTCTGGATATATTTCTGTTTAATCATGTTTTTTGGACAAGAGAAGTTTATCCAAAAGTAAAAAGCCTAATATAGTATCACTTGTTAGATTACAAAATTTACACTTACTTTGGGGTTGTCATTCTCATTAAACCATCAAACAATTATTCTCTGCTCATTTCAGTAAACTAAATTGACACCTCAAATCTCCTTGACTGCATGTACAATAAGCTTTTAATTGATTATTAGAACCAATTCAACAAAATAGAGTTAGATGACAAACCAAGAGAGGAAATAATTTTGTTGCTTTTTATCTAACCAGGTTGATCCAGAACAAGAACTAGAGACTTAAGAGAGTCAATTTATAGGACAAATGCTACCTATGATGCATTTTTATATGTTACAATTGGTGTCTATTCATACTTAAATTGGGATCTCCCATCTTCAAAATATCATTCCCTTGCAGCTATTGCCCTTGCCACTTTGATCTCAACATGTTTACATGTCAATCTATACATGTATGAGAAAGTCACCTCAGTTGTCTGAGTCTGTCTCGCGAAATGGTAATGGTACTGCTTTCACTGCCCGGTAGTGACCAACATTGTTCAAATGCTCATTCTCCAGCCTGTTCAAAAAATTGTCAAGTTCATAAGGAAAAATTCATCTTAAAAGATCAGAGTTTTGAGATGAAAAATTTCATGACCAGGCCTCTGTCAAGTATACGAGACTTTTTTTTTGGTATCAAGATATTTTGATAAAAAATGAAATAGTTGTACTTAAACAAGGACAATTTAAAAAATCAAAATTTTATGTTTAGCTGTTATAATTTTTTGAGAAAGTACCTGTAGTAATTCCAATGCCCTCTTCGAATAACCTCCAATGAAGCTAACAAGAAGTCTAGAAGCCTTGTCTGAACAGGACCCACTTTGAGATGAATGATAGCCTCCACCCAAGCCACTCTTAGGACAACATTCAATGCCTACAATCCAAATCACATTTTTTGTTTTAAAAAACTAAATCATGATTGTGATATTTAGATCAGAAAAGAGGTAATTATCTAAGAGAACTTACAATAGACATGTAGTATATGCTCTTGTTCTTCAGAATTAGATCATCTCTAAGCCATGGATTTCTGGAGTTGGGATTAAAGAACCCCCAATCCTTGACAAAGTCCCAGTACAATTGATAAGTTGTGGCCACCACAGAAGTGATTAAGACTATTGCAAGCCATAAATGGTTGTCTTGCCTGTTATATGTTACTCTTGCCCCTGCTGCTACCATTGCCGAAACATACTTCCCCATGTTAGCTAAATGGTTAACATCACTGTCATCAAACCATCTTCTTAAACACTGGTAATGACATTTAAATAGCATGTTAGTTGATGACATAATGAAGTATATACAATGCAAAAAGTTCAATTATCAATTATATCATGTCCCAAAATTCTTGATGCAAATGATTAGTTTCCTACATTACTATCAGTCTTAGAATTTAGAGTAAGCCTAACTTTACCAAAAAGTCTAGTTCAGATGTGAGTACTGTACTACTTTATATATGGATTTATTTTGCCATATTTCTAGGCAATGTGAAAAAGAAGGCCCCATAAGGCATTTTCTTGTTTGCAAAGCCAAAACCCTCCAATTTGGAAGAACTAAAAAACATAACTACAAGAGGGTTTTGGAGATTTTCTAGAAATACCCAAAACCCTTCCCCATTCCTAAAATCTCTCACAAACAAGGGGATGACTTCTCATAAGTCTCCCCCTTCCCTTCTCTCCCCTCTAAAACTCAACTCAAAACACACGCTTAGAGGTTTTCCTTGGGCATATATGACTATATGAGTGCTCTCAAAATAAACAGATCTATAATAGACACTCTGCTACAATCTTAGAATTTGGGCCAGACCTAACTCGACCTTAAAATCTAGCTCAGGGGTGATGACTGTTTTGCTTTGTATATTTCTTGTGAAGACCTTAACGAATACAAAATATAGATTAAAATAAGTATTTATGGCATACCTGCAATGCACGCCAAAAATATGGCAAGAATGAGATGATATAAGTTATTTCCATGTACAGCCTTCCAGAATGGCAGGTCTCAGGGTGGTGTGTTCTGAAAAGTCTAGCAGCAATGTGACAACCTGTTGTTTCCAAATGCCTTAGCAATGGAATCTGTAAACATAACATCCAATTTAATGTTGATTAGGATGCATAGTTAGAAGTAGAAAGAAAATAAAGGACAAAAGCAAAATTAACTTGTTGAAATTAAGATGTAACATTACCTGGCTAGTTAGTTGGTCAGCCATAAAAAAGTCTACCAACAGAACCTGTAGGAGTGAAAAATTAAATCAAACAATGATAAGTTCAATTTTCCACACATGCAGCAATGTATCTAGTTGTCAAAGAAATACAACACATCAGATTCCCTGCAGGATTCTGAATTCAGGGAAGTCAGAAGTTCATAGATGTCTGATCAGATTCACATTTAAAGTAAACTATTTTAACTGCATATTAATATCTTCAAATCTGAGCCATTGATCTTGACCAGACAGCAGTGAACCTCTGACTCTGAATGCAGGGATGCTGACTGCAAGGAATCCGAGTCCCACAACACACACATACAACTATAGATACACATATTTGGAGTATATATAAGGACTTACCTTATAAAATGGAGAGCAAGCTATGTTGCGAATAACACGGATGAAGCAGAAACGAGTTGGGCGATAAAGAATGTCCAATGGGCAAATGAGCATTACTATAAACATCTGGAAACAACAGTTCATAATTAGCATAAAGGTTCAACTTGAATACTAGAAATGAAATGATAAATCATTTCCCAAAATCTCAAGCTTGCTATGCTATTTCAATATTTTGAGTAATATGGGGAATAAATTAATTCTGAATTAGACTAATTACCAAAAGAAGAATTCCAGGAATGGCATCAACTTGGCCAGGAGAAAATCCAGCAGTTCTTAGAAGCAGGTGTATCACCATTGCCCCAAACACAGCTGTTATGAAGGTAGTGCTCAACAAAAATGCATCTCTGTGCTTTAAGGCTGTGTTTGGTGAGAATTCAAATATGAAATTATGGTTGATTCTTGTAACCTTCCACATGTACAGGTTGCATCCATACATGAACAAGTGTAGGCTTAACAATGCAAACACACTGCACAAAATTGTTGTGATCATTAGTGTAGTTACATATGTGTCTTTGTTTTAAATTTTGTAATTTTGGTGTTTTAGTTTTTTTCCTTAGGGTATCCTCAATGGGAGGCAATAATGCTCGAGTCGGGAACATTCATATCCTGATGAGACTAGCTCTCCCACATAGATTCCTTCTAAAAAGTAATGGATCAACTAAATTCAAGTAGGAACCATGGGATGTAGTACCTGAAAACAGGGTAGACTGCTTCTACATAAGCTGGCTCTGTGCTAGAAGAGAATATGCCACATAAATGGGCCAATATTGCATACACACAAAATAAGGATACAAAACAACCTGTACATAACCCTGTAGAGGCAGTAAAATTGAAACATCAAAGTGTTAATATAAACTAAAGAAAAACATTGATTAGCCAATCAAAATCTCAAAATAAAAAAATGAATATAAAAATTGACTTTAAGCTTAGTGGATTCATTAATCACACTTATAGTGCCCACTAGCTGGTTGTAATACATGAAAGTTTTATTTGGATGTTGGCCTATGTGCAATCACTAAGATACTGCACTACAATTTGATGATGCAGCTTTCATTAGGTATAAAACAATAAAATATTACAAGGTTTTGACTTTTGACAGCACCAAAAAGGCAAAAACAAGAACTTGATAGTGGATAATAATCATAATATAATAGACTCTTTATGTTAATCATTCACAAATTAAAAAATTCTATTTAAAATATTTTATTGAATATATTTTTATTAAAAAGGTCCAACTAGAGATATGATCAAATAAGTCCTTATATAGAATAGAGTAATTTTCACCCCTAAGTTAGCTTTTGGGATAAAACTAGACCTAACTCGAATTCTAGTAATTATTAAATAAAATTCATGTAAAAAATGGATTCTCATTAACAAAAATAAGAATCTTATAACTATCATCCAATAAGAAAACTTAAAGGGAACTAATATAAAGGATAATATTTCTATGGATTCTTCACTAATATACATAAATAATAATTGAAATTATTAAAGGAAGGTTATTTAGGTCATATGGGAGATAGAGAAGGGAATTACCAACAAGGAAGGTGACCATGTGAGAACCTTTTTGCTCTTGTGGTCTTAGAAACTTCATTGTTTTTTTCCTATCATTGTTGGTGAAGTGCTTTGTGAATACGGATTCCACTTCATCCATTAGTCTAACAATCTTCAGTCAAAATATTATATTGCAATTAATTTACCATCAATTCTTAAATACATACTTGTTTCTTTTCCCATCCTTTTAAAATAAATGAACTTTGAACAAATTAATTATCCGAGCATACCTTATCTGAACTAATGAAATGCGATCTCTTCACTTCTTTTAGATAATTTGCAGAAGCCTTTTGACAAGACACCTAATCATAAAAAAGTGATTTATAAATAAAAATGTAAGGACTATGTAATTTAATCACCTTAATGCCATATATTTGATTATTAAAACCAACCTGAAATTCCCACTATAGCTAATAATTGATCATTTATACTTTTGTCATGGACTCATACTTGCCGAATAAATTATGTTCAGTTGATGTATGGTGCCAAACACTCCCCCAATGCACCCCCACAATGTTATTAATTAAAATTCCAATCCATTGGAGATGCATTATGAAAAAGCAGTGGAGTGCAAAATGATATACACATAAAAAAATGAAGGGGGGGGGATAATTGATTTTTGTCTAAACAAAACAAGTCCCACATGAAATAAAATGAAGGGGACTACAATGATTTATAACTTTTAGTGTTTTGTCCAATTTTGTTAATTTTTTTTACCACATATCACACCCACACTAGCAAATCACACTCACACAAATTCTATAGTACAGTTTGGGCCTGCCCTTCTATGTTCAATATAGTTTGCTAGTTTCTCATCAGGAATAGTCGTCTACAATTGCAAGTTAGTTTGAAATATGATTGTATGAATCAATTATCTCAAATGTTTAATTTATTTGGTAAATGATACATGAATGATCATATTTCTATAAGGCTTTTCACACAAGAGCTCGTTTAGAGTTGAAGCGTGAACAATGTACAAACTCATTTACCATGTGTTGAAATTTAACTTTTTTTATAAGAAGAAACGAGGCGACAAGAATAAAACTCTAATAAACTTAGTGATAAAAGCCCAGATAAAATGTCATGAACCAGAAACTTACCTTCTAAAACACACATGAATCGTTATATTTCTACCAATAATGATGAATTATATATGTCACAAAGTATGATTATGATTTTGGTTTCACTTTATTTGTCTTCACTCGTGCAAAATCAATCTTTAGTACGGTCTAGAGTAACATCTAAGCATGACTTATGCAAGTATACCCAACATGCAACTGACAAGGGACAAGAGGAATATCTGAAATTCCTCACTGTAGAGATTCATATTCATATTTGCACATGTAGTAAGTAGTGTAATAATGCATGTGATGATATGTTTGAAGCTACACACCTTGTCAAATTTCTTGAGGATCTTTGAAAACGCTACCATATTTAGTGAGCTGCCAAAATGAAAGCAGAGAATGTGGTTAGAAATTGCTCTGTCGTCATGAAAATTGCACTTATAGTAAGTAGTTGGGAAAGCTTAGAATTATAACCACCACATGTTCAATGAAATTAAACGTGCATATGTGTAACGTAAAGGAATGAAAATTAATTGAGTGACATATATAGCGTGATCAAATAATGTGAAACTCTTTCACACAGAAAAAGTTTCACATTTCAATTACATGTTTGCATATCACTGGTCTCATCAAAAGCTATATTTCACGTGTAAAAGCTGTTCCGATTGTCCAACAAAACAAAATGCTTTATATATATACGTACGTACCTTCTTTTCCTACCCGCAACTTTTTATTTCAATGATTGCTTTAATTTGTATCAATTAATTTTAGAAATTTCCAGATTACGTTCTTAGGTGTACAAGTCATATTCATTCCTGATTTGAAGCATGCAACGGGGGTTTCTTTAATTTCAGTGATTATCGCCAATATATACGAAATTAGAAACACCCATCAACGAGGAATTTGGAAAGGGTTTCTTTCAGTGATTATCGCCAATATATACGAAATCCAATTTGGATATCCAAAATATTATGCAACATACCGTCAAAAAATATTATGTACGTGCAATATAATATTGATTTTTCTTACCCATATATTTTTTCTACACCAAAAAATATGGGTTAGAAAAATCAATAATATATTAAATTATAATAATAATAATAATAAATGAACATGTAATTTAAAAAAGCAATAATTACCTGTATGTTTTGAGAAGTCCAAGACCTTTATAGAGCTCTACAAATGCACTTCTAACCATCTTCTCAGCATATTGGATTTTCCTCTTGTTAATGAAATCTCCATACCCTTCTTTAACTGGACTGTTCACTAAATCCTCCCACAACATGGAAGTAACCGCCGTGATAGCCCGTGTTGGTGTGGTGGCCGGAATGTCAATTCTCATTGCCGTCTTAGGCTTCCCCTTCTTTGTCTTTATATTATTCCTCATTGGTGAGTTCACAAAATTTACACCATTTCTTTCTAATGCTGAGATTACATCATCCATTTGTGAAATTTCTGAATTTGTCTCATCAGATTCTCCAATACTATCTGCACACACAAAAAAATTAATCAATAACTGTCTATACATTTGTGAAGAAAAATAAAGTTTAATCTACCATAAAAAATAATTTCTTCCCAAATTACAAATATTTCCTTGTAATTTTTTTTGACATACTTGTAAATTTATTTTCACACATAAAATTATGTTATAATTAACCAATGTTTAAAAAATCATATCAGTCCTTGAGCAGTTGAAGATACTTGTTCATCCATGGTTGAACCGGCAAAAAGTAAATAAATATTGTTAATTGTTATATAATATACTAAATATTTGATTATCATGTGAAGAAATTATGTAAATTAAATTTTAAACTGACATATATCATAATGAATGAGATAAAAAGTGAATAAAAAATCCACACACTTGGATTTCCTAACTTTATATTAGATTTTGTTTAAATCAAATATATTGTACTAAATTTAAAATAAAAATGAGTTTAATGAATATGCACTGACAGTGTAAAATAGTTTTACACAGACATCCAATTGAATTCCGCCAAATCAGAAAATATCTTATTATTTTAATTAAAATTAAAGTCAAATGTAATTATCTCTCCTATGTGGCATGCTTTGATTGGATGACTGTAAAACTATTTTACACTGTCAGTGCATATCCATTAAACTCAATAAAAATATAATTTTCTGAAACTTTTTTAAAATATGATCAGTTCAAACCGGTTTAATAACACCAATTTTAATCGGTTCAATAGTATTGATTTTCACTGATTTTAAAATCTATCAATTTTTCTTTTAAACGAGTCCATCCTTTGATTTAGTTCTCAATTAAACCGGTTGGACTGACTAGTCTAGTTTAATTTTCAAAACTAAGATAAATTCTACCTTTTAAAAATATCATTATTTGACGACTTTAAACAATCCCGTAATAATTAATATATATGGAAGAAAATAAATACAAACCCGATTTTTAATTATTCTTTGTAACATGTACCAAAAAAATTTATTCTATGTAACATCTCACATTATTTTCCCTTTATGTCTTTGATTACATCACATCTATTTACTTATTTGTCATTCTCATTTGCATGAAGACACTTGACTGAAAATTTTCTAATTAAATAAATTAATTAAAAGAAAGAACTGACCTGAGAAATTAGAACTTTTGCCCGGGGAAGGAGGGAAACTGTCACTAGAATAAGCTTTTGGTGGTGGCCGGGGATGTTTCCGGCGGCGGTCGGCGAGAAGTTGCTTAAGGTCAAGCAAGATCTGAAGCTGCCTGTTAAGCATTTCCCCTCTCTCTAGAAACTCAGTCTCTTGTTTCTTGTAGAATTGGTTCACCTTGTTAAGCTCCTCATCCAGACTCGCAAAAAACACATGCACCTCGTCCTCCTCTGAAAACAATTGCGCCAGCTCTGTCTCGTACACTTCTTCTTCGCTCTCCTCCATCTTTCTCCTCCTCACCTGTTTAATTTCCAACATATGTACACTCAAATATTTAACATTTATAGATATTTTTTCAATCATTATTGTTGAAGCTTAATTATTAAGTTAATAATTCATATGTGCATGTGTTTAGTGTTTCATGTTTTGGCTGTGGTGGTGCACATTTGTTTCGTGATATGATGAGTGAGCAACAGTGCCTCCCACTAACGCCAAATCCGTTTCCTATTACTTTTCGTGAGAGAATGAGGAACTTCAGGAGATAAAAAAATAAAGGAGAAAGTGTGTTCAGGAAAAAAAAGTCTCACTAAACCCTGCTTTAGAATGGAGAAGAGAAGAACTAACAGAGTGTTTACCATAGTGGTAAGCAAACTAGTTGTCAGAGTGAATGAATACAAGCTAAAACCCTGAGAAAGTTATTAATTTCAAGATGTACCTATAGTTTCTCAAACGGGTTAATACAATTGGGTCAAAGACTAAAAAAATAAAAAACAGAGAAGAAAATGAAGGATAAGAATGAAAAATATAATATTAATATAAATGGCTAAAAAACAATATTAATATTATTTTACCAAAATTTAAGATTGAAATATTTTTGCCAATATTAATTACTCATATTTTAGTTAATTAATGACTAAATATTTACATCTCTTCAAAAATATATCACTATTTTATTTTAGACTAGAGACAAGCTGTCTCCTAACTCCTAAGTTATTTATTTGAATATTGCACCTTGGTGTAAAAGGTTTAGATTCATTCATACACACAACATCTCATTTCATTTTAAATTTAAATTTTACGCACTTATTTTTCGTTCACATTTTCTCCAAAATTTAATTTCCTATTAGATTACTTATCACATCTTACATACGGATATTGATTGTGAGGATACCTTAATTATCACATCTTTCATTTCTCTAGTGAGAGGTTTATAATTTGGTTTCTCAATATTTTTTCCTGTAGAAGTTTCAGAGTGTTCTGTGCTACCAATAGAATTGACCCTTAATTATATTGAAGATTAATTACATCTACGCATCATCATAGATGACCATATATAGAAGTAAACAAATCTGTTATTTGAACTCCTTGGTGAGAAACACGTGAGGTACGTGATAAAAAGTCCTATTGCAAGAAGAGCATTATAATTAAGAGTACTCAGAAACATTCCTTGTCCTGATATTACATCACCTTTCCTCTTGCAATAAGGTTTATGCACATGAATCACACAAAAATAACACTTAAAACAAAACCCACAGAAAAAATCATAGACACACGCAAATGTTAATTTAGACCTGTCCCTGAAACTACTCCTATTTTACCGGAACGATAAACACAAAAAAACACTGAAAAGCAGAAAACCAAACACTACTTTACTCAATTTACCTGAATGATATCTTGTTTATTGTTGTCTGAAGTGCAAAACTTTTTGGTTATGAAACAAAGGGAATCAAATATGGAACGACCAAAGTCCCCTTTGGGGGCATGTAATTGTTGCTTTGGAACTCTTGCAACTTTGATCCTCTTAATGTGTTTCTTGAGAAGCTTGTAGTTCACAAATGCCTCCTTCCATTCTGGTATTAGTTGAGCTTCGAGTTCCTTTGAGAACTTCACCATTTTTGTGTGTGTGTTTTGTTTTGAGATGGTGAAGGTGGATGAAGGAGAAGATTGAAGATGAGTTATATATAAAGCATGGTGCGAGGTTGAGCTGGTGATCACAAGGGGTTTTATAAGAGAAGAAGCCGTGTGGACAACATTAATAGTGGTGTTTGCTTTTCAAATTTGCTTTTAGCTGTTCCCTTTTCAGGAAGATGCAATAAATGAAGCATCGAAAGTAATTAATTCAAATTTGTTATTTTTTTTATAGGTAAATACTAGTGTTAGTTGTTAGTAATTACAAATGCTCCTCCTTAGGTTTCGAATCTTGGACCTTTATCTCCAATACTTATTTCTACTCTTAGCTCAACCAAGTGAGTTACCCATCTGAAACCAATATCTATTTCTACTCTTAGCTCAACCAAGTGAGTTATCCCCTCTGAAAGTCAGAATTGACTTCTCTACTTTCAGGACTATGCTAATTAAATTCAGGCATTCATGTAATTTTAGTCCTTCAATACTCATGTTTCATCAAAATTGTACAACTCAATTCTCAGATACACTAGTAAATTAGGAATAAATATATTCGATGTTATTAACTCAGGTTACTATTGCATTAGACAAAATCTAAGCTCACACACTTAAGAAATTTTGGCCACTCGATAAAAAAGCTAATTACTGATGGTTTTTTTTTGTCGTTGATAACCCGCAAAAGTCGTCGGTAATGAACCTTTACCAATAGGAATTTGACAATCAAAAAGTCGTAAGTATGGACCTTGTCATAAAATATTACTCCCTCCGTTCCTATTTATCTGTCTAGGAAGAGAAGGTTCGCACAAATTAAGGAAAACAATTATGTTGATTTTCATAAAAGTATTATTTGTTTTCCTATATCACCCTTTAGAATGTATTTTATCTTTCTTCATTTATTGTTTCTGTAAGGGCATTTCTTGGAAAAACATCAATTAATGCTATCTTGAAACTCTAAGTGGACAGATATATAGGAACACAATTATTTCTTCAAAGTGGACAGTTAATAAGGAAAAGAGGAAGTATTGATGGTTTCTCAAAAGTCATCATTAATTTACCGATGATTTTGTCTGTAGTTATATTACCGACGACTTTGTCCGTCCTATATTGCTCCATTTAAACAGCAAGCACTAAACAACATAAAACATATTCAAAAGCAAATAAGGAAAAAACTTGCAATAATTAAAAAATTTAAAAAATAAATAGAAAAACCAAAGAAAGATAAAAAAGAAAGTGAAGTGTTATGAAATTGATATGCTGGCCTATATAAGTTACAAACAGCAAGAATCGTCGGTAAAGTCATCCATAACCTATAAAAGGTTAAGTTACCAATGGTTCAAACTGTTGGTAAATGGGTAGTGCCATAAAGACACCTACATTGTTAGAAAATGGCTGATGGCATTAACAACGACTAAAACCGTCGGGAAATGTCGTTAATAAGCTTTCTGCCAAATGCTCCTGCCACCTACAACTTACCACCAAGCCTTCTCGCCAGGTATGGGTGGCAATAGCCATCGGCAATGTTTTTTTTTTCCTGAGAGAACAACAATTAATCAATGTCAAGCCCTCGATAATTAGGAAAATTACAAATGAATATAATTTGTGGCTGCCAGTAAAAAATTGTCGATAATTATAAGTATTCTTGTAATGAATGAACATATTAAAATAATTTTATAAATAAAGATTCTTGATTATACTTCGCTGAAGCACCGTACCACCACGTGGTGATTGTAGGCTGAATACTTTGGATTCGGTAGAGATAAACGCGATGTAGCATAGCGAGGAATTGTGGCGTATACCTACAAAAGACACTCCAACACTTAAGTAAGTTTGTAGATCAGAGAGAGAATCTCAAATTTTAAAAAGAGCTGAGAATTTTCATAATGATAATGTTTGAGTAAATGAACGACTAAACTTGTATTTCTAGGGACAAAGTTTATCGTATCTTTAACTCGAGGTCTTTAGGAAGCCTTGTTGAAGGTCTTCCGGGATAATTATGATCTTTAAATAACCTTGTCATGTTTCATTAAATATATCAAGACGATCCACTCAGCCATTGCTAGGATGAGATGTTCCTTAGCTTACTTACTTGCAAATGGTTGTAAGACATTTAGGTTGGCTGAATTATTCTTGGGCTTTGTGATCATTTTGGCTGGAACAATATCCTACAGTGCCCTTTCAATTTAGGAGATGAAAATGGTTCATTAAAAGTTAAAACAGTATGAATGAGCACCCAAGCTTGATTGAGTTCTTGGGGGCATAGGAGTATATTGGTGATTGGGCCTGTTTTTATTGGCTGATATTTATTGGCCTTTAACAACTATTCTTTGACTTTGTAAGTTATTGTATTTCTTCTTTTTCTCTTTTCTTGTATTGGGTTGAAGTACCCATTGTGCTTCACTTCAATATATTCTTAATTGCTTATAAAAAAACAACTATTATCTTTTTATCTTGTGTGGGCTTATTCGGTTTAGGTGACTTTTATTTCTGTTCTGTTTTACATATATATATATATATATATATATATTTACCTTTACTCATTTGAGAGAGTTTTGTTCTCAAGTCATTTTTAAAATAAATATATTTTGCTGTTGAAAAAAAAAAGAATGAACACCGGGTTTATGATCCAAATCTGCTGAATTTTTTTTAACAGTTTGTCAAGATGCCAATTCAGTTCAAAATTATACAACTTTTTACTAGATAATATATCCATTTCCTTAGTGGAAACTTAAAAAGGGTTTATACTTTTTAATGTGAAGAAGTATCTATTTGGGGAATATTCTCAATGAAGGAAAATCATTAAATGCAATGGCTTACATCATCTACATTAGAAATAAGTTGTGGGACTAAATGCAGGACCCCCCAATTATTGCTTTTGCATGCTAGCTAGGTCATCTTCCACGACGTATAATTTAGAGCCCCAATTACTTGTACTCTGCTTGATAATGTTCGAATGGTTTTTCTTCTCCTTTTCTTTTTCTGGGATTTATTGGCCTTTAACAACTATTATCTGAATCTCCATGCAATTAACTTCTGTGAGAATTTGCCATTTATTTTTGTTGAGCTATTATTATTATTATTATTATTATTATTATTATTATTATTATTATTATTATTATTATTATTATTGTGTGAAAAAGAGCTATCACTATAAGAATAGTAGCGGCGGTAATTTTAGCGTTTAACATCGGTATTGAACGGTGCTAAAAACGCTTTGCGTCAGTTAAAAATCAAGCGTGGAAAGTGGCGAAACAAATGTATAAACGAGGGTTAAATGATAACTGATATGGCTCAACCGCTATTAAACTTAATGGTGGTATATATAAGTGCAGCTAATGTGCAAAAGTTACATTTTTTTTTTCAACATTTAGTGGCGGTATACCCGGCCAACGCTATTATGCAAATTGAAAATTTTAAATAATTTTTCAACCGAGAAATAAAAATAAAATGAGCATACTTCCTAAAATACCAGTAGACTTCAAATTTAAAATACTACAAAAGAAAGATCAGGCATACTTCAAGGAAATTTCAAACAAAGGCATACTTCAAGGAACTTTTTTTTTTGAAATCAGGAACATGATATCATGGCAGAAGGCAAATTTCAATTTCACCTAGTTTCTTTTTTACATTTTTTTTAAAACAAAAGTTATAAATATATATATATATATATATATATATATATATATATAAAAGGTCGATAGTATAAAAGTATCTAATCCTACAAAGACTTTCTTTTTTACATTTACCATAATCAAATCCGAGGTACTATTGCTTAACTGAGGGAATAAGACACATAGCATATCTAAACCTATTGTATGTCTTAAATAACACCTATCCGTATAGGGCTTATTTAATTCAAAACTAATCATACTAATTAGCGATACAAGAGAAAAAATAAAATCATGGTCATAATAAAAAAGTGATTAATGTCCTAAGGATAACTCAAGCGATAAGAGAGAGAAATATATGAGTTAGGATAGAAAGGTCTAGTGATCAATCTTTATTTGAAGGATGGATTTTATTTTTTCGATGTAAAAAAGAATGAAGAGAAAGAAAAAATGAATTGAGAGCAATCTCATTGAAACTAAATAATCATATAATTAAACAGTTACAAATTGCTTTGACGTAGAGGTGTGTGATACATTAAGGTTATCCATCGTGGCTCTAGCTATGCCGTGATTAATGTCAAACATGTCTGCAAATACAAGAATGTTTTGGGTTTTGCATTTCGTCTCAATCTCGTGCATTTTCGAGCTGTAACAATTATCACAACTGGGTTTTGGAACTCCTTTTCTGCTTGATATCTTAGCTTTGAAATTAGTATATATTTTAAGTTTAGCTTGAGTTTGAACGCAGCTCAAATTTTCTTGACAATTTTGAAGATTGGTCACAAGTTTCAATGATATATATCCTACCTCCGAATTACTACTAATTCATCGTAATCTGGTAGGAATTGCGTGCGGATCATATGCACGGGTTTTATCGCCCTAACACATTCATATCAATAAACGGTGACAATTCATTACAATGGTAGGGAAGGTTGGTGAGCTAAGGGAATAAAGAGATTTGTAGGGTGAAATTAAAGGTCAGGGTTCGAATCCTGATGAAGGAACTAATTTACTACTCCCTTCGTTCTTGTATATAAGTCCATTTTACATAATTTTCTTAGATTAAGAAAAGTAGTTACAAACAATAAATTTGTAAATGAATTTATTCACTTTCCTAGATTACCCTTATTTAATTATTTATAAATTTCTCTCTCCTAGTTATTATTTCAAAATCACATTGTCTATTTCATATTAAATATGGATATAGTTTTGGAAAAAAATAATTAATGCTCCATTGATATTGTAAATGAACTTATATTTAGGAAAAAGAAAAACTCTCAAAAGTGCATGGCCTTATAATAAGGAACGGAGTAACAACTAACATTAACCTAATAAAAAAAAAACTATGCATTAATATGCATTATAATTTAAAATTTTATGAAAAGGAAAGTCAAATTAATTAGATTAATTTATGATACTGGATTACTTCACACATGTGGCTCCATTGCGACGGCCGAGCATGCAGGTTGAATGTTTATTAATTAGGTTTCTAACTTTTATAATTTTTTTTTAATAAGCTATGAATATGTATTAAAAACTAGCACAAGGGTGCTAGAACCCAATACAAAGAGGGGGAAAGAGTTATAAAAAGATGAGAAAGAAAATAAGCGAAACAGAAATGGGGCAACAGAGCACCCAAATTACAAGATCCCAAACACGTCCCAACAATCAGACATGCGAGATGCACACCTGTGGGTTCATTAACCATTCAAAATGGGAGCAACAGAACTCCTTCACTTTAGAAGAGATCCAGACCTAAGCCTTCCATTTAATCAAGTCCAAGACATTACAATGGGACAACGGGTTTTATCTTGTGTTTTTATTAGGAAACATGGGGTGTTGACCGTGTTGTGGGATTCTTGTACATTTTTTTTTTCTTTCTACTTCTTCTCCTAGTATGAGTTTGGAGTACACCTAGTACCCCTTATTTAATACAATTCTTTTTGCTGGTAAAAAAAAAGTCCAAGACATTACCCCAGTCAGTTTCCGAATTCCGGAAAACCAAGTTATTCCTCAAGACCCAAATGGTCCAAACCACGAAGCACCAAATAGACCACCAATCCCGCTGCTTTTTAGGATTCCAGCAGCCTTGGGCATGTTGCAGGAAATGAGCCCAACATTCCCGCGGGAGCGCACTAGAAACACCCAACCAATTGTAAAAATCGTACCAAACAGCCAAGATGCGAGGGCAGAGGAAGAAAAGGTGTTCTAAAGATTATGTTTCCAGCTTGTAAAAGGGACAACGAAGTTCATCAACAGAAAAAAGGAACACCACAGTTAAATAAATTAAGCTTCGTTTGTACCCTTCCCAAGAGCAGTCTCCAAACAAAAGCCTTAGTGTTCGAGGGAACACAAGCCCTCTAAACCTGACTGAAAACCGGCACCGAAGGCATATTCTCCAAACCTCGAAGAACAGCATATGCAGAACGAACTGAGTAACCTGCATTAGCATCAGGATTCCAGCACCATTCATCAGGCGTAGACAGCTTCAGAGATACCTGGTTTACCATCATGTACAACTCCTTTGCAAGTGGTTTCTCCTAATCTCCAAGAGCTCCACGCCACGGAATTAACCACGTCCATGTATTTGCTTACCTCTGAGACTAAGCCAAACTTCTGCAAAGAAAGATTGTACAGACATGCAAAACGAACAGCCAACGGGGCATCCCCCACCCATAAGTCAAGCCAAAAAACGAGTGCTACTGCAATCGCCTAAGCGCCTAGAAATGGAATTTGAAAGCCAGCTGCCTCCAGGATCGTCCAAACATGATCTTCGAATGTCACACCACCAAAGGGATGCATTTGCCCGCGAGTTCATCCAATCACCATTTGGACCCCATATTTCGCCTTGAGGATTGTACACCATAAGCCTGGATTATTCATGCAAAGTCTCCACCGCCACTTCCCCAAAAAGACCTTGTTGAAAGCCCCTCATCCCTTCACACCCAAGCCTACAAGTGTTTTTAATAATTATGCTCTCAACATTAGGCGAGAGAGTTTGGCAGAGAGATACATATCCATTTAGTCTTCAAACGTACACACACATGCCAAAGTAGGGTTGACAAAAGGTTTGCAAATGCTTGATGTTCGGTCCTGATCGTCTGAGCGATGTCTCTCTAAGCCGCGATAGTAGTTCACGGTGGAATGATGTGATTGTTGTCCTTGTTGATATGGAAAAGCTCTAGGTTCCATTGTGAACGGGGACCTGCAGAAGAAACTTCGACGCTCAAGTCAGTGCAAGTGTCGGGAGAGAATCTCAGGGACTCAGTAAGAACTCAAGTGTAAATGCTAATTAATAACATATTACGTAACTGAACAATAAAACTTCTATATATATATATATATATATATATATATATATATATATATATATATATAGGTCAGAGCTTATGGTAGTTATCCTTTCAAGTGTGAGGGAAATCCTTTAAGTTGGCCTTTGGATGTCCTGCTTTAGTTCACGATGTTAGGCGACCGAGCGGACGCTGGTCGGACAAGATGTTTCTTACTGAGTAATTCAATCCAGCCTTATGGCAAATGCTTCAGTTCATGTTTTTCAGTAGCCTGAGAAGCCCTTAAACCGCAAAGCTTAGAAGTCGTCCGGAAAACTTTAGTATGCATAATTAAGCATTTATATTGAATTACGTTTAATATGAATGTAATGTATATATATGTAATATTAATTTCTAATTTTAGGCTAAGTATGCAGAAAAAATGTCTTAATCAGTTAATCCTCACTTGTTTCCCATTGCAGGGTGTCAACATATCTTGCCTCATCCATTATTACCAAATTATGGGTTGACACAAATGATGTGAAGGGGAAAATATATGCTACCAATTCAATACCGTGTTTGCCTGTCACGAACCTGATGTCTCTTCCTTAATACGTGAGTCATGAAGACCTTCTTATTCGACATCTTAAGATTTACATACGAACCCTGAAGTTCAGGATATCGTGCTAATGCTACAATGAGATATTGATGTACTCGAATAGCCGATGGATGAATAAACGACCACACATGGTTTGCACTTGCAACAAGTGTGTTCATAGTAGGGGTGTCCAACGGGCGGGTTCAGGCCCAAACGCCAGTTTTGGTTGGTTGAAAAGTCATCGGTGGACGGTGGCTCGGGTTCGGGTTGAGCGGTGCCCGGTTACCTCGGGTGGTTTCGTTCGGTTTACACATCCATAAAAAATTCAAAAATCAAGAAGATAAGTGTTAAAATGTTATATTTTCGACTAGCATCGTTGGAATATCGAGAATTGTTAGCCATTTTGTGCTCGAAAATAATTGTTTCTTTTTGTCGAAAATTGTAGGATAATAAGAAGTTAACTAGTTGCCCTTTGAGAAGAAACACATGGAAAGTTTGAAGACCATCGAAGAATACTTGTCAGTATCCACACATTTATTTTAGGACTTTTAGCCATTATTGGCAGTTTATGTAGTTTGTCTATAGTGCTTTCTCGAATGTAATAGGTGTTGAGAATTCAAATGCGTAGTTGGAGTCCCACATTGGTTAAGTTTGGGTGAGGGGAAGACTTTATAAGAGATGTGACCCATAAACCTAATGCCTTAAGGTTTTGGGTTAAGATGTGGCGTCGAGATCTCTTGGTGTCTTGCTTCTAGGCCCATGGGCTCCCCTGTCTCCCCTGTCTCCCCCAACAAGTGGTATCAGATCTTCCGGTTCGATGGATATCACTTTGTGTGATATTGCGAAGGTGCTGAAGAAGTGTGACATTGTGAAGTGCGGTTTTGGGAGGTTCTGGCTAGGAACCAACCTGGTGCACGGTTTACAGTCGGCCTGCAGCTGCGATTATGCTGTGATGGAGGAGTTGATGCAATCATGATTACAAAAGGCGTTCTGGCATGAAATTGTCCAGGTGGCTCACATGCATTGATTGATATAGATGCAAGGTGTGTGGTGATAACGTGCGGGCATTGGTTGGCGTTGATGCAAGGTGCGTGGTTATGTCGATGGCTGATGAACTTCCGGAGAAAGCCAACATGGAAGTTGCACCATAAATTTTCAGCAAGGTTTCGGCATGTGGAAATTCTTGGGATGGTTTAGTTCCAAGTGAAGAAAATTCTTAGAATGGTTGAGTTCCAAGTGAAGAAAATTCTTGGGATGATTTAGTTCCAAGTGTAGTGTACTCTTTTATAGTGGAGTATGATAATTTAATTTGTCGGTATATAGACAATGAGAATTATGTGTGTCGGTGAAGACAATGATTGTCGGTGTAGACAATGAAGATTGAAGACCATTACAATCAAGGTGAACATTGTTGGGGTTGATTGCAATGTAAGTCTCACATTGCTAATGAAGGAGAAAAAAAAGATCAAGTTATGCATCTTGGAGAAGTCTCACATCGCTTAGATTAGTTAGGGGTGGGAGAGTCCAAGACTATATATAGGGATCTCAAGCTCCTTGTTTCAACACACCAAAACACCAAAGATTTTTTTTTTGATAGGCAATGGGAATTATATTGAATAGAAGTACAAGGGGTACTTCAACCCAATACAGAAGAGAAAAGAGACAGACTAAGAACTAACATGTACAAAACAAAGACCCTAAAGTGACGAAACTACCCCACCTAATACTTCCAAGAAAATAGACTTAACAAAACAGGCCTCATTAAAACTTTTCTAGGATAAAACCCCCTTGGGAAAACCTAGCAAGGAAAAAGAGTACCAATTTTGAAAAGCCAAGAGGTTATCTTCAAGGAAGCTTACAAAGAATTCTAATACCCCACCCCAAACCCAGCTGCCAAGCCTTACATCCAATTCAGTTCCCACATCCAAGGCACAATTCGTTAGATCACTGTTAGGTTTTCATGTTGTAGTCTCAAGGTACCCTACAACAAATACTCCAGCAGATAAGTATAATACTCCCGGTAGCCTACTTCTCTTGTAATCACCAAAGCCATAATGAGAAAAGTAGCTTTAGTACCCCCAGCATAATTCCGCAGCCATCTCAAGTTACTGTATGTAACAGCTGAAAACACTTTAAGTTTATATTTGTGTTTTCTTTTTCTCTTATACTCTTGTTTTAGAGTATTGTGAGATGTAGTTCAAATATTTACTTTGGAGAGTGTGGGTGTACTGGGGTTATGGGGTCGTTGAGGGTGAAGTCTATGTGTTGTAATAATTTTCACATATTGTTTATTCTCTGGTTGTCGGTTTTGACACAACCGGTCGGACCGGCCGGTCCGAGCCTCTTAATGGATCGGTTCTGCTATCAAACCGGTGGGAACCGGTAAGCTCGGCCGATTTTTATGTTTAAATCGGTGACTCGGCCGGTTCAACCGAACCGGCGAGTCATTAATATTTTCCAGTATATTAATTGCGAAAAATTTTGGGAAAAAAACCTCGCTGGGATTCGAACCTGTTCCCATGAGGTTCTATGTTGAACACGTTACCATTGGGCTGGATAGCTGTTTTGCAATATTTGTTGCACTCAATTATATATATACAATAATACACTGTAAAATTGTTATAGAACATCAATGTTATTACTTAAAATAACTAAAAGCACAACAAAAAAGTGATAATATATATGTGTTACATTTAACATTAAACTTCAAATGAATTATTTATGTGTTTTTATTGTGAGTAATTAATTAATGTTAGTTAATATTATTGATTTTTTAATTTTTTTAATACAGACCGAGTCAACCAATCCGCCCATTGACCCACTGGCCGATCAATGACTCATTAACTCAGTGCCTCGACCGAATCGACCACACCTAACTGAGTCTTAAAACACTGCGTTATATTCTTGTGTTGTTGATTGCGCTCCTGATTTATTTTACTTCTTCAGCTGTGTTATTTCCTAACAATAGGGTTGGCAAACTTTCACTCAAAATATCACATGCTCTAAACGACTAGATAAGCTTTCTCAAATTTAACAGAGTATGTGTTTGCTTGAATCTTACATTATTCTGAAACAATATTGTGCATGTTTGATTGTAGTTTCGATTCATGTTCTTTGTCATTTGCTTAATGTTATTACCTTCAAGTTGATAAGTTTATTATTGAATATGTTTTTTTTTTACGAAGAACAAAGTACAAAGTACAAAGTACAGCTAGAAAAAAAAAACGAAGATAAATAATAAATAGAAGACGGCAGTAAAACTACAAATTAAGGAATATGTTTTGACATCAAGTTTCAATTATTGTATTTTGGCTACTCTTTTTCGAAAATCATCCAATCTTATTTTTGTGAAATTTAATCTTTGTTTGGAAACACTTTTGAAAAACGTTTTCATTAAAGAAGTCACAATTTAACTTGTTTTTAGTTTAAGAACTAGAAAATATTTGTTTACAAAAAATCAGAATAAACACATGGTCGTAGATGCGTTGGCTTGGCGAGATATTCATGAAGGGTTACTATTACGATTTTTAAAATTTCCTCCCTCTAGTATCATACAGCTTCTTTGTCAAGATTTGCTAGTATAGTTGTTGTTTTATGTAAAAAATCTATATATACTCCTCCTAAGAGGAAATGCCTTGGGCCAATTATTTTAGAGCTTCTTCAAGTGCATGCTCTCAAATTATTGGCTGATTTAAGGTTGATGATATTGATAGCAATAACTAGCAAGAATAGCACTGATTTCTTTGCACGCGGTTAATCAAAATCTTTATCTGTATCTACATAGAATACCATTACCAATAAGAAAGATCTGAATCAATTAATGAAGTATGAGAACATCAGAACATGAAGGCCTATCAAAAGCTGACAGGGAGGAAGAAATGTGAGAACTTCTCCTAACAAATTAAAATGTGATCCTATCTTTCATAGTCATGTATATTCAGCCTAAATATTTTATAATATCCACTTTTTTGTTAAATATTTAATCATTTGATTAATGTACGGCTCTATAATTAGCTTGAAAATTTAGAGCGATGATTAGCTGAGAATTGTTTAAGAATATCTGACTTGGCAAGCCACCAGTAGTGGTGCCAAGCTTTCAACATACCAAACCACGTACGTGTACAGATTCTTCACCAGAATATACACCAAGTATGCAATTGCAAATAGGAAGTTTAGAGGATCTTCGACTATTGGAGAGTTGTTTTCTACAGTCCAAAGAATTTTAGTGGATTATAATCTTCTTTATCCAGATTCTACTATCTCATTTCTTGTCTCAACAATAAAATACTGATAAATATGTGAATAAAAAATCTTCATGTAAGTTTGTAAATACATCTTTTTTTTTAATTGATATGACACAATTTTATTAACAGCATGAGAAATATTGATACTATTCGTGAACAGAAAACTTTGATCCAGCTATAGTGGGAGTGTAATCGTGGAGTCAGTTTATTTAACACTTCTGGGTTTAGTGTGGATGATGACGTAGGAAGGATGGCCAAAATTATGTTGCTCCCACTAAGACAAAAATACATTTTTTTAAGTTAGGCTTAATTCCACTTTGAGCCCCTGATGTTTTTAAAATGTGTGATTGACACCCCCCGTGTTTAAAATGTGCGGTCAGGGCCCCTAACGTTACAAAAACGTTAACTTTGGGCCCTTCCGTCCACTCCCGTTAGATGACCAAACGGAAATGCTGACGTCGGACCCTTTAATTAATAAAAAAAATTCATTTTTCAAATAAAAAAATATTAAAACATATTAATTTTTTTTAAATTTTGGTAAATTAACCCTAAATCCCTTTCAACCTTAATTTAACCCCAATTTCATATCAAATGCTTCTCCTCCTCCTTATCCCATTCCCACCCAACAACACCATCACCAACAAAAACCCCCCACAACACTGTCACCGCCAACCCCACTCACCCAACACCGCAACCAGCTCCTCTAACCCCCGCCTCCGCACCACCACCGCCAACTCCTCAAAACCCAATCTTCTGCCCACCCTAAAAAACATTACCGAAAATCCCCCAAAACCCCTCTCTCACACACACAGATTCGAGTTGTCACACCCAAGGAGATGAAGCAGAGGTGACAGAGGGATGGATCTAGAACTCGCGGTAGAGGCAAAGAAGATCATGAAGGAGGAAGGGAGATTGAGGGTTAGAAGGCCCACGACCACAGTGACGACTTTGGTGGAGGCACGACACCCCTACCGTGGCGGCATGGTCGAAGCTCGGTGGTCACAACAAGCTAGGTGGAACAAGCAGCGGTAAGGAAGTGGCTCGAGCGGGCATTCATTCTGGTATTGGAGTTTGGAGTTGTTGTTCCTCCTTCATCTCTTTCTGATCATGGATTTGGGGATTTGGTTGAGGGAATTGGGGCTTTAATTTGATTGAGGTTTTCTGGTTTGAGGATGAAGGTGATGGCTTTTGGGTCGTAAGGCAGATTTGGTGGTTACATTGGGTTTGAGGTTTGTGTTCTTTGATGTGGGTTCAGGTTCTGATTAGAGATTTGTCATGGCGGTGGCAGTTATTGATGGCTTCTGGGTTTTGTGTTCATGCCTGAAGGAGAATTCTGGGTTCAATTTGGGGGAAAAATTGGGGGTAATCAGGTAGGGTTAATTTTGGGAGAATTATGGGTTCAATTTTGACCAAAAAATTGCAGAACTCTTGCTCTTTCTCTCGCTCACTCTTGCTCTCACTCGATATTCTTCATCCTTTTCTCCCTCGCTCTTGCTCTCGCTGCTTGGATTCAGGAGATGGTGGTTTCAAAGCTTCAAGAGATGATGGTTTCAAAGCTTCATGATTTGGAAAACAAAAAAATAATTCTGGAAATGATGAATGTGATGAATGCTGGAAAAAAATGATGATGATGAGTTCTGGACAAAGATTATGATATGAATTCTGGAAAAAGTTTCAAAGTGGAATTAAGCCTTTTATTTTTTATTAAATTGTATTTTTGATTAATCAAATTTTATTATTATGTATTTTTTATTAGAAAATGAACTTTTTATTAATTAAAGGGTGCCTCGTCAGCATTTCCGTTTGGTCAACTAACGGAAGTGGACGGAAGGGCCCAAAGTTAACGTTTTTGTAACGTTAGGGGCCCTGACCGCACATTTTAAACACGGGGGGTGTCAATGGCACATTTTAAAAACATCAGGGGCCCAAAATGGAATTAAGCCTTTAAGTTAATAATGGGATTGTGCAGGAATGGCCTTTGGTATGAATGGCAAGTTTAATTTAAGGACAAAAATTGCCCATTACTTGGGGGCAGAAAATTATGCTTAGTGGGTGGGGGCACTGGTGACTGCTAAGTGAAAACCCTTTTAGATCAAGGACAAAGTTGGGGTTAACAGATAGATAAATGTCTCTGTGTTCATGAACACCTGAGTTTGGAAACAGAAGAAAACATAATATATATAATAGCATTCTTTTGGAGCATCTGCTTTGTTATATATGGTTATTATTTAAATTTCAGTAACTGTTCTCACTTCTAAGTTTGGGATGAAGGATAATACTCTTCCCCTACAAGGATAAGATTCATCATGAGAAATACTAGCAACACAACTTTTACAGGCACACTTTGACACAATCATTTTAATTGGTTTATTTTTTGAATAGTCAACACAATTTATAAGAAGTAGGAGAAATGTGTTGATTTTTTTTAAAAAAAAATTAACTAATCACAGTGAGTGTGTTCTTAGAAGATTGTGTTTCTACTACTCATTAATTCATCATTCATGAAACAGAGTTTACATGTCCTTCCAATATAGAACTTGAGTAATAGTTGAGTTTATTAACTGTTAAAATTAACTCTTATGCAGTTCTTACATTACATCTATATCTAATAATAAGGAATGTGCTGCATAGAGTTTACTTTCCAACTAAAATGATCCTGTGGCCTTGTTTTCCCTCCTATATGATAAGATGGCTCTATCCTTTACTAAGAGTCATGGCATCATGGGGGCGCATGTCTCACCTAACTTACCAATGTCTAATATAAGAAACTTAACTTTCAATTATATAAGGTATCTCAAGTATATATATATTACTATCTTCTGGTTCCCACTTTCAACATTGGAGCAGATCATTGTCATTCTGTGTTGCATCCTTTCTCTATAGGTCACATTTTAAATCGAGAGTACTATATTAATTATCAAAACCACACAATGCAATCCCACTTAGCAACTCATTCTTTTCTCTTTAAGTTATATATATTTAATCACTATATGCAGAGCCAGCCCAAGGGTAAAGCCACCCAAGCAAGGGCTTTAGGCCTCCAAATTATTTTGTTTTTTCTTAAGTAAAAAGGCCTCCAATTTTTTTTTCTTAAGTAAAAAAGGCCCCCAAAATTAAAATTACAAAATTTTATATTAGATCAAACATGTTTCAAGGCCCCCAAAATTAAAATTCGCTTTAGGCCTCATTTGGTGTTGGACCGACCCTGACTATATGTAGTCCTTGTTTATGTTTTCCTCCTATACTTTTAACTATTAGCTAGTTTTTTTTTTGAAAGGCCAAAAAAAATGAATAGAATAAATAATAGCAACACTAAAGGGTGATGCACCCATGTACAAGATAAGCAGCCAACAATAGAGAAGCACCAGTACAATAGGACTTGAACTCGTTGATGATTCGAGAATTATTCTATGTTTGTCGAGTCCTTCTTGTTTCTTTCTTTTCCTTTTTAAGTTCTTTATTGAGTTTTGAGTCAAGTTGAGTCCCTTTCTAGTTCATAATTTCATCTGCATTAGTTTAGGTATTTTTAATTTATTTATTTGGTCTTTTTATTAGTTTTAGTTTGAGGTAAATTCTTATGGTCAGATTTGATCTGAAATCTTGTGAGAATATGAGTGTTGATGGTCTTTTGGGGATTTCATTTGCTGAATTGAATGAAGGATTGATGAATTATCATGATTAATGAGATGTTTCCATGAGTTACATTGTTGTTTTAATAGGTTCTTGAGATTCATTTCAGGTTTAATAGGTTTTTTATGGCTAATGATGATGGTTGAAGGCCAAGTAATGAGCAATGATGATAGTTGAAGAGGGAGTTACAAAGTTGGTGAAGAAGTTGTTGAGTCACGCATGTGCGCTAGGTATGCCACACACATGCGTGACTGTTCTGTCTGAAGAAAAGGGAGACTCGTCCAAGGCCACGCATGTGCGCCACTTTGGCCACGCACATGCGTGGTAAGCTAACTTGAAGGTTGTTTTTGAACAGATGATCCACACATGTGCGTGGGGGAGGCCACGCACACGCGTGGCAGGCCGCTGAAAACTCTATAAATAGGGCTTTTGTTATTTTTTTTAGGTATCTTGTACTTTTCTTAACAAAACTTAGAACTTTAGCTTCTTGGAGCTTGTGGGAGGCTTCTTGGCACTCTTATTTCAAGTTTTTGTTCTTTTAATTTGCATTATGAATTCTCTAGCCATGCTTGGCTAGTTTCTCTTTGTACTCTGAGTGAAGTGAACCTTAGTTCTGATTATGGTTTGAACTTCTGAGTTTCTTATATGAATAAAGTTTCTTTTCCATGTATCTTTTCCCTGAATCAATATTCTCTTGAGTGCACACAAGTGTTTTGCTTTCTTCTTGCATTCTTCTTGCACAACGGTAGTTGGTGAGGATTAAGGGACTTGGGATTAGATTGATTTGTTTGCTACCACTTAGGTATAAGGGTAGAAACTTATTGTGTTGGCCTGAACTTATAAACTTCATTCTTCAATTGATTTGACTAGGCACTAAGGCATTAGGTTTGGCAAATGAAATTGAATGATTTACTTGATTAAGGTACTAACAAGTAGAGGTAGAGGCTATAACATCATGGATAAGGATTCTAAACTTCAGATAAGAACTTGATTTTGAGAAACATAATTGGACTAAGTGGAGCTTTTCCCAGGATACTTCTTTTTCTGAATTGTAATTCTAGCTTTCGTTTACAAGTGTTTTTACACACAACCAAACTTCAAACTTATATTGCTTTTTTCCTTTTACAATTTTGAACACTAAAGTCCTTGAACAATTTGATAAACAACTATCTCTGTGGTTCGATATTTTTGTATTACTTCGGGAAATTCGTACACTTGCGGAATTGCTATCAAGTTTTTGGCGCCGTTGCCCGGGATAGTTTTGTTTTATCAAACATTCTTGGATTGTTTTTGTTTAGAATCTTTGTTACTTGCTTGCTTAAATCTTTGCTGAGTGAATAAGTGCTATTAATTGTTTGTTAGTTTATGCGAAGTTCAGTTGATCCTAAGTCATTACTATTTGATCCAGAAATTGACCGTACTTTCCATCGCAGACTTGCAAAATAGAGGAGACGCACTCAGGCTATTAACATGGCCGCTGAAGAAACACCAGCTGAGATGGAAGCAAGGCTTCGTGTTGAGATGGAAACAAGGCTTCGTGCTGAGATCATTGCTCAAGTTGCTGCCCAGAATGAAAGAGATAGGCAACTTCGAGAAGAGCAGGAGGCTCAAAGGTCCTTGAGGGACATCACTGCACCTCGTGTGGACGACAACTTTGAGGGGAGCATTGTTGTACCTCAAGATGCTCCTCTAGACTTCCAAATCCCACCACACTTCATCACTTTGGTCAGTCAACATCAGTTTGGTGGGAGTGCAAATGAGGATGTTCATGGACACTTGGAGCGCTTTACCAGACACTGCTCCACAATGAGAAGGAATGTCAGCATGGACACTATCAGGATAATGTTATTTACTTTTTCTCTCAGGGATGTTGCTGAAGAATGGTTGGGAACACCACCATTGAGGAGTATTACTTCTTGGGATGATTTAACTGAGAAATTCACAGCTAAGTTCTTTCCCTCCAATCGCATAAGGAAGTTGAAGCAAGAGATCAATTCCTTCATTCAGCTGGACTCTGAGAATCTCTTGAGACATAGGAGAGGTTCAAAAGACTCTTGATGAAATGTCCAGGCCACAACATCTCCACTGCTGACCAAGTGGAGAAGTTCTATGCAGCTCTCAATAACTACACTAGAGACAAGTTGGACACAACTACAAATGGAGCCTTTGATGCTCTAACAACCCAACCAGCACTTGACATCATAAACAAGTTGGCTGCTAGAGCTGCACATTCAAACAATGACAGGTAGAACCAAAAGGGAGTTTATGAGTTTATAGGACGAATATGGAACTCAACCATTCAAACTAAACAGTAGCTTGCCGAAATACCCTTATAAATAAGGATAAGGTTATGTGTAACAACACTCATTCAAACCATGAAATCAAAATACAAATATCTTATACTTATCTAGTTACCTTCCTTTTCGTTACTTTTAATTTGTTTATGCCATTTATTTAAATTTATCTATTTAATTTAATCTCTTATCTTAATTTATCCCGTTGTTTACCTATAACCTTATTAGTTGTTTTGCTTATTGCCTTAGTTATTTCTTAATTATGGTTTCTCTTATATTCTCTTAATAACGATAACTAAGAGTCTTTTGCACTAGTGTTTTAGAAAATGACATTTAATAATAGAATTTATTTTTCAAGTAATCATTTATTTAAGAAGTCATTACTTTAATTTCTTAATAGACCCACACGAACTATCCTGATCACATTTTATTTGAACCACAAAAGTATAACATATAACATGTGATCGATGACAAGGAATTAAGTGGGTTAGATGAAATGGCAATAAACATTACACACACAAACTGATCATGTATCTTTCTCTTTCTCATGTCTGTTTTATTGTTTAGTAAATATGACAAATCAAGTATACGATGGGTAGAATGAATTTTTGTGCTAAGTGGATCTCTTGGATCATGGGATGCCTTAGATCTGCCACTGTGTCCGTTCTGGTGAATGGGAGTCCAGGAAGGGAGTTCAAGATGGAGAAAGGGCTTCGCCAAGGGGATCCGTTAGCTCCCTTTCTGTTTCTGATTGTGGCGGAGGGGCTGAATGGTCTCTTCCTAAATGCAGTTAATGCGGGAAAATTCAAGGGTATCAAGGTAGGACTACATGGTGCCCTTGTGGTTTCTCTTCTGCAGTTTGCTGATGACACTATTTTTATGGGTGAGGCTACTATTCAGAACCTGGTGGTTTTAAAGTGTATCCTAAGGTTCTTCGAGCTTTGTTCTGGGCTGAAGGTAAACTTTCATAAGAGTAAGCTAGCATCTGTTGCACTTAATCAGGAGGTCACTCACCAGTTTGCATCCTTTCTCAATTGTAAGGTTATGACTATTCCGTTTGTTTATTTGGGCATTCCGGTGGGTGGGAGAGCTGATTGTAGAAAGACTTGGGAGCATGTTATTAAGAAACTGACAAGGAGGCTTTCATCTTGGAAGCAGAAGGTAATTTCTTTTGGGGGGCGAATCTGTCTGGTGCAGAGCGTTTTATCTGCTCTACCTCTTTTCTTCCTGTCATTTTTTAAAATCCCAGCAGGTGTTGTTAAGGCTTGCACTCGAATAATGAGGAATTTCCTTTGGGGAGGGAGTGGTGATGAGAGGAGGATTGCTTGGGTTAAATGGGCTGATATCTGTCAACCTAAGGAGGTAGGTGGTTTGGGCATAAAAGACCTGGATTTATTCAATAGAGCTCTGCTTGGTAAGTGGATGTGGAGGTGGCATACAGAACCTAACTCCCTGTGGTGTCAGGTAATCCGTGCAAAATATGGGGATGGCTTATATGTGAAAGAATCAGCTTGGTGGAAAGATGTGCAGGAAGCTTGTTGTTTTGGGGAGGTGAATTGGTTTGAAGAAGGGGTACAAAAATCAGTCAAGTGTGGTGACCAAACAAAATTCTGGTTAGATGATTGGACTGGGCATGGAGCACTTCGTGAATCTCACTATAGATTGTATAATCTGTCCTCTTTAAAACTTGCTTCTGTCTCTCAGTGTGGTGCATGGATGCAGAATGTGTGGCATTGGGAGCTGTCTTGGCTTAGGCCGTTGGGGGAGAGGGAACGCGGTTGGCTCCGTGAGCTGCTGGACAAGGTTAATGCTTCACCTCTTATGGAGGGTGTCCCAGATAAATGGGTTTGGACGCCAAACTCAGAAGGATGGTACACAGTTCAATCTTCATATGATTTTTTGCAGGAACCTTCTCTCGATCCTGTGGATCATGCCTACAACATTATTTGGAGTTCATTTGCACCCCCGTCCGTGAAAGCGTTTGCCTGGAGATGTTTGAGAGCTCGCATTCCTTGTCTTGATAATTTGGTGCGAAGAGGTGTGGTTCTGAACCAAGCCGCGGCTGTTTGTAAGCTTTGTCATGAGGCTGAGGAGTCTTCCTCGCATCTGTTTTTTTCTTGTCGGTTTGCAGTTGACATTTGGAACGAATGTTATAAATGGATTGGGTATTTCACTGCTCTTCCAGGGACATTTAAACCACATTTTTTGCAGTTTTATTTTGGTTGGAATGAGACACAGCGGAAGGGTGTTCTGTCCATTTGGCTGGCAGCAGTTTGGACCATCTGGATTACTAGGAATGGAGTCATGTTCCGGGGAGAGGCTGCTGGTTTCTCATCTGCAATGGAGCTGGTTAGATGGCGGTCGTGGATGTGGAATAAATCAAATTGGAAAGGCTTTACTTATTCACTTTTTGAATGGGTTTCCAACCCACTTGTTTGTGTGCAGTCTGTGTAATGCTCTGTTGTTGCAGGCTCTCGGTTTTGTCCTTTGAGCAGCTCGTGGGTGTGGTTGTTTTGTCTGGTGATGTGTAATATTGCACACAGGGGTTGGTGTTTAGTTTTTATTTTGGTGTTTTATTTAGCTTAGCCTGTTTTGTTTTGTTTGCTTTTTTCTCTTGTGTTGGGTTGAAGTACCCCTTGTTCTTCTTGATCAATACAATTTTGGCTTATCAAAAAAAAAATATACGTATTCGGTTTGATAAACAGATTGATAACTTTCCACACGCAATATAATAATAAATGCAGTTGACGTAGATCCCATATATAAAAAATCATATTTCTAATGCATGTTTAGTAAAATTAGACACGCAAATTAGATAGAGATACATATAACAGCTAATTATAATCATATATTGAGGCTCAAAATGAAGCATGACGTTAAAGATAAATAGGCATAATATCCTAATCAGTGAGATGTTTCATAAGAATTGTACTTGGACTTGGTTCCTCGTCCTTCCACTACTAATGTTGTTGGAAGTAAATGAGTTTTTCGCACTAAATTCCATAGTAACGGCACTGTTGAGTGATTAAAAGCGCGTTTGGTGGCTCAGGGTTTCACGCAGATTCCAAGGTTTGATTACTCTCTTACTTTCAGTCCTGTTGTCAAAGCTACTAATGTACGCCTTATTTTATCTCTTGTCGTGCTTGGTTTCAGCGCTTGAGCTCTTTTCTCCCGCGTTATGGTTTTTCGTGTAGTCGGGCTGATCCATCCCTGTTCTTTTTCTACAAATGACATATTACTCTTTATCTTCTTGAGTATGTGGATGACATCATTCTTACTGGTAGGACTGTTCATGGTTCGGTTCTTTGCTTGAACCGAACCGAACCGAACCTGAACCAAAATTTTGGTTCGAGAGAACCGAACCGAACTGATATAGTATGGTTCGAACCGAACCGAACCGGTAACTAGTTTGGTAAAATATGCATATTTATAGATGGTTTGAACCGAACCGAACCGATATACTATGGTTCGAACCGAACCGAACCTGAATTGGTAGTTGATATTTTGGTTCGGTTACCGAACCGATTTTTCAATTTAGGTTCGAGTTCGGTTCGGTTCTTAAACGATTCGGTTTTCGGTTCGGTTCTTGGTTAGCTTCGGTTCTCAGAGAACCATGAACAGTCCTACTTACTGGCAATGATCCCTCTCTTCTGACTCAGCTTATTGCTCGTCTTAAAGCTGAGTTCGCCATTAAATATTTGGGTAAGGTTGGCTACTTCCTTGGTCTTGAGATCACTTATACTACTGATGGTTTGTTCTTGGGGCAGGCAAAAATATGCACATGATTTGCTTTCTCGTGCTCTGATGCTTGAGGCCAATCATGTTTCGACGCCCCTAGCTGTTGGTTCTAATCTTGTCAGTTCCAGTGAGGCTTACTCCGATCCTACGCATTATAGCTCTTTGGTTGGGGCCTTGCAGTACTTGACTATTACACGCCCTGACTTGTCATATGCTGTTAATACCGTTAGTTAGTTCCTTCCGACTCCGACCGTGGATCATTTTTAGGCTGTCAAACAGATTCTTCGTATGATTGTGGCACACAACACTTCGGTCTTACGTTTCGTCGTACCTCTTCCCTCTCTGTCCTTGGTTATAGTGATGCTGATTGGGCTCCCTGCACGGACACTCACCGCTATACTTATGGCTACGCTATTTTTCTTGGTGATAATTTCTTGTCTTGGAGTGCCAAGAAACAGCCTATTGTTGCTCGCTCTAGTTGTGAATCTGAGTACCGAGCCATGACTAATACTGTTTATGAGCTAGTTTGGTTGCTTAATCTTCTTCATGAGTTTCGTGTTCGGTTATCAGCGACTCCTCTTCTTCTTAGTGACAACCAGAGTGCCTTGTTTATGGCTCAAAATTATGTTGCTCATAAGCATGCCAAACACATTGACTTGGATTGTCACTTCGTTCGTGAGCTAGTTTCCTCTGGTCGATTAGTTGTTCGCCATGTGCCCACTTCTCTCCAGCTTGCTGATATTTTCACTAAGGCATTGCCTCGTCCGTTATTTGACCTTTTTAGATCCAAGCTTCGAGTTGGTCTTAATCCAACGCTAAGCTTGACAGGGGGTGTTAGAGATAAATAAGCATAATATCCTACGAGATATTTATTTATTTATTAACTTATTTTGTAATATGTCTCATAATATTTTTAGCATAATCTGTACTTTTATTATTATAAATAACATTGTCTACCTCAAACACAATTTGTGGTGAGAGAATCCAATATTACCCATTATCTACATCCATTGCATGTGTAAAATTGAGCCAATATTACCCATGATCTACATCCATTGCATGTGTAAAATTGAGCTAGTGCTGAGTTTTTCCTTATGTGTTAAAAGTGGGTGGCTCCTTATACTTCCCAAATTCCTCTGCTACATTAGACTGTATTATTATATAGACACAGAATATCGCCTACTTTTTAGTGTATTCTGAGTATGATCCCTTTCCTTATAAGGAGATAGCTAAAATTTGACTCAATGGCTATCATTTTATTGTGTAATCTGTGTATAATATTCTTCTTTTTACACGATGATTGGTTAAATTTCTATTTGCCAGCTTCTTCCACCATATAGTTAACGTGAGAATCCTGAAATGCACCTCTATTAATTTAATGGTGTAACTAACCAATTATCTCATAATAAAATTGAAATATTATACGAACAGCAATATGTTAGAATCCTTGTTAGTCAAGAGATGCTAAATAAGTCACAAAATGCACGGTGAATGGACTTTGGAATATTGTTGTCAAATTAAAAGAAATTTTTGGAAAATAATTCATTGGGACAAACCATCCTCTTCCACTAAGAGAGATATGAATGACAAATAAAGAAGTATGAGATATAATAAAGGATATAATAGAAAAATAATTGAAAATAATAAAATAAAATAGGTAGAATGATGGAAGAGATCACCACTTTATACGTTTGGTAACACTAGTTTATGCAACAAGCGGAAAGTGTTGTCTAAAATGCATCAGAAATTAATTCGTATATGGTGCCATAAACAGTTCATTTTATGCAACATAACTTTTCACAACTATTAGAATTTTTTTTCGAAAGATGAAGAGATATATATTGATAATAATAACCTTGAGACCAACCTTCTCAAGTAGGTGCTTACATATTCAGCCAAAAACAGCAAAGGAAAAGCTGCACAGCAACAACAGCAAATGATGGATCAGATAGAGCCCAAACCCAAACCAAAAAACACAGATAAAAGGGATAGTCTATCACAACTAGTTTTGGCTAGGTGGTCAGCTATGTAATTAGCCTCTCTATAGATATGGACAATGTCAGTACAATCAATATCACTAGCTAATATGTCAATTAGATTCAGCTCACTTCTTAGTTTCCAAGGTCTATTAGCTTTATTGTTGACCCACCCTACCGCAAGAGAGGAATCAAATTCTATCAAAAGATGATTGAGAGAATGTTGCTTGTTGAACTGGAGAGCCTTCAAGATTGCGATGACCTCCGCTTCACACGCCCAACTGTTTCCCAGAGCTTCAGAGAATACTCCCACAAATTCCCTATTCAGCAGACCGAACAGATTTCCGCATAGCACTGAGTGAAGTTATAAGCTGAGAAAAGACAATCTTTCCACCAATTGCGAATTCTTATAGAAATACGGGAAAGATGCATGTACCAAATAGAATCAAAAGACATTGTGTGATTGTTAAAAAGAACTTGATTTCTCTCTAGCCATATGGACCAGAAAATGGAGAAAGGAATTACCTTCCATAGAACTCAATCAGATTTCTTTCTTAACTCTAGTCATTCAAGCATTAGGTAGGCCTAACTAAACCCAAAAATTAGCTCAGGAGTTGAGGTTTGCACTTCCCTTATAAATGCTATCTATGCTCTATTTTTAGTCAATGTGGGACTTCTAACAACAACACTAAATAAGTGTTCTTTAATTTATAACACATATCAGTTCTAACGTGAAAATTATTGCTTATTCTATACAATAGGTTACATTTTTTTAGTGCTGCCATAGAGTACGAAAAGCTGTTGAAAAAAAAAAAAGAGATAACGCTAAAACATAAAACCATAAAAAAAATGTTGTGTAAAGTTTAGAAAACATTATTTTTATGTTTATAACTACACGTTTAAACGGTTGCATAAAGTAAAATATGTTGCAGAGACGATTGAAAAATATATCAAAGTTTTTTACATTAAGAAGACATTTGAATCGTGGCTGAATCCATTATACAAACAGCGCATATATAGTTGTTATGTCATTCATTAATATTATAAGTACTTAGGCATTCCCTATCCTTAGAATAGGCCAATATCATTTTCCCTATCTTCCCCCTACTACGAGCAAATTAAAGGTCTTATGTTCAACTTAGTATAGGTTAGCCTTCATGGATTCTATTTATCAAAAAAAAAAGCCTTCATGGATTCTAACGCATCAATTAATGTACTTGGTCAGATTTATATATATCTATATATATATATGTAAAGCACACTTGAGTTTTTGCATTAAATACATAAGCAAAACTCAAGTGTGTATTAAAAGCAACCAAAAAATACAAAACTTTGTAATAAATATATTAAACAATAATAAAACTAAAATTAAAATAATATATATTGTGAAAAACTATTCAACTACTACCATTAAATAAAAACATTCATAAACTTAAATTTTCCTTGAATTTTGTATTTTACAAATATTAAAAATTAAATTAAATAAGAAAATAATATTTATTAGCAAATAATTTACATAAAATAATTTTAAAATTCAAAAAATTCTATCTATATATATATGTAAAGGAGACTTGAGTTTTTTCCATTAAATACATCAAACAATTCCTACCTCTACATTAAAATACATTAAAAATAAAGAATTTCATTTGCAATAAATATATTAAATAATAAAATTAAAACTGAATAAATTGTAATGTCAACAACTATTCAACTACCAACATTAAATAATATATTTATAAAGTTATTTATCTTCATTTTTATAATTATTTATATATTAATTATAAAATTTCCTATATATTTAGGTAAAAGCTAAATATAATATGATAAAAAATTTAAACATATGTAGTTAAAATATTAATTATTGACCTCAACTTGAGAAAAAAATTAAATTTATATAAAATAAATATATGAAATATCAGAAATAGTCAATGATTAAATACTCTTCGTACATATATACTTATAATTTTTTTTAATAGTTACATGTGTTGTTTAATATAGATTATTATAATGTTGTTTTGTGTTATTTTATAAAATAATTTTACAAACATAAAAAATTAATATATTATAATTATTTAAGTCTTTTAGAATATCTTTTTATATACATTAAAAAGTGTATAGAGTATACACAAGATGATATTTAGAATAAAATTTTATTAAACAATATTTTTATATGGAAACATTATTTATAATTAAAATTAATTAATTTTATTAATAAAAAATTACTAGCAAATAGTTTTAAAATTAAAAAATGCCGCAATAATTTATAAAAATATTTTTAAAATTAACATTATTAAGTATGACGTGGATGTCAAAAAAGTATGACGTGTGTGTATTTTTTTCAGAAATTTATTCAATTATAAATTTTAATCTATTATATATTAGTAAAAAAGATCAACTTAAAGAAGTATAACAGAGAAAAATAATTAAGGATAAAATTAAAAATTAATTATTTTACTAAATAATATTTTAAAATATTAAAATTATAATTTATTGTAATTATTAAAGTTAAAGTTAATTAATTGTTGATAAAAAGTATAAGAAAATGTTGATATAATTTATTTGGTGAGATTAAAACTTATTAATTGAAAATATTTGAAATGCACTTTATAATTTATTTTATTTTTAAATTTTTAAAATTATTATAATGTTAATTATTAAATTTGAATAGTATTAATTATTTAAAGAAAACTCTAATACTCATAATGAAATGTTTTAACACAATTATTTTTATTTTATTATAATTTATAAGTAAAAATGTTTATTTTTTTTAAACTATAATAAATTTTATATTATGTTGATAAAATTGTAAAAACACCCGTGCAACGCACGGGTTTTATATCTAGTATATATGTAAAGCACACTTGTATTTTTTTTTCATGCAATTAATGTATTAAACCATAAAAGCTCACATACCTTCATATTAAATACATTAAAAAATTAATCAATTAAAAACTGAAAAAAATTTATTATAAAAAACTATTCAACTACTTATATTAAACAACAACATTCATAGACTTAAAATTGACTTGAGCTTTGCATTTGACAAATTTAAAAAATCAAAATAAAAAACAAAATAATATTTATTAATAAATAATTTAGATAAAATACTTTTAAAATAAAAAGTTTTCTCTCAATATATATCTATCTATATTGTACTTGGGGCTCTTATTTCCCAAAGTAATTATATATATATATATATATATATATATATTTGGTTTTTCCATAAAAAATATCTATCTTCTATATTCATATGTAAAGCACACTTGAAAAAATAGCATTAAACAAATAAAAAAATAGTAAGTTTCTTTTGAATTAAAAATATTAAATAAAAAAATTGAAAACTAAAATAAAAACTAATCCACTTTATTATTCATTATATTAATTATTAAATATTGTTAAACTTTTCAATTTCACATATCTAAAAGTAAATATTAAAATTTAAAAAATTTCAATTTATCTTATTTAAAATGAAATATTTAAATTTTAATTATTCATTACAAATTGAGGTGAATTTTTAAAAAAATAATAATAATTGAAATTGACTACCTTTACATTAATGACAATAATAGATTGTTCATAATAATTAGTTTATATTCTTTACTAATTGTTGATAATAATTATAAATCTTATATTTATTAATCATAAGTTGATAAATTTAAAACAAAAATAACAAATAAAATTTATTACTATTTTTTACTTATAAAAAAATATTTATTGATAAATAATGTCGAAGAAATAGATGAAAATTAAAAAAAAATGTCTCTATAAGATATAATTATTACTATATCGAATGTATATATTATTTAAAAAAAATCTTTAAATACAATTTTTGATCTATTATATAGAAGTAAAAATAACTTGAGGAAGCATGACAGAGAAAAATAATGACAACAAAAGTTGAATAAACTTAAATTTACTAAATAATATTTTACGATACTAAAATTATAACTTATTATAATTTTTAAGTTAAAATTATTTCATTGTTGATAAAAGTGTATAAAAAAATATGTTATTATAAATTATATTAAAACCATATTACTTGATTTGAAATATTTCAAATTCACTTAAGGATTTTTCAAATTATTAAATTCGTTTTTAAAGATTAGTTATGATTGAAAAATAGAATAAAACCTGGGGACAATATTTCCCCTAATTGAGTATCAATGATTACAACCAGATATATATGATGAATCGGCCCATCTGCAATTGAAACCACAATAATAAACCTAAAAATACAGAACCCAAATCAATAGAATAGGTTAAAACCAAAGTTTTTAAAATTAATTCAATGCTAATACAAAAGAAATTTAATTACACTATAATAATTTTTATATAATATCAAAAAAATAGTGTAAATAAACCCATGCAACGCACGAGTATTACTTTTAGTATATATATAAAGCACACTTGTGTTTTTTTAAACATTAAATGTGTATATGTATAAGAGACTTCATCATTGTATTAAATACAAAGATTGAATTAAATTTATAATCTACATTAGTTTTTTTTTACAAGCATGATAATCCACATTAGTAAGTTGGCATATGAGGGAGTAAGGATTAAGAAACTGACAGAAATGAAAAGTCCCCAATAATGATTAAATAAATAAATAGATGAATATGTATAATCAACATACAATGAATAATGTACTCCTAGAATGTATTTGTATTTTCTGATGTATTTTCATTTTTCTTTTAATGAAAGGTCAATGAAATGAACTCGCAAAAAATTATATTACATGCATATCCATGGAGATGTAACCGACTAAAAAAAAATTTAAGTATCAGTTATTAGAAAATAATGAGATTATAATCTGAAATCGTGTGACATACCATAACTCTAAAAACTTAATAAAATTACAATGTTTAAAGCCATTAACTAATTAAAAAACAAAATTATAAGAAAATAGGGAAGGAAATAGTGACTCTTATTCTATTTAATATATTTATTATATTTATAAAAAATTATAATTTATAAAGATCATACAATCAAAAAATACAATTAAAAACAAATATGTGCATTTGAGTTTATATGTAAAGGAGACTTGGTCCCCGTATGATAACTCAAGTGATAAGAGCTGGGGACATATGGGTTGGATAGAGGGAGTTTCAGGAATTGATTCCTGGCGAGTGCAATTTATCTTTTCGATGTACCAAAAAAAATGTGAGGGAGACTTGAGTTTTATATTAAATACATTAAACTATAAAACAATAAATATTTATTTGCATTTGACAAATATTAAATATTTATTTAAAATTATTTAAGTTTTGCATTTTACAAATATTAAAAATTAAAATTATTTTAAAATTGAAAAATGCTGCTACAAGGTATTTAATACTCCCTCCGGTCCTTTTTATAAGAAAAACTTGGACAAAATCACACAAACCAAGGAAACTAATATTTTTTATAAAATTAACTACTATGCTTAATTCCAATGATGTTTTTTTCTTTTTACAAGAACAATCATGCTAATTACCATAAATGTTGATCATACCTATTGGGTGCTTGCAATTTCCCTCCATATTTTTGTATTGGGAATAAGTCCCTTTGCATTGGTATTGATTATTTGACTTAATTTTATAAGAGTGTTTCTTATAAAAAGGACCAAGAAAAATCTCCAAAGTGTTTCTTATAAAAAGGACCGGAGGGAGTATTAACTATAACATATATGTGCATTATTGAAAAAAATATATGTTTTTTTATCTATGATATATTAATAAAATTACTCAATGAAGCATAATAGAGAAAATAATAATGGTCAAAGTTAAATAAATGTTTGCTTTGAGAGGCATGGTCTATCCATTTAACGTGATCGTAGAGCCTCAAGGAATTAGTCTCATGGCTATCGACTGTGAGAAAATACTCCTAAACCAAATAAGTTCAAAAAAATTAAATTCACAAGATAATATTTTGGGATTTTTTTTTTGTAAAAAGGTTATTTAAGTTATCACTTATTATAATTCAAAAAGTTAAAATTAATTTATTCTTCTTTGTCTTGACATGTCACACCAAATGGCTTTTTCAGGTAAAAAAATATAAAAAATGATATTAAAACTTATTTCAAGACATTAAACACTTACTACTTAACATTTTTTAGTAATTTAAATATTTCAATTAACTTAATAATTTTTCATATTATTAAATAAATAAATAATTTAATTGTTAAAATTATTTTATGCTAATAATTAAATTTGAGTAATATTAATTATTTATACAAAATGAACTATAATAATATTTATTGAAATGTCTTGACATAATTTTTTATATTTATAGTGAAAAATATTTTAATTTTAATTATTTAACTATAATAATTTTTATATAATGTTAAACAATATTTTAAGTAAGCCCGTACATCGCACGAGTATGATATCTAGTATAATGTATTCATGAAGTTAATGTAAATCATTTTAATTGAATGGTTTCGACCATGTTTTAAAGATGCTATAAACACACTTTTCAAAACACTCTAATTGTTTGGGCTTAGTCCTACCCAATAATAATAATAAACACTCTAATTGTCACTGTGTTTTTAGATCATCCTAAAATTTAATTATATTAGAATTTGTCTTGTACATTTGCTTATTTTTCTTAGGGTTAAATATGTTGTTTCTAAAATAATTTTTTTGTTGAACCACTACACTCAAACCTTCTCTCTTATCCCCAAACCTCTCCCTCCTCGATCTAGTCACCTATCTTCTCTTGAACCTCCATCTCTCAAACTCTGTTTTCTTTCCTTCAAAAATTCATGCAATTTGATTAGAAAATGATAATCTCGAAACAAAAGTTGAACAAGGGCGAAACAATGCCCCAGGAATAAACTGTTTGAGAAAAATGTAAAAAACATATGTTGCACTACAAAAAACAACTAAGTTAGCTGCAATGCACAACGTCGACCTCAAAACCAACAATAAAAGGTTGAAAATATGTGACTGAAAATTTGCGGTGGAAATTTTAGTGGAGTACTACAAGACCAATTTAAGTGTGAGTTTGGGTTTTACATAAGTTAAGTGATAAGTGCCAATTTTACCTAGTTTTGATGAGCAATTTAGACAGTACTTATCTTTGTAAATTCATGGGAAATCTTGATCAAATCTTACTTTTTTTTATTAGAACTTATTAATAGGTAAACATTAGGCTAAAATGTGCTTAAGTTTGTTTTAATCTCAACTTGTATTGTAGGATTGAAGATTCAAGAAAGAGGGCATGTTTTGGCAAGAAAAATGGACTTTGAAGATGTACAGGGCGCCCAGCGGGTTGCAGAGGCCGCCCAGCGCCCATGGCGGTTCCAGAAACCTTCCTTTTAAGTAATTGGCCGCTCAGCGGCCAAAAAGGGGCGCTCAGCGCTCTGGCACTCGACAACACATTATAAAAAGGTCATTTTCAGATTTTGACGGAGATATCTGGATCAGAACTTCGACCCAACTCAGAGAAACACTAGATAAACAAAGGGAAAGGCTTAGGAGGCTAGAGAAGAAGCTCCGGAGGTCGGATTCGGCGGCGAGACATCGCGACGGTTTCGTTTCTTCATGTTCTTCATCTCTATTTGTAAAGTTATCCATGAAAATGGATATTTAATCTCTCTTTTGTTGGGGTTTGATGTAGTTGTATGATACTTATGCTTTCTATGTGATTTTCTTTTATATAAAGCATGTTTCTTGTTTATGGTTTAGTGGTTTTCTCTTGATCCTCATGCTATATCTTAGATTGATCATTTAGGATATTTTGCTTGATTCGACTTGTGAGCGGAAGCTACAACGTTTGAGTCCGAACTAGAGTTAATCACCTAATAATCCTAATTGCTAGACATAGAGTTAGGTTTGTTAGTCACTTAAACACCTAAACTTCATGATAACTATATTTCTTAATCATGTGAGACATCAATGTTTAGGATTAGATAGTTATTGTTATCCACTCATGCGAGACATCAATGACGTAGGGTTCAACTGGTGTAGATGAATCATATTCTTAGGCTTGGTTTGTATTTGAATCACTAGAACGTACAAAGGCCATTCAATGAAATCTAATCCCAACAATTCCTCATACTTGTTGTTTCTCCGTTAGTTTATTTGCTTTTCATTTATTTTCATGCTCTTAAACAATCATCTTTGTAAACCATCATTTAAGTGTGTTAACTATTAAACGACATAAGTAGGGCTGTCCACCGGTCGGGTTCGGTCGGTTTCGGGCCCAAAAAGCTCCACCGACCGAACCCGCATGTCACAAAACTTGGCCCATAACCGACCGTGACATCTTTCGGTTTGGGTCGGTTTCGGGTTTCTCGGGTAATGGGCGGGTCGGGCGGGTTGGGTCGGTTTCGCAGAGATCAAGTAGATGAAAAATTTCAATTTGAGCAATTTCAGATCAGATCCAGATTCCAGAGATACTACCAAGTATCAACTTACCAAGAAGTCAAGAATGTTTTCCATTGCTTTTCTCATGCGAAAGAGCATGTTCACTTCATCCTTGCGATTTCACATCAGAATCGATTGATGAAGATGAACAGGCTATTTCGGATCAGAGAAGCATGGAGCCACGGAGGATGAACCGATTTCAGAGGCTTAGGGTTTGAGTCTTTGAGATGCGTGAGACTGTGAGGGAAGAAGGCAAGAAGCTCATGCAGATGTTGTTGCACTGTGGAGTGTGGTGGTGGAGTGGCTAGACCGCTAGGGTTTGAGATGTGTGAGGGTGCAGAGGATGGCGGCGCAGAGGATAAGGAGAAGGGTGGTGGCGGCTAGGGTTTGGAGTTTGGAGAGAAGAAGAAGGGGAGAAGGGTGGTGGTGGCGGGTTTGAGAGGTAGGGTTTCTGGGTTTGAGAGAAGAAGAAGAAGAGGAGAAGGGTGGTGGCGGCGGCGGGTTTGAGAGAAGAAGAAGAAGAGGAGAAGGGTGGTGGTGGCGACTGGCGACGGCGGCGGGTTTGAGAATTGAGAGAAGAAGAAGAAGAGGAAGAAGTGAAGAGAAAGAGAGAGGAGCCGGATTATTAGGTTTAGTTTGGGTTGGGTTTGGGCCGGGTGATTTTTTTTTTTTATAGGTTTAGTTTGGGTTGGGTTTGGGCCGGGTGAAATTTTTTTTTTTATATTGGGTTCTGTCGGTTCGGTCGGACCAGGCTCCAAACCGTAACCGACCGAACCAACCCAAATGGAGCCGGTTTTCTCCATTACTCAACCCGCCACCCGACCCGACCGAACCGAGAAGGCCTTTTTTGGTAGCGGGCCGGTCGGTTTCGGTCGGGCCCAAAAAAGTTGGACAGGCCTAGACATAAGTATTACACTTCTCTGTGGATACGACAAAACCCTTTACTATACTACAATTGAGTCTTGAGAGATTCAAACGTAGAGTGGTAAAAAATCTTTCAACATTAAGATGGATGAGGATGAAGACTTTATAAAAGATATGACTCGTAATTAAATGTCGGTTTTACGTAAATATGTGGTGACGTCGGGTTCTCTTTGGTGATAGTCTTAGAGCTATCCAAAAAGGATTGAACTGAACCAAACCCGACCAAATTGTTGGTTTTTACAAGAAAGTTCAGTTCGGTTTGGCCTCGGATTTGACTGGTCCAATTTAATGGGTTCATCTTGGTTTGATTGGTCAGTTTAAGTTTGGACTCCAACTCAACCAAACCAGCTATTAGAAAGAAAAAAAAAAATCAGCACAACCCAATATCCCGCTAACCCTAGTTTCCTCCAGACCAGCCCATTATATATACTTTATTTTAACCCTTAGCCTCTCAACCCTAGCCCCTCTCGTGTGGTTAGATAGTGTGTCCCACAGACGCGAGAAGTGAACGACGGTGTAAGGGTGGATAACTCCCGTGGAGGGGGGGCATGGTAATGTGGTGGTGACTCACACTTGAGGGGAGAATATTGAGCATTCAAGTGTTAGTTGGAGTCACGCAATGGTTAAGAATGAGTGAGATAAATATTTTATAAGAGAGATGACCCATAAATTCATGTCTTAAGGTTTTGGGTAAGGATTAGTGTCAAAATCTCTTGGTGGTCTTCGGTGTTGACCAATTGGTGCATCGTCTCATGGTTAGAGCTCCCCCTGTCTCTCTGTTGGTTTACAAGAAAGGGACTACGTAGCTGTTTGGGTCAGTTGGGAGAAACCAATGTAACGATTCCCTAATCAAGCGATTACTTGAGGAAGACACTCTATTCCTCAATGCAGGTTCCTAAAACACTCTAAAAAGCTCTTAATGATCGTTATTAAGAAGTTTGTATTAGTGGCAAAGGCGACTATACTAAGGTAAGGCGAAAAATGGATAGATAAAAGCTAAAACGGTTAAAAATAAACGGCTGAAATGATAAATGGCTGAAAGCCTGTAAAGAAGGCTAAAAGGCTGAAAAGTAAATGCATGAAAATAAAAGGAAAAGATAAATGCGGGTGTTGGCTTGAAATTTTACACTTAGTAATATTTGTGTTGAAGTGCTAATTTGTGTTGTAGCCAATGTTTCTCGACATTGAAATGTTTGTTTTTATCATGGGACATATAAAATTGGTTAAGTGTTTTAATGTGATATTTTCGACCGGTCTTGTTGGGATGTCGAGAATTGTTAACTATTTTGTACTCGAAAAAGGTTGTTTGTTTGGTTGAAGACTGTAGAGTAACAGGTGGTTAACCAGTTAATCATTTGGAAAGGAGTTGGAGAGCTCAAAGACCATCGAAGAAGACAAGTTAGAATCCAGGCGTCTCTTTGAATTTATTAGCCGTTGTTGGCAGTTTGTATTATAGGTATATATATATGACTGGTTGTAATAAGGGTTCGCAAACTTTCACTCAGAAAACCATTTATGCTCTATATGTCCGAATAATTGAGGCTGAACAAGCAATATTAGAATCTCTCACGTTGAAGGGAATGGGGTCATTTGGCTCCACCTCACTTTTCATTTTACTTCATACTATTTATATATTATAATATAAAATATTATATTGCCCCCACACACTTAATAGTTGCCCTCATAGTTGGATAATTTTATTTTAAGTGCCACTGAGAGATTAACTTTTGCTTTTTTTTTCCGTTTAATAAGATGAATGTCTACTGTTTAAATTGGAGAAAAACCTATTCAAGTGAGTGAGAGACTGAGATTTTCATTTAATGCTTGTAAATCGTTAAACTGCACCATGAGTTTCTAGTATTTTGATATTCTTATTTTATTTATCAGAGCTTCATAGATATTGGAGCGTGACTTATATTTTCGGATAGTTGTTTTAAAGAAAATGTAACTTATAATATGAGACAGATGAAGTAATATACTGTACTTCTACATATTGAAATTTGTATGTGTATTTTCCCCTACAACACAAAATTCCTGGATCCGCCACTAGTTTCAAGTGCTAGTAATGGTGATCCTAGGAAGATTTTCTGGTTGAGCACACGCTAGCAGAAGCGCTTTTGACATTGGTGGGATTGAAGGCTTGGAAACTATATTTTGATGGATCAAGACAAAAAAAGGGAACAGGTCTTGGAGTTTTTATTGTTTCATCACAAGGAATTCCAACCAAGTTTAAGTTTAGAGTCAAAGGAAATTTTTCTAATAATGAGGCTGAATATGAGGCTTTAATCTATAGCCTTGAAATTTTGTTGGCCCTTGGGGATAAAGGAGTTTTGGGTCGAGGTGATTCAGAACTAGTTGCCAAAAAATTAACAAAGGAATATAAATGTATTAGTGAAAATCTAATGAAATATTTCATTAGATCGAGCGTCAAATTTGCTAGGCAAGTTTGATGATGTCAAAATTGCTCATGTTCCAAGAATAGAGAATCAAGAGGCAAATGACTTAGCACATATTGCCTCTGGGTACAAAGTCTCTAAGAAGAAGTTAGAGAAGTTAATTGAGATAAAAGAAAAATTAACTCCATCAGGCTTCGAGATATTGTCCATTGATAATATGGTTCCAAATGATTGGAGAAAACCCTTAGTCGAATATCGCGAAATCCCAGTGTTGCAGTTGAAATAAAAGGTGAGGTTAGAGCCTTGAGTTATGTCATTATAGGGAATGAATTATTCAAGAAGAATAATATTAATGGGATTCGAGCATCTTCAATGCAAAGTTCTTAGTTCTTATTTCTGAGCTAAGAACTAAGAATTCAGTTCTTAACCATTGGAGGAGGCTGACATGAACTTCTTAGTTCTTAAAAATAAGAACTAGTTCTTATATAGGAAGTTTTATTTTTTTAGTTCTTAGTATAAAAAATTAATTTTTTTCTCTCATTCATCAACTAATTTAATTGAAGTATTGAATTAACATTTAAATTTAAATCAAAATTATTAATAATTTAATATAATGGTATTGTGAAAGCATATGAATAGTCCTAATTAAGAACTAGAGATGGCAAGAAAACCCAAACAATCCGAACCCAACCCGAAATTTCGGGCGAAACCCGATTTCCTTGGGTTTTGATTTGGGTTTGGGTTTCACCCGAACTTTAAAATCTGTTTGGGTTCGGGTGTGGGATTGATTAAACCCGCACCCAAACCCAAACCCGAATTTGTGGTTGTTTTTGTTATTTTGTTATATTATTTGTGGTTGTTGTTTGTTGAAGACTTCGACTGGGAAGTTTAATTAGACATTTAGAATTGTGATGTTTATAGATTCATGAATTATGTTGTTTATCAGGTTATGTTAATGAACTATAATTTTTCTTTTGTATTGAAAAGACGGTGAGGTTTAATCATCTTATGTTCATGTTGTTTCCGGATCAGAGTTTTTGAGTTTTTTGCGGGTTCGGTGTTCACATCGGGGTTTGGGTTCGGGTTTGGGTAACCTGAAACCCAAGGGTTGGAGTTTGGGTTTAACTTTTGCACCCATATTGAGTTTGGATTTGGGTTTGGATTTGGGTGTTAAGTTCGGGTTCGGGTGTGGGAATGATCAAACCCGCACCCACGGGGCCCATTGCCAACCCTACTAAGAACTAAGAATTAAGAACGCATGGTTAGAGTAAAATCTGCAAAGAGTTGCTTAAGCAACATGTGGCAGTACGAGCCCACATGAATAGTGCTAAGAACTAAGAACCTAGCATTGGAGATGCTCTAGCTCTTCAGTATTTTCCCATGGGATCCCCCAAATCCTCAACAACGAACGGGGCCCTAATTAAGCATATATGTGTCATTTTTTTAGTGTAAGTGTATAATGTATGCTTTTCATGTAGTGCACATTGTTAATAGATCCATTATCTCCACATGATGAATGTATCAATTTTTGCGGATGGCATAAAAAAATTCTTTGATTATACCAATTCGCTAAGAGTCTGCTCAGAAATGAAATCATGACCAACCCCACCCATGATTCGTTGAGAGATAGAGAAAGGAAAGAGCAATCAAACAAGAGATATGTAATTTTTTTTTCCCAAGGGCAAGCACATCTGGGATGAGGCTGCTGGTACTTCAAGAGCATATAGTTTGAATTTGACTATAAAAAGTACAAATGTGGAACCAAAACCATATCTTTTCAAATGGTGTTCATAACTATGATCACAAAAATCTCTTTCCAAATGAAAAAGACGTTTTATATTCCTCCATTACATTCCACATCCGCAGCGTGCCAACTTGACGGATAATATTAGTTTCACTTTTTAGTCAACTTGTCCAAGCATCATGGAAAAAGATGCACATAACCGGAATCATTGTCAATGGAATGTACCTCATACAAACTTTTTATCCTTTTTAGTTGAAGATCTTTGCCTGATACTTTTTTTCTCTTCATTTTATTCTCTCTAAATTGTGGAAATTTGTCCAAATGAAAAAAGTACTCGGCTTAGATCCCAAAATCCGTATGTGAGTGAAGATGCTTATATATTAAAGGTCTCTTAGGGTTCTTTGATTCTCTCCCATGGTTGCTGTTTTACAAAAAGAAACAACAGGAAAACATTGAATTGCTTAGATGGAACTGTGTAAACCAATCATAGCTAGTCCAGGATTATTAGATTAAGAAAATCATTTTTTAAACTGTCAATCGCACTCTTAAACTCGCGTGTTTCGTATCAAACTAAGAAACATTTCTCAATGGTTAGGTGACCGACATCTATGGTGTTTAATTTTAAGGCAACAGCCAATTATGGTGTTATTAGGAAATTCAAAATTAAGATTTTTAAAATATTTATAAATTTTAATTCAATTTTACATCTCAAAATTTGATACATCTAGCTAGGGCCGGCCCTGAGCCTGTGCAAGCAGGCCCACAGCCCAGGGCCTCCAAAAAAAAAGGGGTCCAAAAAAAAATTCTCATTAAACTTTTCCCTAAAATAAAATTTGGTTATAATAATTAATGTTCAAGATGTTATTAATGATTTGAACTGGTCTAGTGGTTAGTACGAACCAACATAATGGTTCTGACTTCTGATGAAATTTCGAACATTAAAATTATTAGAGGTTCATTTTTATTTTTTGCCCAGAGCCTCCAAAATGTCGGGACCGGCCCTGCATCTAGCTACATGAACATTAATTATACATGATACTTGCTAGTTCTTACGATTCATTATACAGCTCAGGAACCTCCACGTCTATTTGGTCGAAAAAAAATTCAGTGAAGATTATAAGTTATGGTTGCAGAGCTTCCAGAATTAAGGACCATAAGTTATCTTCTTTTGTTACAGGACCTTATGTTGGTAGTTGGTACTAAAGGTTTCATCATGGAGAAATTAAATTTTCTCGACTCTAGGTGGAATCAAGTTGTAAGATGCATAATCTATTGAAGGGCTCTCATTTCAGTGGGGAACATTGAATTTAATTCAATGTTTGGACTAATGAGAAAAAGCCAAGGTTGCTCAATCTTTTGTGTGGAGGTAGTGTAAAATAGTGACAAGGACATTGCCACTAGGACAAAAAATCAGCCAAAGGAAGTAGTAATAGATAACAAAATAGGGAAAAGTAAGATATGTGTACTATAGAGATTTTTGGCCTATTCTCATTTGTTTGTTGGGGTTGATTGCAATGTAAGTCCCACATTGCTAATGAAGGAGAAAAAAGATCAAGTTATGTATTTTGGAGAAGTCCCACATCGCTTAGATTAGTGAGGAGTGGGAGAGTCCAATGCTATATATAGGGATCTCAAGCTCCTTATTTCAACACATCAAAAACACCATGTAGTAGCACCTGAAAACACTTTAAGTTTATATTTGTGTTTTCTTTTTCTCTTATGCTCTTGTTTTAGAGCATTGTGAGATGTAGTTCAAATATTCACTTGGGAGAGTGTGGGTGTACTGGGGTCATGGGGTGGTTGGTGAAGTTGTGTTATTTCCTATCAGTGGTATCAGAGCTTCCGGTTCGATGGATATCACTTTGTGTGGTATTGCGAAGGTGCTGAAGAAGTGTGACATTGTGAAGTGCTGTTTTGGGAGGTTCTGGCTGAGAACCAACCTGGTGCACGGTTTACAGTCGGTCTGCAGTTGCGATGATGTTGTGATAATGGAGGAGTTGATGCAATCATGATTACACAAGGCGTTCTGGGCATGAAATTGTCCAGGTGGCACACGGGCATTTGTTGATATAGATGCAAGGTGTGTGGTGATAGCGTGCGGGCATTGGTTGGCGTTGATGCAAGGTACGTGGTTATGTCGATGACTGATGAACTTCCGGAGAAAGCCAACATGGAAGTTGCACCATAAATTTTTGGCATGTAGAAATTCTTGGAATGGTTTAGTTCCAAGTGAAGAAAATTCTTGGGATGGTTTAGTTCCAAGTGTAGTGTATTCTTTATGGTGGAGTGTGATAATTTAATTTGTCGGTATATAGACAATGAGAATTATGTTTGTCGGTGAATACAATGATTGTCGGTATAGACAATGAAGAGTGAAGGCCATTACAATCAAGGTAGAGATTGTTGGGGTTGATTGCAATGTAAGTCCCACATTGCTTATGTATTTTGGAAAAGTCTCACATCGCTTAGATTAGTGAGGGGTGGGAGAGTCTAATGCTATATATAGGGATCTCAAGCTTCTTGTTTCAACACATCAAAAACATCATGCAGTAGCACCTGAAAACACTTTAAGTTTATATTTGTGTTTTCTTTTTCTCTTATGCTCTTGTTTTAGAGCATTGTGAGATGTAGTTCAAATAATCACTTGGGAGAGTGTGGGTGTACTGGGGTCATGGGGTGGTTGAGAGTGAAGTCTATGTGTTGTAACAATTTTCACATAATGTTTATTCTTTGGTTGTCGGTTTTGACAACGGCCGTAGTTTTTCACCGGTTTTGGAGTTTCCACGTTATATTATGGTGTTGTTGATTGTGCTCCTGGTTTATTTTACTTCTTCAGCTGTGTTATTTCCTATCATTGTTGAGCTATTATAATCCAAGCTAAGCTAACTCTATGAACCTAACACTCCAGCTTCCCATAAATTCTCCTTCTAGACATCCATTTATCGCTTTAATAAGAGGATATGGAGAAACCTATCCACTTACCAGTAGGCTGGCGACAGTAATGCATTAATATGAACTAAAAATAATAAGGAGATATGGGAAAATTTTGATGTTAAAACTCAATATTATTTTTCATTGCATGATATTTATTGAACTAATTAATAATGACGTATTAGTTGATTAGGGGAGAATACACACCATTTAGAAGGGGAAATGGAAAAGTTCTGCAAAATTAAATAATATCTTGGTTATAATAATATGTGATCTGAAACATTCCATGAATTAGAAAGATCCTCGGCTTCTCCAATAATTTGATGTGAAATTAGCTGATGTCATGACAATTATCAAGTATCTTATAATTTGTCAGTACATTGATGTAATGCACTCACTAAACCCACTATATAGTTCACAGTGAGAGGATTGAATTTCTGACGTCATCAGAGTATCAGACGTTACAACATTTGATTTGCTCCAATCAATATTCATTTAATTTGTAAATGGAAAGGTCAACGATATGAATATTGAAATTCTGGTTCTCGCACAGGACAGATGTCGAACGCGATGTTGGGACAATCGGTTCGACAATTGCACAACAGTACATAAATTAAATCAACGAAAAAAAACACAGGGAATTGTTAACCCAGTTCGGTGCAACATCACCTACATCTGGAGGATACCAATCCAGGAGTCAATTCACTATCAAATAATAGCTCTCAGGTCACATGAAAGTCCCTCCTATACCTAAGTACTCCCCCTTAGTATAGAGCCTCTTCAATGTCTACCACTATTACATAAGTGAATCTAGCTTAGCCCTTCTCCTCTAAGCTATGAGGAAACTTCCCCTAACTCCTAATGATCACTGCCACAGTGACCGATCCCTTACAAGAGATTGAAAGATAGATCTCATGATCAAACAACTATTTGAAGAGATTACAACTCAACTAAACAAACCAACTCTAAGCCATATGATTATCAATGGAGGCAGTAGAGAGGTGTACAAAATAACAGAACAAGGACTCACAAAACAAAACCCTAAAAACTCAATCCTTGGGTGCCCAAGGCACACTTTGCAACTAGGGTTAAGCCTCCTTAAATAGGCTTTCTTCTGGTCTTGATCTTCAATGGGCTTGCACGAAAATAGAGTCCATAAAACAGATCTGGAACAAATCTTTTAAACCAGTAACAAATCTTATCAAATAAGATTTGAACAAAAGATAACATCTTTCACAATTTAAACCAAATCAAATCTTCTTCAACAGATTTGATTCCACTATATTATATTCCAGATAACAAATAGAAGCTTCTTCAATAACCTTAACTTGATTATCACGAAATCCATCCAAAGCTTCTAGAAAAATCAGCCAAACACACAGCAGATCCGCAGAACAAATGTGACAGCACGATGTTACAACATCTGCTTCGACATTAGGTTGTTTTTGAAAAAATGCAGACAACCAAAAGTAACAACAATCTCCCCCTTTGTCAAATTTTGTCTAAAACAACTTGAGATTCAGAGAAGATAAACATAACTCCCTCTCAGCAGCAGAACTCCCCCTCAAACGGTGCACATCATCGGGTTGCATATCAGAGACACATTATAAACAGCAGTAGATACATGAGATCACAAGATCAGATCTATTTATTGATCCCTCTTCCTTGGCGTTGTCCATGAAACCAGAATATATTCCCTGGAGCTCACCCAACAGAATAGGGTGCCTGCTCTGATACCAATTGAAATTCTGGTTCTCGCACAGGACAGATGTCGAACGCGATGTTGGGACAATCGGTTCGACAATTGCACAACAGTACATAAATTAAATCAACGAAAAAAAACACAGGGAATTGTTAACCCAGTTCGGTGCAACATCACCTACATCTGGAGGATACCAATCCAGGAGTCAATTCACTATCAAATAATAGCTCTCAGGTCACATGAAAGTCCCTCCTATACCTAAGTACTCCCCCTTAGTATAGAGCCTCTTCAATGTCTACCACTATTACATAAGTGAATCTAGCTTAGCCCTTCTCCTCTAAGCTATGAGGAAACTTCCCCTAACTCCTAATGATCACTGCCACAGTGACCGATCCCTTACAAGAGATTGAAAGATAGATCTCATGATCAAACAACAATTTGAAGAGATTACAACTCAACTAAACAAACCAACTCTAAGCCATATGATTATCAATGGAGGCAGTAGAGAGGTGTACAAAATAACAGAACAAGGACTCACAAAACAAAACCCTAAAAACCCAATCCTTGGGTGCCCAAGGCACACTTTGCAACTAGGGTTAAGCCTCCTTAAATAGGCTTTCTTCTGGTCTTGATCTTCAATGGGCTTGCACGAAAATAGAGTCCATAAAACAGATCTGGAACAAATCTTTTAAACCAGTAACAAATCTTATCAAATAAGATTTGAACAAAAGATAACATCTTTCACAATTTAAACCAAATCAAATCTTCTTCAACAGATTTGATTCCACTATATTATATTCCAGATAACAAATAGAAGCTTCTTCAATAACCTTAACTTGATTATCACGAAATCCATCCAAAGCTTCTAGAAAAATCAGCCAAACACACAGCAGATCCGCAGAACAAATGTGACAGCACGATGTTACAACATCTGCTTCGACATTAGGTTGTTTTTGAAAAAATGCAGACAACCAAAAGTAACAACAAATATAATGGGACACTATATAACATTATGCACAGCTTTGAAAGGATAAAAAGTTCTTCCTTCAAATGAGATTATGAAACTAGAGTTTAGGTCTTCAAGTGGATGTAGTGGCTCATTATGTAGGAGCTTCATTATGATGCTGAGCAACCAAAGTCGCCATTGATTTCAGTTACATAAAACACAAGAATGTGTATTTTAGCTTCAAAAGGATTGATAATTTAATCCACCATTTAAAAGGAGATAAGACCTGATAAGTTTTGATGTATTAGCTACTTAAAAATATTCCAACCCTATCCCTACCCCCATTCATCTCCCAATCGCTCATTATGTTCATTGACGTTCTTCTTCTTAATTTGTCAAGTTCCTCTTCTACATTCCTCTCCATCTTTGACGTCTTCATTCATCTCCTTCCTCCTTTTACCTTCCTCTTCTTCCTCCTCCTTTGATTCTCTCCCATGATTACCATTTTATAAAAAGAAACAATAGGAAAAGCAGGAATTGCTTAGGTGAAATGTAAACCAATCATAGTCCAGGAATTATTAAATTAAGAAAATCATTTTTAAACTGTAAACCGAACTTTTAAACTCGTGTGTTTCTCCTTGCGTCGTTCCCCATACTAAGTTTTCCCTCTGTTATGGTTTACAATATATAGTGGTTTGTGTTTCCACAAGTTTTCACTTCATCTTTATCGATTTTCAATCCGCTCTCTGGGCATGTGGAATTTTCTTCTTGTATTACTTTGGTCCCTTTGGTGTTTGGCGACAAGCACAATGGAGGACTCGACGTTCCAGGTTCGCGATAGTTTTGACGGAGAACAGGGTGACGACACCTCTAGTATTCTTTGGTGACAAAGATGTATCGAGGCTTTGGCGGGTTTTGGGAATAGTGTGGTGGGGTGGGGAGGCTATTGACAGATAAACTCATTCACAAGGCTTCACGCCAACATGCATTAGGTAATATCTGGTGCAATCCGGTGGGATTTAGGGTTGAGGAGGTTGGGGAGAAGGTCTATCTCTTTCACCTGGATGAGGAGCAAGATGCCAGAAGGATCGTTAAGAGGATCTAATGACCATGAATATTAAGGTCTTTTTACCTTATATTATTTTCCTTTTTATTCTTTACTTTTATCTTTTTGAGTCTCATTTAGTATTTTTATGCTTAGTTGTGTCTTTTTGCACTTTTTGCATGGTTATTTACGTTTTAGTCCTTTTTGTGCTTCTTTTCACTTTTAGTCCTTAGTTTTGTTTATTTCACTTTTAATCCCTAGTCTAGTGTGTTAGAGGAAATGAGGGCAAATATGGCAAAGTTCTCATGTGCTGAATTATGATTTGAACTCTTGGTTTATATTGCATTATTGGATGTTTACAAATTACAAATGTGTTTTGATGAGTTCATTTAGTGTGCAGCCTTTCATTAATGCTCATGATGGAATGTCTTGAAATCTTTTGATGGAAGAAATGCAAGAGTTGACGAAGGTTAAGGTTGATGGGAAGGTTTCAGAATTTGCAATGAAGAGAATGAAGGCTAGAACTTGAGCTGAAAGAAGTTGAAGAGGAGCTGAATCTGGAGCTCTCCACGCATGAGCATGCATGGCCACGCTCATGTGTGGCTATTGGTTAGTGGCGAGTGTCTTGCTAAAGGGGCACCCACGCATAACCGTACATGGCCACGCTCATGCGTGGCATGGGGCAGTGGACGTAGCATCTGAAGGGTTTTGGCCATGCATGTGCGTGCAATAAGCCACGCTTGGCCTGTCAATCATTTTCCCTATAAATACTAAACTTAGTTTCCTTTGTTATTATCTTGATTTTTCTGAACTAAGTTTTGGAGTATTGTTCTTATTGATTTCTTAGAACCTTGTTTGAAATATGGTAATGTTGTGACCCGAACCGACTAGATCCTCATCCATACTTTATAGCTCCATGGAAGAGGACTTGGAGCTGCGGACAAGGAGGAATGACAGCGAAGCAAGGAGAGGCGTTTGATGACGACAATGAGGATGTTGAGGCCAGATCTGAAGCTTTCTCATCTGATCTAGGTTGAAAAGCTTGAAACTTTCACTTTCTTTCTCATTATTGAGCTTCAATGAATGGCTAAATATAGAAACAAGTTTCTTTACCTCAATCAACAACTTTATCTTCATTAAATGTGTAGTTCAAACTAAGATTTTAAATTACCTAATCGAGTTCATTGATCCTTTATACTCTTATATTAGCAACTTCACTTTATTATTAAGGATATTATTCAATTTTTACCTATATATACAGGGCGGGAAAGGTGATCCCCATCCCCAAATTTGTCTCGGGAGGATTTTTCGTCTCCATCCTCATCCCTACGTGGAAAATTCCCCAAGATCGGGCCTCAAATGGAACAATCTTCGCGGGGATCCCCATATGCAAGTGGAAATTTCCCTAGCTCTCCCACTAAGCTAATATCTCAAGTGACAATAAATAAATGGCTTAAATAAGTTTTTGGTCCCTAACCTTTACTAAATGCTTGGTTTTCGTCCCTTGCCGGAGCAAAGGTGGGTTATAGTCCCTAACCTTTGCCACAAGATTTGGTTTTGGTCCCTCCGGAGCTTTGGGTCAACGTCGGAGCTCCGGTGGCCCATGTGGCATGGCCACGTGGGATTTATGAGGCTACGTGGATTTTTTTTTTCAAAAAAAACCTAATTAACCTCACTAATTAATCTCTTTAATATTTAAAACAAAATAATTAAAAATCTTATCATCATCATCATCTTCATCTAGCGTTTCATCTTCTTCATCTGTATCATCATCATCTTCTTCATGTCAATATTCTCATCCACTCCGTTCCCTACTCTCCCTCGTCCCTCTGTTCATCATCTCTTCTTCTTCTTCTTCTTCTTCAAATTCCAACTTTCAGATCTACGAATTTCACCACCCAAATCTCACAAATCTGCTTGATTGTTGAGTAAAAATGGATCATTTGCCTCTCTTCTGTGTCGATTTGGTCTCTAGAGTGACGATGGGTATGGTGGGTGGGGGTTGCGATTTATGGATTGCGGTGGGCAGGGGTGCGGGTTGCGGCTTCTGGGTTGCAGTGGGTGGGGGTTGCGATGGGTACGGTGGGAAATTTTTCTCTGCGTTTTCTTCTTGAAATATGGGTTCTTGAGTGTAGATGAATGTTTGCTGGAGGAAGATGAATTTCTCCAGTTTTTGGGATTATCTTCTTGAAATCTGGGTTCTTGACACAGGTATGAAAAATTTAGATTGATTGACATCTTCTAAATAATTTGTAATTTACATTCAGATTGGGATTAATTGTTCCTTGAGTTATTCAAAATTGATATTAGTTGTTAATTTGGGAATGGTGATATGATTGAGGTGAATGAGAATTTGATGAATTTGTTGTTTACGGAGGTGGAGGATCTGTGTATAGGGAAGGGAATAATCTATTGCAGAAGAATTTAATTAGGATTTTTTAAGGGTTTTTTTGTGAATGGGAAGAAGGGTTTAAGAGTTTTAATTATGAGGTTTAAAAAAATAAAAAATTCCATGTGGCCTCATAAACCCCACGTGGCCATGCCACATGAGCCACCGGAGCTCCGGCGTTGACCCAGAGCTCCGGAGGGACCAAAACCAAATTTTGTGGCAAAGGTTAGGGACTAAAACCCACCTTTGCTCCGGCGAGGGACGAAAACCAAGCATTTGGTAAAGGTTAGGGATCAAAAACTTATTTAAGCCTAAATTAATAGAGGTTGTAAAAAGTAATGGTTCTTGAAAGCTAGCTAGTACTAGTATGACCCTGTAATGTAATCAGCATCTAGCATACTACGATACAACAACCAGTTTGTAATGCAGCATAACCTTGTATAAAGAATAACTCCAAATAGCACCAGGCCACCACCAACTCGCTTAAACAACAAAATTATTCGGTGCAAGAAAAACTTCAATCATATGCCCCATGAGAAGAAAAAAAAAAACAAATCTTCACCAGTCGTCTGCAGCTCCATACTTGATGTAAGCTGCATTTTTCTCATGTTGAAATTGCTAAATTATGCTTTTTCCCAATCCAAATGCACTTCAAGAACCTCATCGTCCAACAGATTTTATACGCCAGCAAGCATGTCGACATAACCAATCAGATCAACTGATGAATCAATTCATTCTTGCACAACCATGTAATACTCATTTGGTAAACCTTGCTCTATACAGACTCTGAGCAATATACTCCACTGTCACCATTCTGCCATCAAATAAACGCCCATGCAAACAATGAGCTGCCAAACGACATGCTTCAGCTCTTCCGTACTCAACAAGAACGGAACCGGGTTCAAATACATGACCACAAATATCATCTTCCTTGTCAATGCCTTTTCTGGAACCAACTAATTCTGAACTGTTATGACGTTCAGAAGAGACTTCCTGAAGTGGACAAACCGTGTTTTTCAAGTTCATATTGCCACCCTCCATCTTGTTTTCAATATCCACATCAATATCGTTAGCAACCATTTCATGTAACTCTGGCACATCATTGGGTGTATCCAGGTGATCAGGACATTCCTGAATGATACTACTTTGTATGCTCTCATGGCCTGCATTTTCAACTGTTTTGTCACTCACAAGCTGTTCTTTTTGGCATGACGCATTGTCAAAAATATCATCAGCATTTTTATCAACATTAATGCTACTACTTCTATCATTAACTTGATCTTCTCCCAGCTCTTTGTCATAATAGAACTCCACTCCACTTGCTTCATTGGAAATGGCGCATGCAGCCTTTTCAGGAAAACTAGATTCTGCATTGACACACATTGCATCTTGAGAAGCTTCTTTAGAATCTACTTCGTTTGTAACTTCACATTCTTCTGATTTAGTTGCTAAATGCTCATCACTTCTATACTTCACTACATTAATTGATTTAATGGTCCCAAACCTGCAAGATAATAAGGAATTCATACAACAAATGTCTATAGACTTCAATTTTAAGAATGGTTCCAGAAAAGAAAAAAGAAAAAAGAACTCTTAATGACCTTGCACATTCCAATCGTACATCCTCCAAAATATCTTCAATTGCCATGTCAGACAGAGACAAAATAGACTCCACTGCAAACTAGTCATATTAAACATGGAATTCAAAAAGTAATTATCAAAATATCAAACTAACAATATTATTAAGAACACAAGTATTATTTGTCCCAAAGCTTAACATAATAAACAAGGGCCACAATAAATATTTTTACAAGTCAAATGCACCTTTTAATATGAAAACTGATAGAGACATAACAGAATTGTACTGCGTTATCCAATGAAAGAAAACAAAGACCTAGAAGAAAACACGGATATCAAAAACAATGCTCCTCGCAGAGATCCCTGCCCAGCTAACAAGCCGAATACTCTCAAGGAACGAAAATTAACTTCTCTTTTCTCATTTACCCATATTATCCCTTGTCACATGGTCCTCACCTCTTCATAACTATGTTTCCACCTCAGAACCCTACTCATGCTGACCTAGTGTCTGAACTCTTCTAGAATATACTACTTCCAAGCTATGGCCCCCATTAGGCAAATAGTTCAGTCTTTTTACCCCCCCCCCCCCAAAAAAAATGATTCATGCATAACAAAAACCCATCAAGATTAAAATGTGGATCAAATACAGGCTAGTGGCTACAACTATTTCTAATTGAAACTAAAGAATACTTGGTAGAGCAATTTTTCTTTTAAGGATTGAATTCAAATCATGCAAAATGAGCCCTTTTACAATCAAAAAGCTTTATTTACAGCAAACAATTCCTCTGGAAAGGGGAATAAGAAAAAGTCCACTGAAACTGAACGAAAACATAAAATAGGTTCGTAAATGCTAAATCAAAAATATCATACCACATTTTTAATCTCTAGTACTTCTGTTGGCTTTCTGAGCAGTGGCTTTGCATGTTCTGGAACCCCATAAGATGGTGGTTTATCACCATTTTCCTGAAACATTTTTTATTTCATTAAGTACCCATGCCCAGTAAGCCAGAATATAAAATATTATGGATACAATTTGAAGGCAATCAAGAAACCACATCCAAGGATTAGAACGAAACTACAGGGATGAGCGGATGGCATAGTTACCAAGGATGATGCATCAGGCATAGCCTGAACAACTGTTAGGACTTCCCCTCCCAGCTTCATACCATTCAAACCAGCACAAGCTTTGATGGTAACAGATTGATCTACATACTGAAACAGGTTGCTCAAATTAGTGCTCAGTAAAACAAAATAGAGACTGCAACAAAAAACAAAATAAAATAAACGAACAAAATAAGAACCAAAATTAAATAACAGGGCACCTATTTGCTTTCAGATGGTTAAATCACAGAATTGGGAAAAGAAACTGGAAAGAAAGAGTAATAACTTTTGGAGCTGATAAGTGACCTAATGCAGAAGAACCATATTACGCCAAAATTATAAAATTTAAACCATCAATCCATCCAGTTGTTCATAATATAGCACTTGAATTCAGCTCCTCGAAAATGAGGTTGCACTTTAGGAGGGAAGTGCATATTATAATTTATAACCATTAATTGAAAAATCAATAGTTCAGAGATATTGTTGTAAAATACATTACATGTATATTAAAGATTTTAAGTTGTTACAATATACTCACTTGACTTTCCAATCAAAGATTATATAAAATTACACCTTTTCCTTTAAGATGCGTCCCTCACTTTAGAAAAATCAAATTGATAGGAACTCAAGGTTAGGGGTTAGTTAGTTAAGTGAGGGAGTTATCATATAATTAGATAGTTAGTTAAGAGGGTTAGTAAGGCTTGTTGCCTATAAATAAGAAAG